>NW_016908344.1:0-106973 GCF_001483705.2 Eufriesea mexicana | reverse complement strand
CTTCCGTGCTTTTCTCTGGATTTCTCGGCTCTACAGTCCTCTAATTTGCACTGGCTTGCACTGCGGCGTCCAGAAACAGTGGCCGTGTCACCTTAGGTTGAGTTACGTTACGTTTGGTTAGGATATCTTGGCATCGGTTTGGTTCGGATAGCTTTGACCTTTCCGCTATTCACTGATATTCTATTGACTTCTGCGCCCCACTGTCCTCTAATATGCTCTGCTTCGCGATGGAGAGGCCGGTAATAGTGACCTAGGCACGTTAAGTTGTGTTACGTTGCGTTTGTTTGTGTTACGTTTGGTTAGGTTATGATAGGGTAACTTTGACTTTCGTGCTATACATTGCTATTCGGTGGATTTCTGCGTTCCTCGTTGCTCTACTATACTCTACATGGCCCTGGGGATGCCAGCTATGGCCGCCGTGGTACGATAGTTTGGGTTAAGTAACGCTTGGTTAGGCTGACTTTGTTAGGTTTGGTTAGGGTGGCTTTGGGTGTTGTGCAGTACACTGATATTCTGTGTAAACATGCGCTCTGCGGAGATATGGTACATTCTGCTTGGTAACGCAGAGACCAGCTGTAGTGGTCTCGGCACGTTAGTTTGTGTTACGTAGCGTATGGTTAGGTTACGTTTGGTTAGGTTATGAGAGTATAGTATAGACTCTTGTGCTATACACTGCTATACGTTGAATTTCTACGCTCTTCTGTGCTGTAGTATGTTCTGCCCGGCTATGGGGAGGTCAGCAATGGTGGTCTCGGCACGCAATGTTGAGTTCGGTTAAGCATTTCATGGCCAGGTTCGGATATGTTTGGTCAGTGTAGCTTTGACTCTAGGGCTATACACTTATGTTCGGTCGATATCTGTGCACTGCGGTGCTCTGCTACCATCCGCATGTCTGTGGGGAGGCCAGTAATAGTTGTCGTGGCAGGTTTGGTTGGGACATGTTGCGATTGGTCGGGATAGGTCAGGTTATGCTTGGAGTGGATGGTATTGACCCTTGTGCTGTATACCGTTATTCTATCGTTGTATGCGCCCTGCATCCTCTGCTAGCATTTGCTTGCCTCTGGGGGACTAGCAATAGTGGTCGTGTCACGTTTGGCGTAGCTACGTTACGTTTGGTCAGGTTAGGTTTGGTTAAGTTTTGTTACTGTGGCTTTGACTTTTGTGATATACGATGCTATCGTATGGACTCCTGCGATCTTCTGTTCGCTATGACGCTCTGCTTGTCTCCGGAAAGGCCAGAAAAGGTAGCCTCGGCACGTAGGATTGAGTTAGGTTACGTTTGGTTGTGTTACGTTTGGTTAGGTTAGGCAAGGGTAGCTTTGACTGTTGTGCCGCACACTGCTTTTCGGTGAATCTCTGCGCTCTATTCTCCTCTAGCATGCCCTGCTTGGCGACGGGGAGGCCAGAAATAGGGGTACCGGCACGTTAGTTGGGTTAGCCTACGATTGGCTAGGTTAGATTAGGAAACGTTTGGTTAGGATGGCTTTGACTTTTGTGTTATACACGGATATTCGGTGGATTCATGCTACCAGCTGTGCTCTAATATGTTCTGCATGACTCTGCGGAGGACAGGGTTAGAGGTCTCGGCTCGTTAGGTTCAGCTATTCCACGATTGGTTAGGTTAGGATAGGTCAGGTTAGGTTATTATATCTTTGCCTCTTGTGCTAGACGCTGCTATTTGGTTGCTTTCTACTCTCTACATTGCTCTAATGTGTTCTGATTCGCCCTGTGGAGACCAGATGTAGTGGTCGCGGCAAGTTTGTTCAGTTATGTTGCGCTTGGTTTGGTTAGGCTTGGCTGTGTTCGGTTCGGATGGCTTCGACGTTTGTACTACACACAGCTGTTACGAGGATGCCTGCGCCCTACTGCGCTCTAATATGGTCTGCTTGTCTATGGGGATGTCAGGCTTAATGTTCGCGGCACGATAGGTAGAGTTAGGTTTCGTGTGGCTCGGTTAGGTTAGGATATGTAAGGTTGGGATGGCCTTGGCTTTTGTGCTATGCGCTGCCATTCGGTGGATTTCTCCGCGATACAATGCACTAATATTTTCTGCTTGGCTCTGGTAATGCCAGCGACAGTGTTCTCGGTTTGATAGGCATAGATATTCTTCGTTTGGTTAAGATAGGTTTGGTCTGGTATGGCTTGGCTGACTTTATATTTTGTGCTATACACTGCTGTTCGGCGCATATTTGCACTCCACTGTGATCTAACATTCTCTGCTTGGCGATAAGGAGGCCAGAAATAATGGCCGCGGTACGTGAGGCGGAGTTAGGTTGCGTATGGTTACGTTAAGCTTGTGTGGGCCGTGCTGGCATGGGTTATGCTTCTATAGCTTCGACTTTTCTACTATACACTGCCATTCTATTGACTTCTGCGCTCAACTCTCCTCTTATATGCGCTGCTCGGCGACGGGGGCCAGCAATAATGGTCTATGCACGATAGGCTGTGTTATATTACGTTTCCTTTTGCTAGATTTGGCCACGTTATGACGGGATATCTATGACTTTTATGCTATACACTGCTGTTCAGTGGAGTTCCGCGCAATACTGCGATCTAGTGAGCTCTGCCTGGCTTTGGCTAGGTCATAAATGGCGGTCTCGGCGCTACATTCTGAGATAGGTTGCTTTCCGTTATGTCACGATTGTATAAGTTGGGAAAGTATGGCTACAACTACTGTGCTGTATATTGCTATTCATTGGGCTTCTGCGCTCTACTGTGCTATAATATGTTCTGCTCGTCGCTAGGGAGGCCAGAAATATTATTCGTGGCTCGATAGGTTGAGCTAGGCTACGTTTGGTTATGTTAGGTTAAGCTTGGTTTGGCTGTGGTGGAACTGACTTTTGTGCTATACACTGCTATTCTGTGCATACCTGCTCTCTACTGGACCCTAGTATTTTCTGCTGGGCTAAGCGGAAGCCAGGCGTAGTGACCACGGTGGGTTAGCCGGAGTTACGTTGCGTATGGTTTTAATACGTTTGGTAAGGTTAGGAGAACATAGCTTTGGCTTTCGTGCTGTACACTGCTCTTTGGTGGATTTCTGCGCTCCACGCAGCTCCACTATACTCTGCTCGTCTCTGGGGATTAGAGAAATGGCGGTCGTGGCTCGATAGGTTGAGTCAGCTTACGTTGGATCAGGTTTGTTTGGGATGACTTTGATTTTTGTGCTATGCAATGCTATTCTGTGGATTTCTGCGCTCTTATGTGCTCTAATGTGCCCTGCTTGTCTCTGAGGAAGCCAGCAATAGTGGGCACGACACGTTACGTTCAGATATGTTGCGTCTTGTTATATTATGTTTGGACCGGTTAGGAAAGTGTAGCTGTGACTTATGTACTATGCACCGCTGTTCGGCATATTGCTGCGCTCCACAATGCTCTACTATACTCTGCTCGACCCTGAGGTTGCCAGCAGTAGCGGTCGTGACACGATAAGTTGAGTTATGTTACGTTCCGTTAGCTAGGTTATGTTAGGCTTGTTTATGATGGCTCTGACTTTTGTGCCATACACTGCTTTTCGACGCATTTTTGTGCATTACTGTGCCCTAATTTGCCATGCATTGCTCTGGGGAGGCCAGCAATTGTGTTCCCGGCTGGTTAGGTTGAGTTAGGATACGTTTGGTTAGGTTACGTTTGATAGGGGTAGGTTCGGATAGTTTCGACTTCCTCGGTATGGACGGTTATTTGGTGGATCTCTGCGCTATTCCGTACCCTAATGTGTTCAGCTTGGATCCGGGAAAGCAAGCAATAGTTGTCTCTGCACATTACGCTGTGTTAGGTTACGTTCGGATAGGTACGGTTAGGTCAGGTTAGGAGAGGATATCTTTGACTTTTGTGCTTTACACAGCAGTTTGGCGGATTTCTGCGCTCTACTGCGCTCTGGCATATTCTCATTGGCCTGGTGTAGGACAGTAATAATGGTCTAGGCAAATTAGGTTGAGTTATTTTACTCTCGGCTGGGTTACGCTTTGTTAGGTTACAATAGAACAACTTCGACCCTTGCGCTGTAACCTGCTACTCGGTGGACTTTTGTACACTACATTCGGCGCATTTCTACGCTCTGCATTGCTCTACTATACTTTGCTCGTCCCTGGGGATGCTACGAATGGTGGCCCCAGCACGTTAGTTTCATGTATGGTTTCACGTTTGGTTATGTTACGATTGGCTGGGGCCGGAGTGCATAGCATTGACTTTTATGCCATATGTGTCGGTGATCTTCTGCGATATTCTGTGCTCCAGTATAATCCGCTTGGCTATGGTGTGGCCAGCAATGGTGGTCTCTGCAAGATAGCTTTAGTTATTTTGCGTTAGATTGGGCTACGTCTTTTGGGGACGGGTATGGTCTGATTTGAATTTCTTGGTACAGTCTCCTATTCGGCGGACTTCTGCGCCCTACAGTGCTCTACTATACTCTGCTCGACCCTGGGGTGACCAGCAATAATAGTCTCGGCACGTTATATTGTGCTCGGCTACGTTCGGTTTCGTTAGGTTCGGTCATGTTAGGTTAGGATATCTTTGACTCACGTGCTTTACACTGCAAAGCCGCGGATTTCGGTGCTCTACCGTGCTCTAGTCTGCTCTGCTTGGCACGGGTGTGGTCGGCAATAGTAGCGTAGGGCGGCTAGGTGAAGTTTAGTTACGATTGTTAATGTCATGTTTAGTTATGATAGGCTAGGATGGCTTTGAGTCTTGCGGCATACACCAGTATTTGGCGGATTTCTGCGCTCTGCTGTGAAATAGTGTGCTCTGCTTTGATGTGCGGATGCCAGAAATAGTGGCCGCGGCGCGTGAGGTAGAATTAGCTTACGTTCTGTTAGGTTCGGTTTGTTTGGGATACGTTGGGCTCTCTCTGACTTTTGTGCTATACACTGCTATTCGGCGAACTTCTGCGGTATACTGTGCGCTAATATGCTCTGATTTGCTATGTTGAGGCCAGCATTAGTTGTCTCAGCACGTTAGGTTGTGCTTCGTTACGTTTGGTCTGGTTAGGTTACGACAAGCTCAGTCAGGTTTTCTTTGACTTTCGTGCTATGCACTGCTGTTCCGCGGATTCCTGCGCTCTGCTGCGCTGTATATTTTTCTGCTAGGACCTGGGGAGGCAAGCGATAGGGGACGCGGCACGTTACGTTGAGTTAGGCTACGTTTGAATAGGTTATGTTAAGCTAAGTTTGGTCATGATTGATTTGCCTTTCGTGCTATGCACTCCTATCCTGTGCATTTCGGTGATCGACTATGCTCTACCACATTCCGCTTAGCTATGGCGAGGCCAGTAGCAGTGGTCGCTGTACGGTGTGTTGATATATGTTATGATTGGTTAGGTTAGGTTAAGCTACATTATGCTAGGATATCTACGGCTTTTGTGCTTTTCACTGCAGTGCGGTGGATTTCTGCGTTCTACTATGCTCCAGTACGTTCTGCTTGACTCAGCGGAGGCCTGCACTTATGGTTTCGTCATGTTGGGTTGAGTTACGTTTCGTTTGGGTATGCTACGTTTGGCTAGGTTAGTATATGCTACACTGCTTGTCTCTGTGGACGCCTGGAGTAGTGCTCTTGACATGTTAGGTTGGGTAATGTTACGCTTGTTTGTGTTAGGTTTGGTTGCATTTGTTTGGGATAACTTTGACATTTGTGCTATACATTGCTTTTCGGCCGATTCCAGCGTTCTACTTGGCTCTGCTGTACTCCGGTTAGTTCTCGTGAGGCCACCAATGGGAGTCGTGGCACGTCATTTTGTGTTACGTTGCGTCCAATTATGTTACGTTTGGACAGGTTAGGATAGGACAGCATCGACTTTTGCACTACACACTGCTATTCGGCGGATTTCTGCGGTCCACTGCGCTGTAATATGCTCTGCTCGACACCGGGAACACCAGTAAAAACTGTCGTGTCACGATAGGGCGAATTATGTTACATTTGGCTACGTTAGGATAGGTTAGATTACATTTGGTGGGGATGGCTTTGACTTTTGTGTTACGCACTGATATTCGGTGTATTTGTGCGTTCTACTGTGCTCTAATATGTGCTGCTATGCTCTAGGGCGGATAGCAATGGACGTCTGGGATCGTTAGCTTTAGTTATTCTACGTTTCGTTAGGTTCGGTAAGTTCGGGCTAGATTAGGGTATCTTTGACCTTTGCGCTATACACTGCTATTCGGTGGCTTCCTGCCCTCTACTGTGCTCTACTATAATCTGGTTTGCACTGCGTAGGCCAGCAATAGTTGTCGCAGCACGTTATTTTGGGTATGCATATGTCAGGTAATGTTATGCTAGTATGGGTTTGGTTTGGGTATCTTCAAACTTCCTGCTCTACTCCGCGATGCTATGGATTTCCGCGCTGCACTCTTGTAGAGTATTCTCTGCATGGCGTTGAGGAGGCCTAGAATATTGGTGAAGGCTCATCAGGATGTGTTACGTTACGTTTGGGCATGTTGCGTTTGGTTAGTTTGTGATATGTTATCTTTGACTTTGTGCTTTGCACTGTATTTCGGTGGATTTCTGCGCCTCTCGCTACTCTACAGTACCCTGCTCGACTCTGCGGACGCCAGCAATAGTGATCGCTAATGCTTTACATAACATAACTCAATCCAGCGTGCGAGAACACTGTTCCTGGCATAAGCAGGGCCAAGCAGGATATAGTAGGGCAATGAAGAACGCAGATATCCACCGAATAGCAGTGTCCAGCGCAAAATTCGTAGCTATCCTTACCGATCTTAGCATAATCTACCCTATCCAAGCGTAACATTGCACAACCTAATGTGCCGGGAACTCTATTGCTGGCCTCGCCGGAGCCAAACGGAAGATTTTAGAGCGCAGCAGTGCACAGAAATCCTGCGCATTGCAGTGTATAGCATAAAAGTGGAAAATATCCTAACATAGCCTGAACCAGAGTAACCTAAACAAACGTAGCGTAAATCAAGATAACGTGCCGAGTCCATAATTGCTGGCCTCCTCAGAGCTAAGCAGAAAATATCGGAGCACAGTTGTGCGCCGAAACCCACTGAATACCAGTTTATTATAAAAAAGTCGTAGCTATCCTATCCTAACCTAACCAGTCGTAACATAGCCAAACGTAATGGAACCCAACCCAACATGCCGTGGCCACTATTGCTAGCCTCCACAGAGCCAAACGGACCATATTAGTGCCGAGTAGACCACAGAAGTCCATATAATCCCTGTGTATGGCAGAACAGTCAAAGCTGTACGAACCTAGCCCAGGCAAACGTAACCAAGTCAAACGTAGCCTACTCAAAATAACATGCCTCGAACGCTACTCCTGTCCTTGCCATGGCCAGGCAGAATATAGTAGAGCATTGTAGATCGCAGAAATCCACCGCGTTGCAGTGTATAGCGCAAAAGTCAAAACTATCCTATCCTAACATAACCAACATTCACATAACCGAACGTAACATATCTCAGCCCAATACGACGAGACCACTATTGTTGTCCTCCCCAGAGACAGGCAGAAAATATCGGAGCACAGTAGAGCCCAGAAATCCACCGAGTAGAATTGCATCGCACAAACGTCAACGCTGTCCCATCCTAGCCGATGCCAAAGGTGACGCAACCAAACGTTAAATGTCTCAAATTAACGTGAGGAGACCACTATTGCTATGCTCACCATAGACGATCTGAGCACACTAGACAAACGCGGAGCGCAGAAATCCAGCGAACAGCAGTGCATAGCACAAAAGTCAAAGCCGCTATAACCTAACCTAATCAATCGTGAAATTACCAAACGTAACCTAACTCAGTCTAACGTGTCATGGCCACTATTGCTGGCCTCCCCAAAGCCGAGCATAGCATATTAGAGGCGAGTAGAGCTCAGGAATCCATAGGATCGCAGCTCATAGCTCATAATTCAAATTTAGCCAATCCCAAACAAACCAAACGTAACATAAACGAACGTAACCGAACCCAACCAAACTTGCAGAGGACACTATTGCTAGCCTCCCAGAGCAAAGCAGAAAATACTAAGCTCCAGTGAAGCGCAGACATCCACGGCATTGCAGTGCACAGCACAAGCGTCAAAGATATGCAAACCTGACCGGAACAAGACTAAACTTAACAAAGATAGCCTGTCTCAAAATAACTCGCCGATACCACTGTAGCCGGCCTCCCCAGAGACAAGCAGATCATCTTAGAGCACAGCAGAGCGCAGGAATGCACCAAAGGACAGTGCACGGCACAAAAGTCAATGCTATCCATTCCTAACCTAACCAAACGTACCGTACCCAAACGTAGTATACCTCAAGCCTGAGAGACGAGTCCTCTATTGCTGCCCTCCCCAGAGTCAAGCACAGAATACTGGAGGAGACAGTGCTCAGAAATCCGTAGAATCGCAGTGTATAGCGGAAAAGTTAAAGCCATCCGAACTTAACTCATACCAACGTAACCTAACCAAACGAAGCCAAAACTAGCGTGCCTGCGACCAGTATCGCTGGTCTCCATACGGGCAAGCATAATACACTAGAGCGCAGCAGAGCGCAGAAATCCACCGAATAGCTGCGTATGGCACAAAAGTGATAGCTGTCCTAATCTAACCTAACAAAACGTAACACAGCCAAACGTAACCAAACCGCACCAAACGGCCATACCACAATATTGCTGACCTCCCAGATCCAAGCAGAGCATATTAGGGAAACGCAGAGAGCAGAGATCTACCGAAAAGCCGTGAATAGCAGAAAAGTAAAAGCTATCCTCTCCAAACCCAACCAACCGTAACATAACCAAACGTAAAATAACTCAACCTAACGTGCCTAGTCCAGTATTGCAGACCACCACAGGGGCAATCAGAATATACCAGAGCACGGTAGAGCGCAGAAATCCACCGAACAACAGTGTACACCACGTAAGTCGAAGGAATCCAGAACTAACCCAGACAAACTTAGACTAACCAAAAGTAGCCTAACTCCATTTAACTTGCCGAGACCACTATTACTGGCATCCCGAGATGCGAGCAGAGTCTAGTAGAGCCATGTAGAACGTACAAAGCCACCGAATAGCAATGTATAGCACACATGTCATACCTTCCCTGTCCTAACATATCCAAGCTTAATATAACCAAACGCAGCCTCACTGAACCAAACGTGCCGATGCCACTAATTCTAGCCTCTCCATCGCCAAGGGGGGCATGTTAGAGGAGCGAAGAGCGCAGAGATCCATAGAATGGAAGCGTACAGCACGAAAGTCAAAGATATTCTAAACTAATGCAATCAAACCTAACCTAATCAAACGTAACCTAACTAACCTAAAGGCGCCGCGCCCGCCATCTCTGGATATCGCAGAGCAAAGCTGGGAATATTATGTCAGAGCAGAGCGCAGAAATCCAACAGGCAGCAGTGTACAGCGCAAAGGACAAAGCTATTGTGACCTAACATAACCATACGTAACATAAAGGAACGTAACCTGGCTCAACCTAACGTGCCAAGACCACTATTGCTGACCTCAAAAGAGAGAAGCAGAATATACTAGAGCACAGTAGAGTGCAGAAATCCGCCGCAGTGAAGAGCAAACCACAAAAGAGGAAGGTACCCTAACCTACCATGACATAACCTAACCTAACTAAGCGTAGCCTAACTCAGCCCAACGTGCCGAGGCAATAATTGCTGGCCCCTTGAGAGTCAAGCAGGACATATTAGAGGATAGTAGAGCGCTGAAATTCACTGAATAGCAGAGTACAGCACAAAGGTCAAAGCCGCAACCCCCTAACCTAGCCAATCGTATCATAACCGAACGTAACATGCCACGGCCTAACTTGCCGCGTCTACTATTGCTGGCCTCCCAAGTGTCGTGCAGAATATAGTAGATCAATGTAGAGCGCAGGTATCCACCGGAGAGCAGCGCATTGCTCAAAAATCTAAGCTATCCTATCCCAAATTAACCTAACCTATGCTTTTCTTTTTTCACGTGGGGGAAATCTTCCAAAGATACCCGGCTCCCATAGAGGAGGGGGCGGGGTTATGTGGGATTTTTACACTTTAAAACCCCCACGATGTCCAGCCCTTCGCATATCGGTGCGCCACGGACTTCGCGGGGACGCAAATGCCAGGGCGCCCCCGCGCCGGAACAGCAGTTCCCACCCGGCGCGACGGATAATCGCACCCGAAACGATCATGTCCATGCGCGCGAGACGGGTCAATTGCAGGCACACAAAACACGCATACCACCGCACCGCAACGCACGTTTACCCTGCGGACGCCGAGCGACAATCACGAGACACCGCGTGCCTGTACCACGGTCTCTCGAACAGACGGGTTCCCACACGTCAGCCCGTGGACACATTGACCTAGGTTACAACGGGAGAGAGAGACGGTCTCCCCGGCCGTAGGTGCATGGTCGCTCAGGAAGGCGGAGGTCTAACGCCTTAACACATCCGGCAGTGCGCGCGCCGCCCACTGGTGCCGCGCTTGCAGCCTCCGCCACGCTACGCGTGAGGAGCACGCGCTATGCTCGCGGACTCCCTCCGCGGCCTCGTTCTGTAACATAACCGCCTCGCAGAAGATGGCCACCGCATGCCACGCACCTAAGCCCACCGTCATCCGCGACACGACGACGGAAAGTGAAAGGTCCTTACCCACCACGCGACAAAGTACCCGGCGCTCGCGAGCCCACGCCGGACATTCCTCCAGCGAGTGTTGCGCCGTGTCCCGCCCTTCCCCGCAATAATGACAACGCGTCTTACGTTCCCGCCCGATACGACACCGGTACCACCCGAAGCACCCGTGCCAGGTTTGCACCTATGTCAGGTGGAAAGTGTGCCGGCTTACGCTGCGCCCCCATGCATCCAGCACGCGCAGCACAGCCTCGACCGCCCGGTGCCGCCGGCTGCTCGGCTTCCTCAGCCGAGCTCGCCAGGCGGTCATCACGGTCTGCTGGAACCTTCGCCTCAACGAAACGGCCCCTTCTTCAGCTGCACCTCCGTCGCCATCGTGTAGGAGTCCGTAGGTACGGGCCTCCTCCACCGCTTCCAGCTCGAGCGGCGGAAAACCCGCCTGGACCATCGCCGCCTCGTGGGTTATCGTGCGGGAACCGCGCACGACACTGGTCGCCATCCTGCGAGCGACTAGCCGGAGAATCGCCAGACTGCGCGGGCCAGTGACCAGGTCGATCGCCCAGATTGGAGCCCCGTAAAGTGCCACCGAGCGAACGACTCCCGTGCAGAGGCGGCGCACCCTCCATTCTGGCCCACACAGGTTGGGTAGCAGGTGACACAGCGCCCCCGCCATACCTTCGAGGCGTGGTTCCAGCGCAAGAAGATGCTCGTCGAACTTCCAGTGGCTATCGAGGACGTGACCGAGATATTTCACCCGGTCCCGTACCACCACCACGACGTTCCCCACGCGCATCAGTGACTTGGGCGGCTTCCCGTGGTGCCGGTAGGAAAACTCGGATCTCCTCGGGGAGATAATCAGCCCCAGCCGCTGGATGCTATTCCCGACGAGGGCCACGTCGCTTTCCGCGCGCAGCGAGGCCTCCTCCCAACTCGACCCGGCGGCCATCACAACCGTGTTGTCCGCGTAATAAGTCTGGCTCAGGCCGCGGGTGAGGGGAGTGCGCAACACTGCGTCGTACGTGACGTACCAGAGGATCGGCCTGAGTACCGATCACTGTGGAACCCAGCAGTTCGTCGCCCGCACGACGGTCGATTATCCTACGGGATACTCGATCTAGCTCTTCGCCAAATAGTCGCCGATCACCGCCATCATGTGTTGGGGAACCCTGTGGTACAATAGGGCACACCGGATGGCTTCCAAGGGCAGGGTGTTGATGGCGTTGGCGATATCCACGCCAAACGCCAGTACCACCCCGCTCCGGTCAACGGCAGCCACCGACTGGGTCCGAACGCGCTTAATCGCGTCTATTGTCGACCGAACCTGCCGGAATCCGAAGTAGCTGACGCCGAGATCGGGGCTCACATACGTTGAATACTCTCGGAGGCGGGCAGCTGGAGCGCGATCGAAGAGATTGCCCTCCTCGTCGAGCAGGCGTATCGGCCGGTATGCCTTCGGAGAGTCCGGCGGCATCCCTGGTTTCGGTATCAGCACGACACTCGCTCTCTTCCATCATGCCGGGAAGCGATCGCTCCTGAGGCAGCTGTTTGACAGCTGTTGCACACGGTCACCGCACGCCTCCAGAGCAAGTGCAAAGGCTCGGCCTGGGATGACGGCCGGTCAGGGGACGGTGCTCCTGGCTCCCATCCTGACGACAGCACGGCCCAACTCCTCGCGCTCGACCCCCAGCTCGTCGGACCATCCGACCAGTTCCGATCGCACTGCAACGAGATACACCCCCTCCTCCGCCGCCACCAGGAAGAGGGTGTCGATCACCCGCCGCAGGAGCTCGGGGTCCGTACGCTCGGTCACGGCGGGCGCCCGTGCCCCTAACTTCCTCACTACTAATTCATGGGGGCGTCCCCAGGGATCGCTTTCGAGCCTCGCGAGGAGTTCGTTTAATTGCCGAGATTTGGCTCTGTGAATCTCCCTCCGGAGATCGCCCACCGCGGACCAGTACTCGCGATAGTGGAGCGCGATATACTCGGCGGACACCGCGCGTCATCGATGCCGCGACCGGGTGTACTGGCGCTGAGCGGGCACGCAGAGCTTCCGGAGCTGCGCGATTTCGTCCGACCACAAGTGCACTCCACCCCGCGAAGGTGGCTCCCTCACCCGCGGCATGGCGACGTCTCACGCGCGCGTCATCTCCGCCCTTAGCTGCTCCGCCCCTAACCCCGCTTTGTCGTTTTCGCGCCAGACGGCCCCATCCGCACAGGCGACGGACTGGACGGCCGCGGCGAAGAGGTCGCGGTCGAGGCGTCCGAGCGCCCATCGCAGCGTGGCGGCGTGCTTCACACTGGGTGGTTCCAGAACGGTGCGAGGAGTGACGGCAAGCATCATGGAGATGTGGAAGTGGTCGCTGAGCGGCTCCACCCCCACCGCCTCGCTACAGCATGTGACCCGCTGCACATCTGCCTGCGATGCGAACAACAAGTCCACGATGGACGTGCCGTTCCACCGGACGCACGTGCATACGGAACCCCGGTTGAGCAACCGGTGATCCATCCCCGCGGCCAAATCTTGCAGGGCCACGCCCCGAGGGTCTATCCGTGGGGAACCCCACGCCACGGAGTGTGTGTTATAGTCCTCCAGGACCAGAACCGGACGAGGCATGTGTCTACGAAAGAAACCTCCGAGCTCGTCCTCGTACCTGTCGCACGGCGAGAGGCCGCGGTTGGGGTAGACGTAGCACCCCACCATGATTACGTAGTTCCAGGAGACCGCCACAAATCCCTCACGGCTGTGAAGCAGCGTTCGTGCGGGTGTCCGCAGTAGTAACCTGGCGATGATCGCCTCGAAGCCGTCCCGAACTCCGAACCACCCGTCTTGAACGAGGATACGGTAAGGCTCTGCGGTAACAGCCAGCCCGACACCCAGCTCAAAGATCGTTTGCAGGAGCAGGTCCTGCGACGCGCGCGAGTGGTTCAGGTTGTCCTGGAGCACCATGGACGGCGTGAAATTCAGGCCGTGTCCATGGCCTCCTCCTGGCCCCCCTTCTTTCTGGCCGGCTGCGGGCCCGGTGCTCCGACGCTCGGCGGGCCCTTCTCGTTGGCGGTCTTGGAGACGGAATCCGCGGATGCAGCTTTCAAGTTGGAGCTCGTGGGCACCGAGGCGGACGCGGAGCCTGCAGGCACCTGGCGAGCCGCACAATTCGCCTTTGGCGGGCAGCACGCCTTGCTGGCCAGCCGGTAGTTGGAAGGGCGGCAGAGCCCGGCGCAAACCGGTCACTTGGGTGCAGGCCCACTACACCCACCGGTACGGTGCCCCGCCACGCCACACCTGAAACGGGTGTCGCTGCAGTCCACCGCGCTAGAGCATACGTTCCTCGCGTGGCTTAACGCATGGCAACGGAAGCACTGGAGGCGCCGTGCATCCAAGGCTACGACACGGGCCGAAGTTCAGCCGGCGAGGATCCGCCCACAATCGACGTACCTTCTCGCTGCCGTAAGGTGACACTGGGCACATACGGAGCCGAGCCCCGGAGCGGAAGACCGGCTCAATCCGGGTCTTATTTACGCCTCCGTGCAATCTCCGGCCCTGGCCAGGGCAGCGGCCACCTCGCGGGGAGTGACCGAGTCGTCGAGCCCTGTCACCCTCAGCTCCGCTTTTCTGGTGAGAAACGTAACCCGCACGCCGGATCCCTCCAAGACTTCGCTCACTCGCCTGGCGAGAGCGGCGGCTCGCTGTGCGCCCTCGGGTCCCCCGACCTCCTGCAGGAGACCGCCGGAAGCGGCCCGACGGAAACGCAAGTCCTTCCTCCCGATGTCGGCGAGATTTACCTTTCCTCTTTCAGCGGAGGCGGCCTCCGCGCAAGGGAGACTCGAACCCTCGGGTACCAAAACCGCGACGGCGGCCGCTTAAGAGTGGGGCCCTGCTTGTCGCCGCTCTTCTTCTGGTCGTGACCGGGCATCGCTCCGGTCTTCGCGGCGGTCGCGGCAAGCGCGCGAACGGAGCTCTTCCCAGTAGCGCGGCGCCCCGTCTTACCGCTGGCATACTCCGGCACACTCGTTGGCACTCTCGCGGGCAGTTGCGGGGCAGCGGCCGCCTGCCGCTGCGCTCGGTTCTCGCGCCTACCGATGTCGAGGGACCAGGCGGCCTCTGCTTCCTTCCCGGCTACGCACGGGGGCGCGACCGGCGCCATCGCCGTGGCGTCGGCGGGCCGCCGCGGGAAGCGCCTGCGATAGCATCCGTCGTGGCCACAAGTCCAGGCCGCGCGGGCAGGGCGGCGGTGGAGCTCGCTTACTCCGTAGCTCGGGCAGGCGCATCTCGCCCTGCCGCCACGGGGAGGGTACGCTCGAGCTTTAAGAACTTTGCGTCGATTCGGAGACTGAGTGACACGAGGGCAGCCTCCATACCGAGCTCGGGCGCCGGTGCCGTTGCGCCGGCGCCCGCAGACGCAAGAACGTTTCGAGCGGGCGCGGGGTCAAGGATTACGCACCTCCGCTCGAGAGCCAGCTCCGTGCGCAAGGAGGCGATCACCTCCTGCTGGGAGGCATCGTCCTCCCGCAAGTCGTCCATCACTGCCTTTTGGGAGACATCCCTCTGCCGCAGACCGGCGATCTCCGCGCTCAGCACGCGGAACCTCTCCGCCATCGTCTGCTGTGCACGGCCGGCTATTACTTGGACACTCATCTCCCAGCCGGCCGAGTCCACCAGTCTGGCGCTCATACGGAAGGCGCGAACGTATGGGCCGTGCAGGTTTTTACACTTGTCTGCCATCGTTTCTACGCTCGCGCAATGCTCGGATATAACGGCAGACAGTTCCACAACAGACAGCGGACGGTGCACACCAGCGACCTCCTCCCGTGTGGGGAAGGTCACCTTCGCCCTGCTTACGCTCGTCTGCTTCGGGGCGAGTACATTGTCCTCCAAACCGTCGAATTGGTCATATTCCCCCACCACCGCCTTCGGCGGGCGCTTCGCCGTCCTCGCAGGGTTCCCACGAAGACAACGTTTCGCCGTCGCCCGTCCCATTGTCGATACCAGCGAAGGAGGTGCACTCCACCTCGTGGTCCGCCAGCAGCGCCTTGCGCAATGTGGTGCTATGAGTCGCGCGCCTCGTAGCACCTCCAGCAAGCTCCACTGGAGCCGTGTCGACACCACTAACTGTAGCCGTATCTTCCCTCCTAGGTGCACTGCCAGGTTTCCCCAGGATAGTTGTCACTGCACGTGTTGCGTGCCCCTGCTCTGCCGCTTGCACTGTGCCGTGACCCTCGGCCCAGGTAGACCTCGCTGGGCAGGAGCGCGGCTCTGCGGCAGACAATGGGCACCATCCCTCGCCTTCCTGCAACGTGGCGGCGTCCACAACTTCGTCGATGCCAGGAAGAAAGAAAAAATGCTTCCAAATAAATTCAATTTTTATCGGCACCACGGCACACTGCGCGACGCGAGTACCCGGCCACGTGCACCCACGCACCACACGCAAAGAGTGGCACTAACACACGCGCCAGAAATCGCACTTTTCGGCAGAAATCACTTCCCAATCGTTGGAGCGCCATGAACGCGTACGTCTTGTTCGACATTCAGCGGGGCACTCAATCTAGCCAAACCTAACCTAACCAAGCGTTGCATAACCGATCGCAACATGCAGTCTAACGTGCAGAGAATATTATTGCTGGCATCCCTAGAGCTAAGACGAGCATACTAGAGCAATGTAGAGCGCATAAGTCTACCCAATATCGGTGTATAGCATAAAAGTCGAAGCTGTCCTATCCTAACCTAACGAAGCGTTACATCGCCAAACGTTATATATCTCAACCTATCGCGTCGAAACCACTTTTATTGGCCCTCCCAGATACAAGCAGCACATTCTGGAGCACAGCGAAGTGCGAAAATCCACCGAAGAACGATTTATACCACGAAGGGCGAAGCTCTCCGAACCTAACCTAACCTAGCCTAGCCAAACCAAACCTAAACGGACTCAACCTAACTTGCCGAGGCCACAATTGCTGTCCTCCACAGAGCAAAGCATAACATATTAGGGCACGTTAGAGTGCCGAAGTTATTCTGATAGCAGTGCGTATCACAGAAGTCAAAGCTATCCTATCCTAACCTAGCCAAGCGTACTGTAACCTTACGCAGCCCAAATCGTCCTAACGTGCCGAGACCACCAGTGCTGCCCTCCACTAAGCCAAGAAGGGCATATTAGTGGAGAGTAGAGCGCAGAAATCCACCGAATACCAGTGTATAGGACAAAAGTCAAAGCTATCCTGAATTATCCTAACCGTTCGAAAAATAGCGAGACATACCCTGACTGTACCTATCGTGCCGCGACAACAATTGCTGGCCACCCCAGAGCCAAGCCCTTCATGATAGATGGGAGTGGAGCGCAGAAATCCACCGAATATCAGTGTTTATCGCAAAAGTCGAAGCTGCCGTGTACAATGCAATCCAAACTTAACTTCACTAAATGCAACAAAACTCAACGCAACTTTCCCAAACCACTATTGCTGGCACTCACATAGCGAAGCAGGGTGTACTAGAGCATAGTAGAGCGCAGAAAATCACCGCCTTGCTGTGTAAGGCACAAAATCGGAAGTCATCCTAACCTAACCTTTCCTATCCTTACCTAGCCAAACGCTATACCACAACGTATGGTGCCGCGACCACTATTGATGGCCTCCCCATAGACAAGCTGCACCTATTAGAGTGCAGCGTATCGCAGAAGTCCACGGACACGCAGTGTATGACACAAAAGACGTAAATACCCTTACATAACCGAACGCAATTTAACTCAACCTAACGTGCCGAGAGCACAATTGTTGGCCTCCAGAGTGCCACGCAGGAATTATTAGAGGTGAACGGATCGCAGAAGTCCTTAGGCTAGTTGTGTATAGCGGAAGTGCCGAAATTATCGACACACTCCCGAAGCAACCCAACCAAATCGGACGCAACCTATCTCGAACTAACCTGCCGAGACCACCGTTGCTGCCCTCCCCGGGGCGAAGCAGAATATGCTAGAGCAACGTAGAGCGCAGGAATCTACGGAACACCAGCGTATAACATAAAAGCCAAAGCTACCCTCAGCAAACATATCCTTACCTAGTGTATCCGAACGTAACATAACTCAACCTAACGTAGCACGACCTCCATTGATGGCATCCCCAGAGGCAAGCAGAACATATTAGAGGAGAGTAGAGCGCAAAAATCCACAGAATAGCGGTGCAAAGAACAAACGTCAAAGCCATCCTAGCCTAACCCAGCATGTACCGAACCAAGCCAAGAAGTAACACAACCCAACATAACGCACAACGACCACTATTGTTGGTCTCCCCAGTGCCAGGCAGAACATACTATAAGAGAGCAGAGCGCTGGAATCCATAAAATAGCAGTGTATTCCAGAAAAGTCGAAGTCATTCTCGCCAACCCCAAACTATCCTAACTTAGCCGAACGTAACGTAGCACAGACTAACGCGCCGCGACCACTATTTCTGGCCCCCAAAGAGCCTGGCGGAACATATTAGAGGAGAGTGGAGCGTAGAAGTCCTCAGAATATCTTTTTAGGGCACAAAAGTCGAAGCTACCCTAACCTAACACAACCCTAGCTAACCTAACAAAACGTAACGTATCGCATCCTTCCTCTCCGCGACCACATTTTCTGTCCACCCCAGAGCCAAGAAGAACATGCCAGCGAAGAGCATGGCGCAGAAACCCATAGAATTGCAGTGTATAGAGGAAAAGACGAAGCTACCGTAACCTAACACAAACAAACGTATCCAATCCGATCGTAGCATAACACAACACAGTGTACTTCGACCATCATTGCTGTTGTCCCCGGAGGCATGCTGAATACGATAGAGAACAGCAGAGCGCAGAAATCTATACAACAACGGTATATAGCACAAGAGTCATATCTGTCCTAACCAAAGCTAACTTATCTTGACACGACCGGACGTAACATAACTCAGCCTAACGTGCCGAGACCATCATTTCTGGCTTCCCCGGAGCAGAGCAGAATATACTATTGTAATGTGGAGTGCAGAAATCAAACAAATAGCAGCGTATAGCACAAAAGTGAAAGCTATACTAACCAAACTTACCCTGACATAGCCTAACCGAACATAAGGTATCTCAACATAATGTGCTACGACATCTATTGCTGGCGTCCCCAGGGATAGGCAGAATAGGAAGGAGCACCGTAGAGCGCAGCAAACCATGGAACAGAAATGTGCAACACAAGAGACGCTGCAATCGTTTCTTAACCCAACGTAACTTAGCCCAACCATAGGTAATATGCCTCCACCTATTTTGACGAGACCACTATTGCTGGCCTTCGCAGAGCCGATCAGATCATACTAGAGCACAGTAGATTGCAGAAATCAACCGTATAGCTGTGTATAGCAGAAAAGTCAAAGCTATCCTGCCCTAACCAAACAAATATTCACATAGCCAAACGTAACATATCACAAAATATCGTGCAACGACCGCTATTGCTGGCCTCCCCAGAGACGAGCAGAGTATAGCAGAGCAATGAAGAGAGCAGGATTTTCATCGAATAACAGCGCATAGCTCGAAAGTCAAAGCTGCTCTAACCAAACTTAGCCTAACCTAATATAACCGAACGTAACTTAACTCAACCAAGCGTGCCACGACCAGATATGCTGGTCACCCAAGGGCCGGGCGGTGATTAGTAGAGCAATGTGGAGCGTGGAAATTCACCGAATAGGAGTGTGTAGCACAAAAGCCAGAGATTTCCTATCCTAATCTAGCCACATGCACCACAACCAAAGGAAAAATAGCTGAACCTGAAGTGCCGAGACCACCGTCGCTTGCCTCCCCAGAGCGAAGCAATACGTACTAGAGCACAGTAGGTGGCAGAAATCCACCGAACGTCTGTGTGTAGCACAAAAGCGAAAGCTATCCTAACCATATTTGTCCAACCCTAACGTAACCAAACGTAACAAAACACAACCAAGCGTGACACGACAATCATTCCTGGCGCCCGCAGAGCTCGGCAGAGGGTAGTATAGCAATGTAGAGCGCAGAAACCCATCGAGTAACTGTGTATCGCACAAAAGTCAAAGCTATCCTATGCTGACCATACCAAACGTAACAAAACCGAACGTAACATAACAGAACCTAACGTGCCGAGACCATTATTGCTGCCCTCCCCATAGAAAACCTGAACATAATAGAGCACAGTACGGCGCAGATATCCGCCGAATAGCACTGCGTAGCACAATAGTGAGAGCTATGCTGTCATAGCATAGCGAAACGTAACATAGCGAAACGTAACGTAGCTCAACTTAACGTGCCGAGACCACTACTGCAGGCCTGTCCTGGGACATGCAGAATATGGCACAGCATGTTAGAGGGCTGGTACCCACAAGATAACAGCATATAGCACGAACGTCAAATCTGTCCACTCCTAATCTGAGCAAACGTAACAAAAGCAATGGTAACAAATCAATTTAGCGCGCCTCGGCCACGATTTCTGGCATCCCTAGAGCAAAGCGGTGCATATCAGGGAAGAGTAGATAACAGAGATACGTCGTAAGTCAGTGTGTAGCAAAAGAGTGAAAGCTATCCCGTCCTAACCTTAACTATGGTAGCGTAAACATACGCAACTTAATGCATCCTAAAGTACTGGGACCTCTATTGCTGGCAGGCACAGAGCCAATCATAATATACTGTAGCAGAGTAGAGCGCAGAAGTCCACCGAATAGTAATGCATAGCGCAGAAGTCAAAGCTAATCTATCCAAACCTAATCAATAGTTGCAGAGCCAAGCGTAACCTAACTAAAACTACCGTGCCACGTACACCACTGCTGGCCTCCCTATCCTAAGTTAGGATAGGATAGCTTTGACTTCTTTGACACACTGTGCTGTTAGTAGCATTGCTGCGCTCTACTGTGCGCTACGGTGTTCTGCTTGGATCTGGGGAAGACAGCAGTTGTGGTCTCGGCTCCTTATGATGAGATACGTTGCGTATGGTTATGTTACGCTTGGTTAGGTTAGGAGGGGATAGCATTGACCTGTACGCTATACACTACTATTCGGTGGACTTCTGCGCCCTACTGTGATCTAGCACATTCTGCTTGGCTTTTGGGAGGCCAGAATTAGTGCCCCAGGCACGGTAGGCTCAGTTAGGTTGTGTGTGGTTGTGTTACGATTGGTTTGGTTTGGATATGATAGAGTAGACTTTTGTGCCATACACTGCTCTTCGGTGGATTTCTGCGCCCTACATTGCACCGCTATACTTTGCTTGTGTCTCGCGAGGCCAGCAATATTGGTCGTGGCATCCCGGATTGTGTTACGTCATGTTTGGTTATGTCACGCTTGGTTAGGTTTTGGATAGGATAGCTTCGAGTCTTGTGCTGTACACAGCTATTCGGTGGATTTGTACGCTCTACATTGCCCTAATATTATCTGCTTGAATCTGGGGATGCCAGTAATAATGGTCTCGGCTCGTTAGGTTGAGCTATGCTATATCTAGTTATGTTACGCGCGGTTTGGATAGGAGAGGATATGTTTGACTTTTATGCTATGAACTGCAACTTGCAGCATTTCCGCGCTCTTCTGTGCTCTAATATGCTCTGCTTGGCTCTGAGGAGGCCAGAAACAGTCGTCTCGGCACGTTACGTTGAGCTATGCCGCTTTTGGTTGGGTTATGCTAGTTTGGGTTAGGTTTGGATAGCTCTGGCTTCCTCGGCAAAGACTGTTATTCGTTGGATTTCTGTTCTTAGCTCTGCTCCACTATGTTCTGCTTGGCTCTAGCGAGGCCAGTAACAGTTGTCTCGGCACATTAGTTTGAGATAGGGTACGTTAGGTTATGTTACGTTAGCTTTGGTAAGGATTGGATATTTCCGACTTTTCCGCGATACACTGCGATCCTACGAATTTCTGCGATCTACTCCCCTGCAATATGCTCCGCCTGACCCTGTGAAGGCCAGCAATTGTGGTATCGACACGTTAGTCTGAATTCGGTGCTTTTCTGCGCTCTACTCTGCTCTAGAATGTTTTTCTCGGATCTGGAGATGCCAGCAATTGTAGTCTCGGCACGATGGAATGCGTTAGGCTACGTTTGGTTATGTTGGGTTGGCACAGGTTACGCTAGAATATCTTCTACTTTTGTGCTCTAAACTGTAATGCGCTGGATTTCCACGCTCTGCTGTGCTCCAATGTCCGCTGCTTCGCTCTAGCGGGGGGGGGGGGCAGTAGTGGTGGTCTCGGCAGGTTAGGTTGAGTTAGACTACGTTCGATCCAGTTACGTTTGGCTGTGTCAGGATAGGGTAGCTTCAACTATTATGCTGTGCACTGCGATTCTATCGACTCCTGCGCGCTACTCTCCTCTAATGTGCCATGCTTGGCTCTGTGGAGGGTCGCAATAATGACCTCGGCGCGCAAGGCTGTGTCAGGCCGCACTTGGCTTGGCTAGGTTACGATAGGTTTGGTTAGGATAACTTTGACTTTTGTGCTCTACGCTGCAATTCGTTTCATATCTGCGTTCTGAGTCGCTCTACTAGCATCCGCTTGCCTCTGAGGAGGCCAGCAATAACGGTCGTGGCAGTTTTTTTTCTGCTATCTTTCGTTCGGTTAGGTTAGGTAGGGATAATTTTGGATAGGTTGGCTTTGACTGTTGCGCTATACACTGATATTCGGTGGAATTCTGAGCTCTCATGTGCCCTAGTATGTCCTGCCTTGATCTGCGACTGTCAGGAGTAATGGTGTACGCACGTTATATTGTGTTATGTTCGTTTGTCTTTGGCACGTTTGTTTATGTTAGGATGGCATAGATTTGACTTTTGTGCTATACGCCGCCATTCGGTGGACTCCTGCGCTCTTCAAATCTCCACCATAATCTGCTCGACGCTGGGGAGAGAAGCACTAGCGGAGGTGGCACAATAGGTTGAGTTAGGCTACGTTTGCTTACGTCACGTTTGGCTTGGCTAGGATTCGGTGGCTTTGACTTTTATGCTGCACACTGATTTTCGGTGGATTTCTGCGCTCTGCGTTGCTCTAATACGCTCCGTTTGGCCGTGGGGAGTCCTGGAATAGTGGTCGCTGCACGCTAGGCTGTTATGTTGCGTGTGGCTATGTCACGTCAGATTTGGCTCGGTCAGGGTGGCCTAGACTTTTGCACTACACACAATTATTCGGCGGACATATGCGCTCAACTGTGCTTTGCTATATTCTACTTGGCCCTGGCGAGGCCAGCAATAGTGGTTGCGGCAAGTTAACCTGAGTGAGGTTACGCTTGGTAAGGTTACGTTTGGATAAGTTCCGTAAGGATAGCTTTGATTTCCCTGCAATACATTGTTGTTCGGTGGATCCCTGCGCTCTACGGTTCTCTGCTATATTCTGCTTGGACCCGTGGTGTACAGAAACAGTGGTCTCGGCACGTTGGACTGTGTTAGGTTACGTATGGCTATGTTACGTTACGTTAGTTGGTAACGGTTAGTTGGTTCGGTTGGGAAAGCATAGCTAAGAATTTTGCGCTACACATTCCTATTCGGTGGATTTCTCCGCTCTACAGTGCCCGAATATGCCCTACGTTGCGCGGAGCATGTCAGAAATAGTGGCCGCGGCACGTAAGGTTTGTTTAGGTTGCGTTTGGTTATGTTATGTTAGCATGGGTTACGTTTGGATTGCCTTCACCTTTCTGCTGTACATTCCAGATCTATTGACTCATGCGCCCCGTTCACCTCCGATATGATCTGCTTGGCGATGTGGAGGCCAGCAATATTGGCCTAGGCACATTAGGTTGTGTTGGGCTACGTTTGGTAATGTTACGTTTGGTTAGGATAGGATAGGATATCTTTGACTTTCGTGCTTTAGACTGCAATACGGTTGATTTCTGCCCTCTACTGTGCACTAATATGATCCGCTTAGCTCTCGAGTGGCGAGCAATAGTGCCCTCGTCACGCTAGGTCGGGTTAGGTTATGCTTGGCTTGGCTTGGTTAGCTTAGGTTTGGTTAGGGTATCTATGAGTTCTGTGCTATACACTGCCGCTCGGTCGATATCTGCGATCTGTATTGCTCCACCAGCCTCAGACTGTATCTGAGGATGCCAGCAATAGTGGCCGTGGAACGTCTGGCTGTGCTAGATTCCGTTACCTTTGGTTAGGGTAAGTTACATTTGGTTAGAATGTGTTCGACATTTGTGCTATCCACTGCTGTTCGGTGGACCGCTGCGCTCGACTGTGCTCTAGTATATTCTTTGTGGCTATGGGGAGGACAGCAGTAGTCATCTCGGAACGTTAGGCTGATATATGTTTCGCTTGGTTATGATACGTTTTGCTAGGTTAGGAAAACAAGCTTAGTCTTTTGTGCTGTATACTGCTCTTCGGTGAATTCCTGCCATCTGCATTGAGCCGCCATACACTGCGCGACTCTAGGGAGGCCAGCAATAGTGGCAGCAGCACGTTAGACTGAGATAGAATACGTTCGGTTAAGTGAGGTTACATTCCGTTGGATTAGGGTACTGTGCTCTACTCTGCTATGGATGAATCTGGAGAGCCCGGCAATAGTGGTCGCGGTACGTCATTTTGAGTACGTTACGTTCGGCTATGCTACGAATTGTTAGGTTTGGTACGTATGGCTATATCTTTTGCGATGTACACGGCTATTTGGTGGATTTCTGCGCAGTACTGTGCCTTAGTATGCTCTGCTTTGCTCTGGGTAGGTCAGCAATTGTGGTATAGGCACGTTAGGTTGTGTTAAGTTACGTCTGGTTAGAGTAGAATAGGGAAGATACTGTTAGGATGGCTTTGACATTTGCGATATACACTGCTATTCGGTGAATCCCTGCGCTATACTGCGCTCTGCCACATTCTGCTTGGCCCTGGGGTTCCAGCAATAGTGGCAGCAGAACGTTAGGTTGCGTTATGTTACGAATGGAAGTTTTACGATTGGGATGGTTATGAGGGGCTAGCTTTGACTTTTGTGCTGTACGCTGCCACTAAATGGATTTCTGCGCTCTACTGCGATCTTATATGCTCTGACCTGCTCTGGGGAGGACAGAAACAGCGGCCGCGTCACGATAGATTCTGTCAAGTAGGTTCGGTTGTGTTACGTTCCTTTGGGTCAGATATGGGTAGCTTTGACTTTTCTGCTATACCGTGCGATTCTATGGATATCTGAGCACTAGTGTCCTCTGCTCTGTTCTGCACGTCTCTGGGAGGACAGCAATCACGTTCCCGGCACGTTATAGTTAATTAGACACCGGTTGGTTGGGTTGGGCTTGTACTGGTTGTGATAGGATATCTTCGACTTTTGTGCTATGCACTGCAATTCGTTGGATTCCTGCGCTCTGCAGTGCCCTAATATTTTATGCACGGCTATATGGAGGCCAGCAATAGTGGTCGGGCCACGTTAGGTTGAGAGATGTTACGTATGGATGTGTTAAGGCTTGTTGCCTTAGGGTAAGAGAGCTCCGCCTTTTTTGCTACACGTTTCTAGTCTCTGCATACCTGCGATATACCCTGCTCTGCTATGTCCTGCTCGGCACTGGGGAGGCAGGCAACGGCGGTCTCGGCACGATACATTGAGTTACGCTATGTTTGGTTAGGTTTGGTTGGGTCAGGTTATGTTAGGATACCATAGAGTTTAGTGCTATACACGGCTATGCGGTGAATTTCTGCGTCCTACATTGCTGTACTATACTCTGCTTAGCCTTCGTGATGCTAGCAATAGCGGCCGTTGCACGTAAGATTATGTTACGTTACGTCTGCTTATGTTGCATTTGGTTAGGTTTGGACACGATAGCCTTGACTTTTGTGCTATGAACTGCTGTTCGGTGGATTTCTGCGCTTTGCTGTGCTTTAATGTGCCCAGTTTGGCGCACTGGATGCCAGCAATGGTTGTCGCGGAATGTTAGGTTGAGCTACGCTTCTTTCGTCTACGTTAGGTAATGTCAGGCTAGGTTAGGATACCTTAGAACTTTGTGCTTTGCACATCAGTGCGTCGGGTCTCTGCGACCTAATGTGCTCTAGTATATTCTGCTATGCTCTGGGGATTTCAGCAATAGTGGTGCAGGCACGTTATGTTTAGCTATGTTATGTTTGGCTATGTTACGTTTGGCTAGGTTAGTATAGGGCTGCTTCGGCTTTTGCGCTGTACAGTGCTATTCGGTGCATTTCTGCGCTCTCCGTTGCTCTACCATACCCTGCCAGGCCAGTAAGAGTGGGCTCGTCTCGCCATGTTGAGTTAGGCTTCGTTTTGTTAGTTTATATTCGTTTCGGTTAGGTTCTGGTGGCTAAGACTTTTCTACTATATACGGAGATTCTATGGATTTCTGTGTTTAACCCTCCGGCAATATGTTCTGCTAGGTTCCGAGGAGGACAGCAATAGAAGTCTCGAAACGTTAGGAAGAGGTACTTTGCGTTAGGTTACGTTAAGCTTGGCCAGGTTACGATAGGGTAGCTTCGGCTTTTGTGGTATAACCTGATATGCTATAGGTTTCTGAGCTCTACTGTGCTCTATTGTGCTCTGTTTGTCCCAGGGACGGCCAGAAATAGTGGTCTCGGCAAGCTAGATATTGCTATGTTACGCTTGTCTTGAAACGGTTAGGATATGTTTGGTTAGGATAGCCTTGTCTTTTGTGCTACGTACTGCTATTCGGTCGATATTTGTGCACTGCGTCGCACTACCAGCATTTGCTTGTTTTTTAGAAGCCCATTAATAGTGGTGTCGGCAAGTCATGTAGCGTTAGGCTACGTTTAGTTATGTTACATTCTTTGGGTTATGATCGCATTGCTTCGACTTTCGTGGTATAAATTGTTGTTCGGTAGTCTTCTGCGCTCTACTGTGCTCTAGTGCATTCTTTTTGGGTCTGGGAATACAGGCAATAGCGGCCTCGGTGCGTTAGTTTGAGTTAAGCAACGTTCGGTTGTGCTACGCTTCGCTGTGTTATGCTAAAGTAGCTTCGACTATTTTGCTCAGCAATGCGTCTCAATGGACTTCTGTGCTCTACCCTCCTCTAGTATGATCCATTTGGCACTGGGTGGCCAGTAATAGCGTTCGCGTCTCGTTAGGTTGGGTTATGTTACGTTTGGTTTTGCCAGGTTGTGTTATGTTTGGTAATGGTAGCTTCCACATTGGCGATCTACACCGTTATTCGGGGGATTTCAACGCTCTACTGTGCTCTAATATATTTTGCTTGGCCCTGGGAATGCCAGCGGTAGTTGTTTCGGAAACTTGGGTTGAGCTATGTTCGTTCGGTTGTGTCACGACCGGTTATGGTAGGTTAGGATATCCTTGACTCTTGTTCTACGCAACAATTCGATGGATTTATGCGTTCTACTGAGCTGTAATATTTCCTGCTTGTCTCTGTGGATGCCAGCAATAGTGGTCTCTGCACGTTGGACTGAGTTAGGATACGCTTGGCTTCGTTACGTTTGGTTAGATTAGGATGGTATAGAATAGACTTTTGCTCTATGCGCCGCTATTCGGTGGCCTTTCGAGCTGTACTGTGGCCTAGTGCGTTCCTCTTGGCCTTGGGAGGACAGGAATGATGGTTTCGGCACGTTATGTTATGTATGTCTGCGTTTGGTTAGGATACATTCGTTTGGCTCAGGTTTGGACAGCTTAGACTTTTCATTTATACACTGCGGTTCAATGGATCCCTGCGCTCTGCTTTCCTCTAATATGTTCCGCTCGGTTATGGAGAGGTCGGCTATAGTTGTCCCGGCACGTTTGGTTTAGTTAGGTTACGTTCGGCTATGCTTCGAATTATTATGTTTCTATAGTTGTCCCGGCACGTTTGGTTTAGTTAGGTTACGTTCGGCTATGCTTCGAATTATTATGGTAGGAAAGTGGAGATTTGACTTCTTTGCTACACTTTGCTGTTCGGTGCATTTCTGCGCTCTACTGCGCCCTGGTGTGTTCCGCTTGGCTACGGGAAAGCCAACAAGAGTGGTCTCGGCATGTTAGGTGGAGTCAGGCTACGTTTGGCTGGGTTGAGCTAGACCAGGTTATGTTAGGACATCCTCGACTTCTGTGTTATACACTTCAATGCTGTGGATTTCTGCCCTAACCTGTGCCCTGATACTTTCCGCGTGGCTCTGGGGAGAAGAGCAACAGTGGTATCGGTACATTAGGTTTAGCTATGTTACGTTTGGTTAGGTAATGTTACGTTGGGTTCGTTCAGGATAGCTTTGACTTTCGCACTATACACCGCTATTCGGTGGATTCCTGAGTTCTGCTGCGCTCTACTATATTCTGCTTGTCGCTGGCGAGGCCAGCAATAGTGGTTGCGGCACGTTGTGTTGGATTGTGACCCGTCTTGTTAGGTAATGTTAGTATGGGTTAGGTTTGGATTGCTTCGACTTTACTGCAGTACATTGCGGTCCTATGGATTTCTGCGCTCTGATCTCCTCTAATATGTTCCGCTCGGATCTGAGGAGGCCAGCATTTGTGGTCGCGGCACAATGGATTGAGTTAGGTCACGTTTGGCTCTGCTACGATTTGTTACGCTTGGAAATGATAGCCTTGACTCTTTTGCTGCATACTGCTATTCTGTACACTCCTGCGCTCTATTGCGCTCTTGTATATTCTGCTTGGATCTGGGGAGGCCAGGAATTGTGGTCTCGGCACGTTATTATGCCTTAGGCTAAATTCGGTTGTGTTGGGTTTGGTCAGGTTATGAAATGATATCATCGACTTTTGTGCTGTAGGCTGGATGTGATGGATTTCTGCGCTCTACTATGCTCTTGTCTGTTCGGCTTGGCTATGGGGAGGCCAGCAATATTGTCCTAGGCCCGTTAGGTTGTTTTACGTTACGTTTGGTTAAGCTTCGATTTGTTATATTAGGAGAGGATAGCATGACTTTTTTGTTACATACTGCCACTCGGTGCATTTCTGAGCTCCACTGTGCTTTAGTATGATCTGCTGCGACCGGGGGAGGCCAGCACATGTGGTTTCGGCGCGTCAGGTTGAAAAAAGTTACGTTTGGTTAGGTTACGTTATAGTAGGTTGAGCGAGGGTATATTAGACTTTTCCGCTATACTCTGTGATTCTATGTATATCCGTGATCTACTCTCCTCTAATATGTTCGGCTCGGCTCTGGAGTGGACAGCAATGGTGGTCGCGGCACGCTAGATTCAGTTCTGCTACGTTTGATTATATTACGATTGGTTATGTTAGGTCACGAGAGCTTTCACTTTTGTGTACACTGCCATTCGGTGGATCTCGGCGCGCTGCGTTGTTCTAGTATGCTCTGCTATGCTCTGGGATGGCCAGCAATAGTGGTCCAGTCACCTGAGGTTGAGTTATGTTACGTTTGTTTAGGATATGTTAGGCTACTTGCGGTAAGTATGGCATTCATTTTCGGGCTATACGCTGTTATTCTGCGGATTTCTGCGTTCTACTTTGCCCTACCATTTCCTGCTTGGCCGTGGAAATGCCAACAACAGTGGTCTCGCCACGGTGGTTTGATCAATGTTACATTCGATTTGGTTAAGTTACGTTTAGTTCGGATAAGTTACCTCTGGCTTTCGTGCCATGCACTTTTATTTGGTGGACTGCTTCCCTCTATTGTGCTCTACTATATTCTGCGTGGCCCTGGGTAGGACGGCAATAGTGTCCTCGGTACGTTACGTTGAGTTAGGCTACGTTTGTATAGTTTAGGTTGTTTCAGGTGTGATTTTGTTATCTTTGACTTTTGCCCTATGCACTGCTGTGCGTTTGATACCTGGGTACTACTTTTCCCTAGCATATTCAGCTTGGCTCTGTGGAGGCCAGCAGTCGTGGTCTCATCACGATAGGTTGAGTTCTGTTCCGTTTGGCTAGGTTAGCTTGTGTCAAGTTCGGTACGGATAACTTGTACTTTCGTGCTGCACACTGCTATTCGGTGTGCCTCTGCGCTCTACTGTGCTCAGCTATATTCTGCTTGGCCCTTGGGATCTCAGCAATAGTGGTCGTGTCACGTTACGTTGAGTTAGGCTACGTTTGGTTGGGATACGTTAATTAGGGTTAGGTTCGGTTAGCTTCGGTTTTTCTGGTATACACTGCGATTCTATGGATTTCCGTGCTCTACTCACCTTTTATATGCTCTGCTCTGCTTTGGGAAAGCCAGCAATATTGGCAGCGGCACATTAGATTCAGTTCTGTTACGTTGGGTGATGTGACTATTGGTTGTGTTATGATAGGGTATCTCCCACTTTTGTGCTGCACACTGCCACCAGTGGATTTCTACGCACCATATGGCTCTGGTGTGCTCTGCTTGGTCCCGGGGAGGCCAGCAATAGTGGTCGCGGCACGTTGTGATGAGCAAGGCTACAATCGGCTAGGGCACGTTGGTATGGGATAGATATGGATAGCTTATGCTTTTCTGCTGTTCACTGCGCTTTTTGGATTTCTGAGCACTACACTCCTCTGCAATGGTCTGCACGTCTCTGGGGAAGCCAGCAATGGTGGTCTCGGCACGTTATGTTTAGTCATGCTACGTTTGTTTAATCCAGGTTAGTTCAAGTAATGTTTGGTTTTCTATGGCTGTTGTTCCATACACCCCAATGCGTTGGATTTCTGGGCACTACATTTCTCTAATGTACTCTGCTTGGCTCTGGAGAGGCCGGAAATAGCTGTCTGTCCACGTGAGGTTGAGATAAGTTACGTTCGGTTAAGCTACGTTTTGTTAGGTTATGGCAGGATAGCTTTGACTCTTGAGCTAGACACGGCTATTCCGTAGGTTTCTGCGCTCTTTTGTACTCAAGTATGTTCTGCTTGGCTCTGGGGGGCCAGCGGCTGTGGTCTCCGCACATGACGTTTAGTTAGGCTACGTTGACTGCTTTAGGTGTGTTCGGGTGAGGTTTGGATATATAGGACTTTTGTGCCATACCCTGCAATGCGGCGGGTTTCTGAGCAGCACTGTGCACTAGTATTTTCTGCTTGGCTCGGTGGAAACCAGCAACAGTAGTCGCGGCACGTTAGGCTGAGATAGGTTACGTTTGGCTAATCTACGATATGTCATGCTTTGATATGGTAGCTTTGACTTTTGTGCTTCACATTGCGGTTCAACGGACTTCTGCGCCCTACAGTTCTCTCATACGTTCTGCCTCGCTCTTCGAAGGCAAGCAATAGTGGTCTCGGCACGTTAGGTTGTGCTATGCTAAGTTTGGTTATGTTGCCTTCGTTTACTTCGGTTAGGACATCTTTGACTTTCGTACTATACGCAGATATTCGTTGGATTTCTGCGCTCTACTGTGATCCACCATATTCTGCTTGGCCCTGGCTAGGGCAGCAATGGTGTTCGCAGCACCTCTATGTTGAACTAGGCTACGTTTGGTTAGATTACGTTAGTATGGTTTGGGTAGGATTGGCTTTGACTTTTCTGCTATACACTGCGATTCCATGGATTTCTGAGCTCTACACTCCTCTAATATGTTCTCGCCGGCTGCGTGGAGGCCAGAAATAGCGGTCGCGGCAAGTTAACTTGAGTTCGGATACCTTCGGTTGTGTTACGCTTGGTTAGTTTAGGATATGCTATCTTAGACTTTTGTGCAATACTCTGCGATTCTATTGATTTCTTCTCTCGACTCTCGTCCAATATGTTCTGCTTGGCTCTGAGGGGGCAGCAATATAGGCCTCGTCACGTAAGGCTGAGTTAGGTTACGTTTGTTTGCTTTGCGTTTGGTTAGTTTAGGATAAGATAGCTTTGACTTTTCTGCTCTTCAGTGCCATTCGGTGGATTTCTGTACTCTAATGTGCTCTAATGTCTTATGCTTGGCACTGTTGGAGTACAGAAATCGTGATCGCGGCACGTTAGGTCGAGTTATATTACGTTTGGTTAGCCTAGGTCAGGTTAAGTTCGGTAATTATAGCTTTGACCTTCGTGCTATTCACTGTTTTTCGTCGGATTCTTGCGCTCTACATTGCTCTACTACATTCTGCTTGGCCCTGCCGCAGCCAGAAACAATGGTCTCGTCACGTTAGTTCGAGTTCGGTTACGTTCGGCTATCTTACGTTTGGCTAGGCTAGGATAGAGTGCCTATGACATTTGTGGTATGTGCTGCGGAACTACGGTTATCTGCCCACTACTCTCCTATAGTATGTTCTGCTTGGCTCTGGGGAGTTCAGCAATAAAGGTCTCGTCACGTAAGGTAGAGTTATGTTACGTTTGGTTACGTCACGTTGGGTTAGGTAAAGATAGGATAGCGTCGAGTTTTGTGCAATACACAGATATTCGGTGGATTCCTGCAACCTACCGTGCACTTTTATATTCTGCTTGGCTCTAAGGAGGACAGAAATAGTGGCCCCGGCATGTTAGGTCGAGACTGGTTACGGTTGGTTAGGTTAGGCTAGGCTAAGTTCGGTATGGATTGTACCGACTTTCGTGCTGTGCACTGTTATTCGGTGGATACCTACGCTCTAATATGCTCTACCGTATTCTGCTTGGTCCTCGGGAGAGCAGCAGCAGCAGTCTCGGCACTTTGGGAAGGGATATGTTACGTTTTGCTATGTTTCGATCAGCTATGTTAGGGTAGGGTACCCACGGCTTTTGTGATGTACACTGCTTTCGGAGAATTTCTGCGCTCTACTGTGCTCTACACTATTCTGCTTGGCCCTGGGGTGGAGAGCAATAGTGCTCGCGGCACGTTACGTTGTGCTGGGCTACGCTTGTTTATGTTACGGCTTCTTATGTTAGGACAGGATAAGTTTGCCTCTTCTGCTACACACTGCTATCCGGGGATTTTCTTGGTTCTGCTATGCTCTAATATGTTCTGCTCGGCTCTGTAGTGGCAAGCAATAGCGGTCTAGGCGCGTTAGGTTCTGTTAGGCTACGTTTGCATATTACAAGTTTGGTTATATTAGGACAGAATAGATTAGACCGTTGTTCCATTCACTGCTATTCCAGGATTTCTGCGCTCTAATGTGCTCCAACAGGCTCCTCTTGGCTCTCGTGAGAGCAGCAATAGTGGACATGTTACGTTAGGTTTAGTTAGGTTACGTTCCGCTAGGTCAGGTTTGAAATGTTCGGTTAGGGTTTCTTTGAGATTTGTGCTGTACACAGCAATTCGGTGGACATCTGCTCTCTGCGTTGCTCTACAATGCTCTGCTCGACTCTGGGAAAGCGAGCAATGGTGGTCGTGGCACGTTACCTTGGGCCATGTTTCGATCGGTTGGGCTACGTTTGCCTAGGTTAGAATACGATAGCCTCGACTTTCGTGCTATAAACTGTTGTGCGGTGGATATCTGCGATCGAATGTGCTCTACTGTATTCCCCTTGGCACTGTAGAGGCCAGCAAGCGTGATCGTGGCACGTTGGGTTATGGTAGGGTATGTTTGGTTAGGTTATGTCAGCTTGAATAAGGTTTGGATGGATATGACTTTCGTGGCATACACTGCTATTTGGTGGGTCTCTGCGATCGACTGTGCCCTACTATATTCCACTTGGCTCAGTGGATGCCGGGAGCAGTTTTCGCTACACGTTACGTGGAGCTATGCTACGTTTGGTCTGGTTCTGTAAACCTGTGTTTGGTTAGCATAGCAATGACTCTTGTGCTATACACTGCGATTCAATGGGTTTCTGCGCTCTACTGTACACTATTATGTTCGACTCGACTATGGGGATGCCAGTAATAACGTTCGCGATACGTTAGGTTTCGCTCTGCTACGTTTGTTTATGATAAGGTTGTATATATTTGGATAGGGTTGCTCTGATTTTTGCGCTATACATTTCTACTCGGTGGATTTCTGCGATCTAATGTGCTCTAATATTCTCTGTATGTCTCAGTGGTGGCCATTAATAGAAGTCTCGTCACGTTAGTTTGAGATTTGTTACCATTCGTTTGGCTAGGCTAGGAAGGTTTGTTCAGGATTTCTTTGCCTTTTGTGCTATTCACTGCTATTCGGTGGATTCCTGTGCACTACTTCGCTCTAATATGCTTTACCTGGCCCTACGAAGACAATCAATAGCGTTCGCGGCACGTTATATTAAGTTACACTACGTTTGGACGTGTTAGGCTAGGTGAGGTTGGGTCAATATACGTTTAACTTTCGTGCTCTCCACTGCAACTCGTGGGATTTTTGCGCTCTGCTCTGCTACAGTATATTCTGCTTGGCTCTCGCGAGGACAGCAATATGGTTCGCGGCACTATAGGGTGAGATACGCTACGTTCGGTTATGTTAAGTTTGGCGACGGTAGGAGAGGATAAATAAGTCTTTTGAGCTATACACTGCTATACGTGGAAATCTGCGATCTAGTGTGTTCTACTATTTTCTGTTTGGCTCTTGGGAGGCCAGCGACAGCGGTCCCGGCACGTTAGGGTGAGATATGTTGCGTTTCGTTAGGGTAGGATGGGAAGGTGTGGTTAGGATTTCTTTAGCCTTTCTGCTGTACACTGCTACTCGGTGGATTTCTGCGATCTAATGTGCTCTAATATGCTCTGGTTGGCTCTGGGGTGCCCAGTAATAGTGGTCTCGGCACGTTTGATTTAGTTGGGTTACATTTCGTTGGGTCAGGCTAGGAAGGTTTGTTCATTGTTTCTTTGATCTTTGTGCTGTACACTTATATTCGGTGGATTTCTGCGCTCTACTGCGCTGTAGTATATTCTGATGTTCATTGTTTCTTTGATCTTTGTGCTGTACACTTATATTCGGTGGATTTCTGCGCTCTACTGCACTGTAGTATATTCTGATTGGCTCTGGGGAGAACCGAAGTAGCGTTCACTGTACGTTATGTTGAGTTACACTACGTTTTGGTATGTGAGGTTAGGTCAGGTTAGGTAAGGTTTTCTTTCACTTTTGTGCTTTGCACAGCAATTCGGAGGATTTCTGCGCACAACTGTGCACTAGAACATTCTGCTTGTCACTGGGAAGGCCAGGAGCTATGTTCGCGACTCGTTATGTTGAGTTACGCTACGTTTGGTCTGGTTAGCTGTGGGCGGGTTAGGTGATGGTATGCTTAACTTTTGCGCTATACACTACAGTGCGATGGATTTCTGTGTTCTACTGCGTTCTAATATTTCCTGCCTGGCTCTGTGGAGGCCAGCAATAGTGGTCGCGGCACGTCAGGTTTAGACATGATACATTTCGTTAGGTCAGGTTAGGAATGTTCGGTAAGTGTTTCTTTGACCTTTGTGCTGTACACTGCTATTCGGTGGATTTCTGCGCTCTACTGTGCTGTAGTCTATTCTGATTGGCACCGAGGAGGCCCGAAATAGTGGCCGCGGTACGTTATTTGTGTTGTGCTGCGTATGGATGGGTTAGGTTATGTCATGTTAGGTCAGGGTATCTTCGGCTTTTGTGCTGTTCACTGTAATGCAGCGAATATCAGTGCTCAACTGTGCTCTTGTACATTCTACTTGTCTCTGTGGGGGCCAGAAATGGTGGTCTCGTCATGTTAGGTGGAGATAAGCTACGGTTGTATATGTAACGTTTGACTAGGTTAGGGCAGGATACTTTGACCTTTGTGCTGTTCAATGCCATTCGGTGGATATTTGCGATCTAATGTGCTCTAATGTTCTCTGTTTGGCTCTGGGGAGGCCAGCAACATCCGTTACGTTATGTCGTGTTTAGATACGCTATATTAGGATTGGTTAGGCGAGAACAGTTTATGACAGAGTATGTTTGACTTTTGTGCTATATGCTTCAATGCGGTTGATTTCTGCCCGCTGCTGTGCTCTAGTATATTCTGCTTGGCTCTGTGGTTCCCAGCAACAGTGGTCTCGGAACGTTATATTGAGTTATGCTACATGCGGTTATGTTACGTCTGTTGAGGTTAGGGTAGGGTAGTTTAGACACTTGTGGTATACACTGCTATACGCGAATATCTGCGCTCGACTGTGCTCTAATATTTCCTGCTTGAATCTTGGGTGGCTGGCAATAGTGGTTTCGGGGCGACAGTTCCAATTAGGCTACGTTTGAATACGCTACGATTCCTTACGTTAGGATAGGCTATGTTGACTTCAGTGCTTTATACAGCTGTACCGTGGGTTCTGTGATCTGCTGTCCTCTAGTACATTCTGCTTGGCTCTGGGCGGCCAGGATCAGGTGTCGCGGCTCGTTATGTTGAGTTACACTACGTCTGGACAGGTTAGATATGGCAGGTTAGGTCAGGGTATGCTTAACTTTTGCGTTATGCGCTACAATGCGGTGGACTTCTGAGCTCTAATGTGCTCTAATATGCTCTGCTTGGCTCTGGGGTCATAGTGGTCTCGGCACGTTAGGTTTAGACAAGACACTCTTCGTTATGACATGTTAGGGAAGTTCGGTCCGGGTTTCATCGACCTTTATGCTGTACACTGCTATTCGGTGGATTTCTGCGCTCTACTGTGCTATAGTGTATTCTGCTTGGCACTTGGGAGGCGCGAAATAGCGGCCGCGGTACATTATATAGAGTTATGCCTCGTTCGGTTATGTTACGTTTGGTGAGATTTGGATAGGACAGATTTGGCCTCTGTGCTATACACCGCTATCCTCCAACTTGTGCATTCTGCAGCGTTCTAATATTTTCTGCTTGCCTCTGTGGAGGCCAGCAATAGTGGTCTCGGCGCGTTATATACAGTTAGGCTACGTTTGCATACGACATGTTTGGTTATGTTAGGACAGAATAGCTTACACCTTTGTGCCATTCACAGCCATTCGGTGGACTTCTGCGCCCTACTGCGCTGTAATATGTTCCCCTTCTCTCTGGAGAGGCCAGAAATAGTGGCCTCGGCGCGTTAGGTTGAGATATGTCACGTCTCGTTAGGGTAGGTTAGGAAGGTTTAGTTAGGATTCGTTTGACTGTTCCGCTGAACACTGCTATTCGATGGATTTCTACGCTCTGCATTGCTATACTGTACTGTGCTCGACTCTGGGGAGCCGAGCAATAGTGTGGTCGTTGCACGTCAGGCTTAGTTTGGTTACGTTTCGTTAGGTTAGGCTAAGTTAAGTTTTGTTAGGATAGCTTAGACTTTCGTGCTGTACACTGCTATTGGCTGGGTTTCTGCGATCGAATGTGCTCTACTATCTTCCACTTGGCCCAGGGAAGGCCGGGAGCATTATCCGCGACACGTTACGTTGAGCTATGCTACGCTTGATCAGCCTTTGCTAACCTGTGTTAGGTGAACGTAGCTACGACTCTTGTGCTATACACTGCGATTCCATGGGTTCGTGCGCTCTACTGTACACTATTAAGTTCGGTTCGACTGTGGCGATGCCAGGAATATTGTTTGCGAAAGGTTAGATTTTGTTATACTACGTTCGCTTATGATAAGGTTGTATATGTTTGGATAGGGTAGCTTTGACTTTTGCGATATACACAGCTACACAGTGTGTTCCTGCGCTCTAGAGCGCTTTAGTATGTTCTGCTTGGCACTGGGGTGCCTACAACGGTGGTCCCGCTCGCATTGTTCAGTTGGACTACGATTGGCTATGCTAGATTATGTCAGGTGAGGTTCTGTATGCATTTCACATTTGTGCTGAACAATGCTATTCTGTGCATTTCCGCGCTCTACATTACTCTACTATACTCAGCTCGACTCAGGGGAGGCGAACAGTGGTAGTCGTGGCACGTCGGCCTTAGTAAGGGTACGTTTGGATTGGTTAGGTTAGATTAGGTTTAGTTGCATTATCAACGATTTTTGTGCTAATCACTGCAATGCGGCGGACATCTGCCCTCTACTCTGCTCTAGTACATTCTGCTTGTCTCTGTAGAGGCCACGAATGTTGGTCTCGTCATGTTAGGTTGAGCTAGGCTACGTTTGCGTATGTTACGTTTGGATACGTTAGGATAGGCTGCTTCGGCATTTGCGTTATTCACAGCAGTTCGGTGGATTCCTGCGTTCTAATGTGCTGTAATATGCTCTGCTTGGCTCATGGGAAGCCAGCAATATCGATCTCGTCACGTCATGTTTAGTTACACCATATTTGGGTTGGTTAGGTTGGGGCAGGTTAGGTCAAAGTATATTTGACTATTGTGCCTTACACTGCAATGTGGTGGGTTACTGCGCTCTGTTATGCTCTAGCATATTCTACTTGGCTCTGTGAATCCCAGCAATAGTGGTCTCGTCACGATACTCAGAGTTATGCTACATGTGGTTATGTTACGGTTGGTGAGGTTACGATGGGATAGTTAAGACTTTTGTGCTATACGCGGATATTTGCGCTCTGCTGAGTTAAATTATTTTCTGCTTGGATCTTGGGAGTCCAGCAATGGTGATCTCGGCGCGTTAGGCTGTGTTAGGCTACGTTTCGTTCGGTCAGGTTAGGAATGCATGGCCAGGATACCATTGTCGCTTGCGCTATACACCGCTACTCGGAGGAACTATGTGCTCAACATTACTCTACTATACTCTGATCGGCCCTGGGGAGGCGTGCAATAGTGGTCGTTGCACGTTAGGTTGTGTTATGTTTTGTTTGGTTATGATAGGTTAGGCTATGTTTGGTCAGGATGGCTTCGCCTTTCGCGCTGTGCACTGCCTTTCGGTTGATTCCTTTGACCTACAGTGCTCTACTATATTCTGCTTGGTACCGGGGATGATAGCATCCGTGTTCGCGGAAAGTTATGTTGAGTTATGATACGTTCGGTTAGGTTTGGCTACGTCAAGTAGGGTTAGGTTATTTTCCACTTTTGCGCTGTGCACTGCACTTCGGCGGATTTCTGAGCACTTCAATGCTCCAGTACGCTCTGCTTGTAGCTGCGGAGGCCAGCAGTGGTGGTCTCGTCATGTTGGGTTGAATTAGGTTACGTTTGGGTACATTACGTTTAGCTAGGTGAGAATAGGCTACTCTGACGTTTGTGCTATTCACTGCTATTCGGTGGATATCTGCGATATGATGTGCTCTAATATGCTCTGGTAGGCTCTGGGGAGGACAGCAATATTACTCTCGTCACGACATGGTTAGTGAACCTAGGCATGGATTGGTTAGGTAAGGTCAGGTTTGGTCAGGGCATGTTTGACTTTTGTTGTATACACTGCAATGCGGTGAGCTTCATCGCTCTGCTGTGCTCCAGTATGCCCTGCTTCGTTCCTTGGAGGCCAGCAATAGTGAACACGGCACGTTAGGTCGTGATATGCAACGTGTGATTATGTTACGTTCGGCTATGTTGGGAAAGGCTACTTCGACTTTCGTGCTATACACCGCGATTCGGTGGACTTCTGCAGTCTAATGCGCTCTACTACGCTCTGCGTGGCTCTCGGGTGACCAGTAATATTAGTCTCGTCAGGTAGATTGAGTTATATTACGTTTCGTTCGGCCAGGCTCGGAAGACTTGGTTTGCATTTCCCTGCTGTGTGCGCTGTACACTGCTACTCGGAGGATTTCCGCGCTGTTCATTGCTCCACTTTACTCCAATCGACTCTGGGGAGACGAGCGGTAGTGGGCGTGACATGGTTGCTTGGGATAGGTTGCGTTTCGTTTGGTTAGGTTATGCTAAGTTTTGTTGGGATAGATTCTACTTTCGCGCTGTACGCTACCCTCCGGTTGATTCCTGTGACCCATTGCGCTCTACTACACCCTTCTTCGCTATGGGGAATCCACCAGCTGTGGTCGCGGGACGTTATTTTGTGTTAGTCTACGTTTGGCTATGTTACGATTGGTTATGTTGGGACAGGGTATCTTTCACTCTTGTGCTGTACACTGCAATGCGTCGCATTTATGCGCTCTACTGTGCTCTAATATTTTCTACTTGCCTCTTGGGAGACCAGCAACAGTGGTCTCGGCACTTTAGGTTATGTTACGCTATGTTTGGTTAGGTTCGGTTAGGCTTTGCTCGGTCAGGTTTTCTTTGTCTTTCGTGCTATACGCTTCTATTCGTCGGATTCCTGCGCTCTACTGTGCTCTCCTACATTCTGCTTGGCCATGAGAATGCCAGCAATATTGGTCTCGGCACGTTAGGTTTATACATGTTACGTTTCATTAGGTTATGGTAGGTTAATTTCGGTTAGGATATCTCCGTCTTTCGTGCTATACCCTATTGTTCGGTGGATTTCAGTGATTTACTATTCTCTACTATATTCTGCTTACCTCTCGGGAGGCCAGCAATAGTGGTCTCGGCGCGTTGGGTTCAGAAATGTTTCGTTCCCTTATGACACGCCTGGCTATGTTAGGATACGATAGCCTTGACTTCTGTGCTATACACTGCTATTCGGTGGATTTCTGCCCTCTACTGCGTTATAACATTCTCTGCGTGGCTCTGGGCATGCCAGTAATAGTGGTCTCGGCACGTCAGGCTGAGATATGTTACGTTCGGTTAGTTTAGGCTAGCTTGGGCTAAGTTTGGATAGCTACCACCTTTGTGCTGTTAACCGCGAACCTATGGATTTCTGCGTCCTACTGTCCTATAGTATGTTCTGCTGCTCTCCAGGGAGGCCAGCTTTGTGGCCGCGGTACGTTAGATTTAGTTATGTTACGTTTGGTTATGTTAAGATTTTATATATTAGGATAGGATTACTTTGACTTTTGTGCTATACACTGCTACTCGGTGGATTTCTGCGGTCTAAAGTGACTTAATATGCTCTGCATGTCTCAGGGGTGTCCAGTAATAGTATTCTCGTCAAGTTAGTTTCAGTTATATTACGTTTCGTTTGGCCTGGCTAGGAAGGTTTGGTTAGGATTTCCTTGTCCCTTGCGATATTCGCTGCTATTCAGTGAATTTCTGTGCTCTACTATGCTCTAATATGGTCTCCTTTGCTCCACGAAGACGACCAATAGCGCCCCCGGCAGGTTATGTTGAGTTACACTACGTTTGGACAGGTTAGGTCAGGTCAGGTTATGTCGGCATGCGTGTGACTTTCGTGCCCTCCACTGCAATCCGTGTGACTTCTGCGCTCTGCTCTGCTCTAGTACATTCTGCTTAGCTTTGGGGAGGCCAAAAGCAGTAGTCGCTGCACGTTATGTTCAGTCACACTACGTTTGGGTAGGTGAGTTGTAGTCAAGTTATGTCAGGGTACTTCTGACTTTTGCGCTATACACTACAATGCGTTCTACTGCGCTCTAGATTATTCTGCTTTGATCTGAGGAGGCCAGCAATAGTGGTCTCGGCACGTTAGGATGAGATACCTTACGTTTCGTTAAGGTAGAATAGGAAGGTGTGGTTAAGATTTTCTCGACCATTCGCTTAATACTGCTTTTCGGTGGATTTCAGCGCTCTACTGCGCCGTAGTATATACTTCTTGGCCCTGGGGAGGACCGAAATAGCGTTCGCTGTACTTTACGTTGAGTTACGCTACGTTTGAATGGTTTTGGTTAGGCCAGCTTAGGTCAGGATATGTCTGGCTTTTTTGCTGCTCACTGCAATGCGCTGGTCTTCTGCACTCTACTGTGCTCTAGAATATTCTGCTTGGATCTGGGGATGCCAGCTATAGTGGTCTCGGCACGCTAGGTTGTGCTCTGTTACGTTTCGTTCGGTTATGTTAGGAAAGTCTGGTTCGGATTTCTTTGTCTTTTGTGCTATACACTGCCATCCGGCGGATTTCTGCGATATAACGTCCTCTAATGTGCTCTTTCTCCATCTTGGGAGGCCAGCAATGTTGGTCTCGTTTCGCTACATCAAGTTACACTACGTTTGGATAGGTTTGGTTGGGACAAGTTGGATTAGGGTATCTTTCACATTTGTGCTATGCGCTGCAATGCAGTTGGTTTCTGCGCTATTCTGTGCTCCAGAATGTTCTGCTTGGCTATGGGTAGGCCAGCAATAGTGGTCTCGGCGCGTTAGGCTCAGTTAAGCTATGTTTGCATTTCACTAGTTTGGATATGTCAGAGCGGAATATCTTAGACTTTCGCGCCATTCACTGCCTCTGGGTGGATTTCTACGCCCTACTGTGCTCCACTATGTTCTGCTTGGCTCTGGGGTGGCCAGCAGTAGTGGTATCGGAACGTTAGGTTGTGATATGTTACGTTTCAGTAGGGTGAGTTAGGAAGGCATGGTTAGGAATTCTTTGACCTTTATGCCATACACTGCTATTCGGGGGATATCTGCGCTCTAGATTGCTCTACTGTACCCTTCTCGAATCTGCGGATGCAAGCAATATCGACCGCGGCACGTTAGTTTGAGTTACATTACGTTCGGTTATGATAGGGTAGGCTAAGTATTGTTAGGATAGATATGGCCATCGTGTTATACACTGTTTTTCGGAGGATTTCTATGATGTACTGTCCTCTAATAATTTCTGCTTTGCTCAGGGAAGGCCAGGAGCAGTTGTCGCGGTACGTCATGTTGGTTTATGCTGTGTTTGATTAGGTCAGATTAGCTCAAGTTTGGTTAGGATATCTACGGCTTTTGTGCGATTCACTGCTATTTGATGTCTCCCTGCGCTCTACTGTGCTCTGGTATATCCTTCATGGTCCTGAGAAATCCAGTAATAGTGGTCTCGGCACGATAGGTTGGGTTAGGCTACGTTTTGCTTTGTTACGTTAGTTTGGGTTAGGTTTGCACATCCTCGACCTTCTTGGCATTGACTGTTATTCGGTGGATTCCTGCGCTCTACTGTGCACAAAAATACTCTGCTCGACCCTTGGGGTGCCAGCAATAGTGGTCGCGGCACGTTATGTTATGTTAAGTTACGTTCGGTTATGTTACGTTTGACAATGTTGGAATAGCGTAGCTCCGACTATTGTGCTCTGCAGTGCGGTTCTACGGACATCTGCGCTTTACTCTCATCTAATGTGTTCCGCTTGGCTCTAAGGAAGGCATGAATTGTGGTCTCGGCGCGTTAGGTTGGTATAGGCTACGTTTGGTTAGGTTAGGTTATGTCCGGTTAGTACAGGTATCTTCGACATTTGTGCATTACGCTACAGTGCGGCGGATTTCTGCGATCTACTGTGCTCCAGTATATTCTGCTTTGCTCTGGAGATGTCATTAATATTGTTCTAGGCACGTAAGGTCGTGCTGCGTTACGTTCGGTTAGGTTAGGCTGGTGTAGCTTCGACTTTCATGCCGTGTACTGCTCTTGGAGCACTTCAGCGCTCTAATGTGAACTAATGCTACCTGCTTTGCTCCGCGAATTCCAGGAACAGTGGCCGCCGCGCGTTAAGTTGAGATAGGTAACGTTTGGCTAGGTTAGGTTAGGTTATGCTTGGTTAGAATGGCTGCGACTTTTGTGTCATACACTAGTATTCGGCGGATGCCTGCGCTCTACTGTGCTCTAATACATTCTGCTTGGCTCTGCGAAGGCCGGCAGTAGTGGTCCCGGCGCGCAAGGCTGAGTTGGGCTACGTTTGTGTGGATTATGTTGGTCTTAGTTTGGTGTGGGTAGTTTTGACTTTCGTTGCATACACTGCAATTCGGCGGATTTCTGCGCTCTCCTGTGCTCTCAAATTTTCTGCTTGGCTACGGGGAGTGCAACAGTATTGGTCTCGGCACGCTTCTCTGTGTTATATTGCGTTTGGTTATGTTACGTTTGGTTAAGTTAGGATAAGGTAGCTTGGACATTTGTGCTATGCTGCTGTTCGGTGGATTTCTGCGCCCCACGGCGCTCTTATATGTTCTGCTTGGCTCTGGGCAGGCCAGCAATAGAGGTCTCGGCTCGTCAGCTGAAGACATTCTACGTTCGTTTAGGTTAGGTTCTGCCTGGTTAGGTTATCATATCCTCTACTTTTCTGCTTTACACTTCAATGAGGCGGAATTCTGCGTTCTACCGTACGCTAGTATATCCTGCTTGGCTCTGTGGTGGTAAGCAATGGTGGCGTTGGTACGTCAGTATCAGTTAGGTTAAGTTTGGTTATGTTACGTTTGGCTAGGTTAGGACAGTATTACCTTGGCTTTTGCGCTATACACTGCTATTCCGTGGACTTCTGCGCTCATGTTTCGTCTACTTTACTCTCCCCGGCTCTGAGGAGACCAGCAACAGTGGTCTCGGAACGTGAGGTTAAGTTATGTTACGTTTGCTTGTATTACGTTTTAATACGTTATTATAGAATAGAATTTACTTTTGTACTACAGACTGCTATTCGGTGCACTACTGCACTCTACTCTGCTCTAATATGTTCTGCTTGGCTCTGCCGTGGCCTGCAATAGTGGTTTCGGCACGCTAGATTGAGTTAGGTTACGCTTGACTTGGCTAGGTTAGGATAGGTTTGGTTAGGATAGCTCTGACTTTTGCACTCAACACAGCTATTCCATTGATATCTGTGCACTTGGTTGCACTACTCGCATCTGCTTGTCTCTGGGAGTCCAGCAGTGGTGCTCGTAGCACTTACGTTTGTGTTACGTTACGTTTGGTTAGATTGGGTTAGGCTAACTTTGGTCAGGATGGCCTTGGCTTTGTGCTTTACACTGCTGCTCCGTGAATTTCTGTGATCTACTGCGCCCTACTACGGTCTGCTTGGCTCTGGTGAGACTCGGAGCAGTGTGCGCTGAGCGTCATTTTGAGTTATGCTACGTTTGGTTAGGTTAAGTTAGGACAGGTTAGGTCAGTGGGTCCTCGACTCATGTGCTATACACAGCTATTCGGTGGATTTCAGCGCTTTGCATTGTTCTACTATACCCTGCTCCACTCTGCGGCGTCGAGCAATAGCGGTCGCGGAACGTCTGGTTGAGGTAGGTTACGTAAGGTTAAGTTATGTTGGGAAGGTTCGATTAGGATTTCTTTGACTTTTGTTGTGTACACTGCGAACCGGTGGGCTTCTGCTCTCGATATTGCTTTAGCATACTCTGCTCGGCTTCGGGGAGGCGGGAAATGTCGGTCGCGCCAAGTTTGGATCGGTTATGTTACGCTTGGTCAGGTTAGGTTAGGTCAAGTTTGTTTGGGATAGCTACGACTTTTGTGCTGTTCACTGCAATATGGTGGACTTCTTCGCTCTACTGTCCGCCAGTACATTCTGCGTGTCACTGTGGAGGCCAGCAATAGTGGTCTCGTCGTGTTTGGTTGCCTTAGGTTACGTTCGAGTTCGTTACTGATGGCTAGGTTAGGATATTCTTCTTTGACTTTTGCGCTGTACACTGCATTGAGTCGGATTTCTGCGCATTATTGTGCTCTAGTACAATCTACTTGTCTCCGTGGAGGCCAGAAATAGTGGTCTCTCCATGTTAGGTTGAGTTAGGCTAACCTTAGCTGTGTTACGTTTGGCAAGGTTAGGATGCGCTACTTTAACGTTTGAGCTATTCATTGCTGTTCGCTGGATGCCTGCGATCTAGCGTGCTATAATATGCTCTGCTTGGCTCTGGGGAGGCCAGAAATATTGGCCTCGTCACGTCATGTTTAGTTGCACTACGTTTGGATAGATTAGGTAATGTCAGGATAGGCCGGGGCAAGTTTGACTTTTGCGCTATACATTGCAGGGCGGTTGATTTCTGCGATGGACTCTGCTCTAGTTTTCCCAGCTTGGCTCTGGGCAGTCCAGTAATGGTGATCTCGACAAGTTAGGTTGAAAGAGGTTTCGGTGAGTTATGTTAGGTCAGGAAGGCTTGGTGAGGATTTGTTTGACGTTTGTGCTGTACACAGCTATTCGGTGGATCTCTGCGGTCTGCGTTGCTCTACAATACCCTGATCGACTCTGGGGAGGCCAGCAACTGTGGCCTCGGCAGGATAGGTTATGCTATGCTACTTTTGCTTGTATCGAGTTTGGATGCGTTATTACAGTATAGAATTGACTTGTGCGCTATAGACTGCAATTCAGTGGATTTCTACGCTCTACGTTGCTCTACTATACTCTGCTGGACTCTGGGGATGCCACTAATAGCGGTCTAGGCACTATAAGCTTTCTTAGGCTACGTATGGTTAGGATCCGTTTGCTTGGTTTATGTCTGGATACCTTTGACCATCGTGGGATACACAGTTATTCGGTGCATGTCTGCGCTCTTCTGTGCTCTACTATACTCCGCTTGGATCTGCGGAGGCCAGCAATAGTGGCCTCGGCGCGCAAGGCTGTGTTATGTTTCTCTAGGCTTGGCTTGGCTTGGCAAGGTGTTGGTTGGTTTGGATGGCTTCGACCTTTGTGCCACACACTGCTATCCTGTCGATATCTGCACACTGCATTGCCCTACAAGCATCTACTTGTCTGTGGTGAGGCCAGCAATAGCTGTCGTGGCACTTTTGTTTAGATAGGTTACGCATGGTTAGGGTATGTTAGTATGTGTTAGGTGGATGTCTTTGACTTTTCTGCTATACATTGCCATTCTATGGACTTCTGCGCTCTACGCTCCTCTAATATGCTCTGTTTGGCGAAGGAGAGGCCAGAAATAGTGGACTCGTCTCGTCAAGTATATTTAGTGTACGTCTGGTTTATCTGGTATAGGTCAGGTTAGGTTAGGGTATCTTCTACTTTTGTGCTATACGATGCTACTTGGATGATATCTACGCTCTACTGTGCTCCGGTATATTCTGCCTGCCTCCGGGCAGGCCAGCAATGTTGGTCTCGGAACGTTAGTTTGAGCTGTGTCACGTTTGTCTATATTAAGTTTGGAAAGGTTAGGATAGGGAACCTTTGACTTTTGCGCTATACACTGCTATTTGCTGGATTTCTGCGCTCTTCATGTCACTACCATACTCTGCTCGACAATGCGAAGGCCAGCAATAGCAGCAGGGCGCGGCAGGTTTTGTTGGGTTACTTTCGGTTATGTTAGGTTGGTCTACGTTTGGTTATGTTGGCTTTGACTTTTCTGCTATACACTGCTATTCGGTTGATCTCTGCCGTCTACTGTGCTCTATTATGCTCTGCTTTGCTACGTGGAGGCCAGCAATTCTGGACGCGGCACGTTTTGGTGAGTTGGGATACGTTTGGATATGTTAGATTGGGTCGGGTTAGGTTAGGGCAGCATTGACTTAAGTACTAAACACTGATATTTTCTGGACCTGTGTGCTCCACTGTGCCCTAATATGATTTGCTCGGCTCGGAGAAGCCAGGAATAGCGGTCGCGGCACGTTAGGATTTGTTATTCCAAGTTTGGTTAGGTTAGGTTTGGTCTGGTTAGTTTAGGATATCTTTGACTTTTGAGCTGTGTTGCTATTTGTTTGCTTCCTGCGCTCCACTGCGCCCTACTATACTCTGCTCGTCTCTGGGGAGGGCAGCAATAGTGGTCGTTGCATGTAAGGTTGAGTTATGTTACGTTTGGTTTGTCTAGGTTAGGCTAGGTTTGGTCAGGATAGCTTTGACTCTTGTGGTATACACCGACCATCGGTAGATACCTGCGCTCTGCATTGCTCTACTAGCCTCTGCTTGTATCTGGCGAGGGCAGCAATAGCGGCCGTTCTGCCTTTTGTTGTGTTAGATTAAGTTTCGTTCGGATATGTTAGGTTAAGTTTGGCTAGGGTGGCATTTACATTTTCGTTGTACAATGCTATTCGGCGGATTTCCGCGGTCAACTGCGCCATAGCATGTTCTGCTTGGCTATGGGGTGGCCAGCAGTAGTTCTCCCGTCACGTTAGGCTGATATATGTTGCGTTTCGTTGTGCTACGTTTAGACAGGTTACCATAGGATAGCTTTGACTCTTATCCTACACACGGCTATTCCGTAGTCTTATGCGCGCTACATTGCCCTAATATGTTCTACTTGTCTCTGGGGAGGGCAGCAACATTGGTCTCGGCACGCTAGTAGGAGTTATGTTACGTTTGGTCAGGTTAGGTAAGGATAGCTTTGACTTCTGTGCTATACACTGCTATGCGAATGACATCTGCGCTCTACATTGATCTACTATGCTCTGCTCGACTATCCGGAAGCCAGTAATAGTGGTCGCGGCTCGATAGGTTGTGTCAGAATACGTTCGGTTGTGTTTGCATAGTCTGGGTTAGGTTAGGGTATCTTTGCCCTTTCTACTGCTCATTGCAATTTTATTGACCGCTGCGCTCTACACCCCACTATTATGTCCTGCTTGGCGATGGGGAGTCCAGCAATAGTGGGCTCGCCAGTTAGGCTTAGTTAGTTTTCGTTTGGCTTGGTTAGTGTAAGTCAGGTTCGGTTAGGGTTTCTCCAACTTCTGTACTATACACTGTTATTTGGCAACCTTCTGCGCTCTGGTGTGCTGCAGCATATTCTACTTGTCTCTTGGGAAGCCAGCAACAGAGGTCTCGGCACGTTAGGTAAATATAGGCTACGTTTGTTTATATTACGTTCGGATACGTTACTATGGGATAGATTTGACTATTGTGCTATAGACTGCCAGTCGGTGATTGTCCACGCTTTGCGTTGCTCTACTATACTCTGCTCGACTCTGGGGTGGCCAGCAATACTGGCCTCGGCACGTTAGGTTGGGTTAGGCTACGTTTGGTTAGTTTACGTTTGTTTGGGTTAGGCTGGATGGATGTGACTTTCGTGGTCTACACAGTTATTCGGTGGATTTCCGCGCCCCATTGTGCTCTGCTATATTCTGCTTGGCCCTGGAGTTCCAGCAATAGTGGTTGGAGCGCGTTAGTTTGGGTTATGTTACGTTTGGTGATATTATGATCTATTAGGTTATGAGAGGTTTGCTGTGACTTTTGAGCCGTACACTGCAACTCAGTGTATTTCAGCTCTCTACTGCGATCTCATATGCTCTGGATTGCTCTGAAGAAGACAGAAACAGCGGCTGCGGCACGTTAGTTTTTGTCAGGTACGTTTGGCTGTGTTACACATCTTTGGGTCAGAGATGGGTAGCTCTGACTTGTCTGCTATACCCTGCGATTCTGTGAATTTCGTCACCCTAGTGGCCTGTAATATGTTCTGCATGGTGATGAGGAGGCCAGCAATAGTGGACACGGCTCGGTAGGTTTAGTTATTCCAGCCTTGGTTAGGCTTGGTTGTATCTGGTTAGGTTGGGATTTCTTTGACTTTTTCGTTATGCACTGCTACTTGGTGGCTTCCTGTGCTCTACCTTGCTCCAGCAAATTGTGCGTGTCTCAGTGGAGCCAGCAACTATGGTCTCGGCACGTTAGGTTAAGTCCTGTTACGTTTACATATATTACGTTTGAATATGTTACGATTGGATAAAGCTGACTTTTGTGCTATACACTGCTATTCGGTGGATATCTACGCATTACATTGCACGACTATACGCTCCTCGGCTCTGCGGAGGCCAGTATTAGAGGTCGCGGCCCGTCATCTTGTGTTGGGTTACGTTCGGCTAGGATACGTTTGCTTCGGTTATGTTCGGATAGCTTTGAATCTCGTGATGTACACTGCTCTTCGGTGCATTCCTGAGCTCTACTGTGCTCTTATCTATTCTGCATGTCGTGTGCGGCGGACTTCTGCGCTTCCCTGTGCTCTAGTATATTCTGCTTTACTCTTGGGAGGTTTGCAATGTTGGTAAAGGCACTTTAGGTTGAGTCAGGTTACGTTTGGTTGTATTATGTTTGGTTACGTTAGGATATGATGGCTAAGTCTTTCATGGTGTACACTGCGATTCCACGGATTTCTGCGTTCTACTCTCCTCTAATATGTTCTGCTTGGCTCTGAGGGCGACAGCAGTAGTATTCTCGGCACGACAGGCTTAGTTTGGTTACGCTTTGTTAGGTTAGGTTAGGTTAGGTATGGCCAGAATGGCTTTGACTCTTGAGCTATATACAGCTGTTAGGTGAATTTTTGCGCCCTACTGTAATCTAATATGTTAGGTTAGGAGGGTATCTTCCACTTTCGAGCTACATACTTCTATATGGTACCAACCTGCTCTCTACTGAGCTCTAATGCGGTATGCTTCGCTTTGGGTAGGCCAGACATAGTGGTCTCGTGACGTTAGGTTGTGTTAGGTTACGTTTGGCTCGGCTTGGATAAGGTAGGTTTGGTAGGAGTAGCTGTGACTTTTGTACTATGCACTGGTATTCCCTCGATATATGCGCCCTGCATTGTCCTACTAACGTCTGCGTCACTCTGGGGATGCCAGCAATAGCGGTGGTGGCACGGTTGCTTGAATTAAGTTGCGTTGGGTTAAGTTACGTTAGGTTAAGTTTGGTAAGGATGGCTTTGCCTCCTGTGCTATACACTGCTACCCGGTGGAGTTCTGCGCCCTACAGCGTCCTAGTATATTCTGCTTGGCTATGGGGACAGCAGTATTGGTCTCCGCACGTGTGTCTGAGTCAGTTTGCCTTTGTATATGTCACGTGTGGTTAGGTTAGGATAGCATAGCTCTGACTTTTATGCTAAACACTGCTATTCGGTGGATGGCCGCCCTCTACATTGCTCTACTATACTCTGCTCGACTCCTTGGGGGCCAGCAATAGTGTTCGCGGCACGATAGATTCGGTTGGATTACGTTTGGTCAGGTTAGGTTACGCTGTGATTAGTTAGAGTAGCTTCGACTGTTGTGCTACACACTACCATTCTATGGACTGCTGCGATCTTCTGTGCGCTTTCACACCCTGCTTGTCTCTGTGGACCCCAGGAATTGTGCTCCTGGCACGATAAGTTTTGTTATGTTACATTTGGTTGGGCTAGGTTTGGATAGGTTTGAATAAGAAAGCTTTGACTGTTGTGCTGTACAATGCTATTCAGACGTCTTCCTCGTTCTACATTGCTCCGCTATACTCTGCTTAGCTCTCGTGAGGTCAGCAATAGCGGTCGTGGCACGTCATGTCAGGTTAGGCAACGTTCGGTTACGTTCTGCTGGCCAGGGTTAGTTTCGGGTAGCTTTGACTTTCCTGCTATACACTGCGATTCCACGGACTTCTGTTCCCTACTCTCATGCCACATGTTCTGCTCGGCTTTGGGGAAGCCAGCCATAGTGGTCGCAGCACGCTCGATTGGGTTATGTTACGATTTGTTGTATTAGGAGAGGTTAGCTTTGACTTTTTTCAGACACACTGCTTTCGGTGCATTTCTACGCTCTGCTCTGCACTAATATGTCCTGCTTGGCTCTGGGGAGGCCAGCAAAAGAGGTCTCGGCAAGTCGGGTTTAGTTACACTACGTCTGGCTAGGATAGGTTAGTCCGGTTCGGTACGCGTAGCTTTGACCTCCGTGGTGTACACTATTATTCGATGGATTTCTGCGGTCTACTGTGCTCTAGTATTTCCTGTATGGCTCTGTGGTGTCCGGCGATAGTGTTCTCGGCATATTATGTTGAGTCAGGCTACGATAGGTTCGGTTATACTTGTTTGCGGTAGTTACGCATAGCTTTCACCTTTCTGCTATACAAATCGATTCTATGGATTTCTGCGCTCTACTCTTGCCTAATATGTTCTTCTTGGCTTTGTGGAGGCCAGGAATAGTGGCCTTGGCTCGTTACGTTGTGTTAAGTTGTGTTTGACTGGGTTACATTTTGTCAAGTTTGTTAGGATTGTATTGTCTTTCGTGATATACGCTGTTATTCTGTGGACTTCTGCGCTCTACTGTGCTCGACTGTACTCTGCTTGGCCCTGGTGAAGCCAGCAATGTTGGTCGCGGCATGTTATGTTGGGTTACGCTACGTTTGGTTACGTTTTTTTAGCATGCGCTTGGTTCGGGTAGCCTTTAGTTACCTGCTATACACGGCGATTCTGTGAATTTCGGCACAATACTCTCCTCTACTATGTTCTCCACGGCTATGTTGAGGCCATCAATATTGGTCGGGTCACGTTAGGTTGATTTACGCTGCGCCTGGCTATATCACGGTTGGTTGTTAGGAGAGGATATGTTTGACTTTTGTGCTGTACACTGCTATTCGGTGGAAATCTACGCTCTACGTTGCTCTGCTGTACTCTCCGCGGCTCTGGGGAGCCCACGAATAGTGGTCTCGGCCCGTTAGGTTCAGTTAGGTTACGTTTGGCTACGTCATGTTGGTTTGGGTAGGTTTGGTTTGCTTCGACTTTTCTGCTACACACAGCGATTCTATGGATTTTCTGCGCTCTACTCTCCTCTATTATGCACTGCTTCGAGCTGCGGAGGCCAGAAATATTGGTCCCAACACGTTAGCTTGAATTCGATTACGTTTGGTTGTGTTAGGTTAGGTTTTGTTATTTCAGGATCGCCATAACCTATGTGCTCAACACTGATTCCCTATAGTCCTCTGCTCTCTACTGCGTTCTACCATTTTCTGTTTGTCTCTGGGGAAGCCAGCAATAGTGATCGTGGAACGTTAGTTTTAATTTATCTTCGTTTCGTTAGATTAAGCTATGCCTAGTCATGTCAGGGTACATTTGACTTTTGCGCCGAACATTGCTATTTGGTGGCTTTCAGCTCTCTATTGTGCTGTACTATGCCCAGCTAGATTCTGGGGTGGGCAGAAATAGCGGTCGCGACACGACGTGCTTTCCTGGGCTACGCTTGGTTAGGTTACGTTAGTTTGGGTTAGGTGTTGATTGCTTTGACTTTTGTGGAGTAAACTGTTCTTCGGTGGACCCCTGCGATCCACTGTGTTCTAGTATGTTCTGATTAGGTCTGGGGATGCCAGCAACAGTGATGGCGGCACGTCAGATTCAGATAAATAATGTTTGGCTATGTTACGATTTGTTACGTTAGGAGAGGGTAGCTTTGACCCTTGTGCTATACGCGGCTATACTACGGATTGCTTCGCACTACTGTTCTATAGTATACTGTGCTCGGCTCTGGGTAGGCAAGCAGTTGTGGCCTCTGCGTGTTAGGTTTTGTTAACCTACCTTCGGTTTTGTTATGTTTGGCTATGTTAGGGTAGGGTAGCTTCGACTATTGTGATTGGCACTGGTATAGTATGGACTTCTGCGCTCAACACCTCCCTATCGGTTTCAGCTTGGCTCTGTGTAGGGCAGCAATAGAGGTCTCTGCATGTTATGGGGTGTTAGGTTACGTTTGCTTAGTTTAGTATAAGGTATCCTTGACTATTCTGCTATACACGGCTATTCGCTGGATTTCTGCACTCTACATTGCTCTACTATACTCTGCTCTATTCTGTGGAGGCCAGTAATAGTTGTCTCGGCACTTCAGTTTTAGTTACGCTGCGTTTGGTTATGTTAAGTTTGGTCAGGCTAGGATAGGTTAGCTTTAACTTTCGTGCCATACGCCGCTATTCGGTGGATTTCTGCGCTCTGCATTGCCCTACTATACTGTACACGACGCTCACGTTGGCAGCAATAGTGGCCATGACACGATTGGTGGTGTTCGGTTAGGTTTGGATATACTATGTTGGGTTAGGTTTGGTTATGATGGTTTCGACTTTGTGCTATACAGTACTGATTGGTAGATTTCTGCGCTCTACTGCGCTCTAGTATGCTCTGCTTGGTAATGACGAGGCCAGAAGTATTATCCGCCGCACGTTAGGCTCAGTTAGATTACGCTTGGCTACGATATGTTACGTTGCGTTAGGTTAGGATAGCTCTAACCCCTGTGCTGTACACAGCTATTCGGACGATTTCAGCATCCAAAATTGCTCTGCTGTACCCTGCTTAACTCTCGTGAGGCCAGAAATATACGTCGTGGCATGGACGATTTCAGCATCCAAAATTGCTCTGCTGTACCCTGCTTAACTCTCGTGAGGCCAGAAATAGACGTCGTGGCTCCTCCGGTTGGGTTTCGTTACGTCCGCTTATGTTACGTTTAGATAGGTTAGGATACTTTAGCTTTGTTTTTTGTGCTGAACACTACAATTCGTTTGACTTCTGCGCTCTACGTTGCTCTACTATACTCTGCTCGACTATGGCGAGGACAGTAATAATGGTCCCAGCACGTTGGGGTGAGTTATATTACGTTTAGGGAGGCTACGTTAGATCGGATAATGTATAGGTAACTTTGGCTTAGGTGGTATACACTCATGTACGGTGGATTTCTCCGTTCCACTGTGTTATAGTGTATTCTGCGTGGCTCCCCAGGGGCAAGCAATAGTGGTCTCGGCACCATAGGTTAAGTTATGCTGCGTTTGGTTATACCACACTTGGATAGGGTAGGACCGGATAACTTTGACTTTTGTGCTGTACAGTGATATTAGTCGAATTTCAACGCTCGACGTTGTTCCACTACACTCTGCTCGGCTCTGCGGTGACCAGTCATAGTGGTCTCGGCCCGTTAGGTTTAGTTAGGTTACGTTTGGTAACGTTATGTCAGTTTGGATTATGCTTGCATAGATATGACTTTCGTGGCATAACTGTTATTCGGATGTTTTCTACGCCCCACTGTGCTCTAGTACGTTCTCCATTGCACTGGGGAGGCCAGCAATATTGGTTTAGGTACGTCAGGTTTCGTTAGGTTACGTTTGGGTATGTTACGTTTGGTTAGTCTATGATAGGGTAAGTCTGGCTAAGTTTGATTCGACTTTCGTGCTATACGCTGTTATTCGGTGGATCCCTGCCCTCTACTGTACTCTACTCTAATCTGCTTTCCCTGCAGAAGCCAGCAATAATGGCCCCGGCGCGTTATGCTGAGTTTGGCTATATCAGGTTAGAATATGTTTGTACGGGTTTGGTTTGGCTATCCTTGACTTTTCTGCTGTACACTGCGATTATATGGATTTCTGCGCTCTACTCTACTCTAATATGCTCTGCTTGGCTCTGGAGAGGCAAGCAATAGTGGTGGCGACTGGTTAGGTAGAGTTCGGTTACGTTTGGTAATGCTACGGTTGGTTATGTTGTGAAAGGATAGCTACGACTTTTGCGCTCTACATTCCTATTCGGTGGATTTCTTCGTTCTGCTGTGCTCCAATATGCCCTGCTTCGCGCGGAGGATTTCAGAAATAGTGGCCGCGGCACGAAAAGTTTTGTTAGGTTACGTTTGGTTAGGTTATGTTAGCATGGGTTACGTGCGGATTGCCTAGACCTTTCTGTTGCACATTGCAGTTCTATTGACTTATGCGCCTCGTTCTCCTCCGATATGTTCTGCTTTGCGATGTGGAGGCCAGCGATATTGGTCTAGGCATGTTATTTTGGGTTGGGTTACGTTTGGTTATGTTACGTTTGGTTACGTTGAGATAGGATATCCTTGACTTTTGTGCTGTACATTGCTACTTTGTGGCCTTCTGCGCTCTTCTGTGCTCTACTATACACTGCTCGACTGTGCTGCGGCCAGCAATGGTGATCGTGTCGCGTTAGGTTGTGTTAGGCTACGTTTGTTAATATTACGTTTGGTTTGGTTAGGATAGGTTAGCTTTGGCTTTCGTGCTATGCCCCGCTATTCGGTGAATTTCTACGCTCTACATTGCTCTGCTTCGCTTTCCACGTCACGGGGGAGGCCAGTAATAGTGGCCTCGGCGGGTCAGGTTGGGATATGCTACGTTCGGTTAGGTTCTACTAGTTGGGGCTAGGACCTGATTCCTTTGACTTCTGTGATGTAAACTGTTCTTCGGTGGACTTCTGCGCTCTACTGTGATCTAGTATACCCTGCTTGGCTCTGGGGATGCCAGCAATAGTGGTCTCGGCACGTTGCGCTGAGTTACGTTACGTTTGATTATGCTACGATTGGCTAGTGGACGATAGGACAGCTTTGACTTTTGAGCAATGCACTGCTATTCGAGGCATTTCTGCGCTGTTCGTTTCTCTAGTATGTTCTGCTTTTTCTGCTATTCGAGGCATTTCTGCGCTGTTCGTTTCTCTAGTATGTTCTGCTTGGCTATGGGTAGGACAGTAATATTGTTAGCGGCAAGTCAATTTCAGTCACTCTACGTTTGGTTATGTTGTGCTTGGCTGAGCTAGGTTGGGATATCACTAACTATTGCGCTGTACACTGCACCTTTGTGGTTTTCTGCGCTCTACTGTGTTCTAGTATATTCTTCCGGTCTGTGGGTGGGCCAGCATTAATGTCCTCGTCACGTTATGCTAAGTTAGGTTACGCTTCGTCAGCTTACTACCGGCTAAGTTAGGAGGCGATAGCTACGACTTTTGTGCTATACACAGCTGTTCTGCGAATATCAGCGATCTACAGTGATCTAGTGTGCTCAGCTTGTCACTGGGAGGCCCAGAAATAGTCGTCTCGGCACGTTATGTTGACCTAGGTTACGTTCGGCTTGGTTAGGTTAGGCTGCGTTTGAATAGGACATCTTTGACTTTTGAGCTGTACACTGCTAATCGGTGGATTTCTGTGCTCTACCTTTCTCTAATATGCTCCGCTTGCCTCTGGGGAAGCCAGCAACAGTGGTCTCGGCACGTTATGTTTTGTTATGTTACGTTTGGTCGGGTTAGGAATGTATAGCATTGACTTATGTGCTTTAGACTGCTATACAGTTGATTTCTGCCTTCTACGGTGCACTAATATGATCCGCTTAGCTCTTGAGTGGCGAGCAATAGTGCCCTCTTCACGCTAGCTCGAGTTAGGTTACGCTTGGCTTCGCTTGGTTAGCTTAGGTTTGGTTAGGATAGCTTTGACTTTTGCGGTATACACTGATGCTCGGTCGATACCTGCGATCTGTGTTGCTCTACTAGCCTCGGCTAGTATCTGGGGATGCCAGCAATTGTGGCCGCGGCACGTCTGGTTGTTAGATTACGTTGCCTTTCGTTAGGGTCGGTTAGATTTGGCCATGATGTGTTTGACATTTGTGCTATCCACTGCTGTTCGGTGGACTTCTGCGCTCTACTGTGCTCTAATGTGCCCCTCTGGGCGCACTGGATGCCAGCAATGGTGGTCGCGGTACGTTAGGCTGAGCTACGCTTCTTTCGTCAAGGTTAGGTTATGTCGGGCTAGGTTAGGATATCTTAGAACTTTGTGCATTGCACATCATTGCGGCGGGCCCCTGCGGCCTCATGTGCTATAGTATATTCTGCTTTGCTCTGAGGATATCAGCAATAGTGGCGCAGACACGTTAGGTTTAGCTATGTTACGTTTGGTTAGGTTAGTATAGTTCTGCTTCGGCTTTTGCGCTATACACTGCTATTCGGTGGATATCTGCGCTCTCCATTGCTCTACTATACCCAGCGCGACTCTGCGGACGCCAGCATGAGTGGCCTCGGCACGTTAAGTGGCGTTACGCTATGCTTGGCTAGGCTACGTTGGCTTGGGTTATGCTTGGATAGCTCTGACCCTCGTGGTATACACTGATATTCGGAGCTCGCCTGCGATCTACTGCGCTCTACTACATTCTGAGTGGCCCTGGTGAGTCCATCAATAGTGGCCACGTCTTGCCGTTTTGAGTTAGGCTTCGTTTTGATTGTTTATATTCGTTTCGGTTAAGTGAGAGTGGCTAAGACTTTTCTGCTATGCACGGCGATTGTATGGATTTCTGCGCTCTACCCTACGGTAATATGTCCCGCTAGGCTCTGAGGAGGACAGCAATAGAAGCCTCGAAAGGTTAGGAAGCGGTAGGTTGCGTTTTGTTACGTTACGCTTGGCTAGGTTATGATAGGGCAGTTTCGGCTTTTGTGCTATACCCTGATATGCGATAGATTTCTGATTTCCACTGTGCTCTATTGTGCTCTGTTTGGTGCAAGGATGGCCAGCAGTTGTGGTCTCGGCAAGCGAGGTTTTGCTATGTTACGCTTGTCTTGAAACGGTTAGTATATGTTTGGTTAGGATAGCTTTGTCTTTTGTGCTATGGACTCGATACTTGTGCACAGCGTCGCTCTACTATCATCTGCTTGTCATTTGGAAAGCCAGCAAAAGTCGTCTCGGCACGTTGGCTTGCGTTACGTTACGTTTGGTTATGTGAAGTTAGGATATATTACGATAGGTTATCTTTGACTTTCGTGCTATACACTGCTATGCTATGGACTTTCGCGCCCTACTGTCCTTTCATGTCTTCCGCCTGGCTCTGGGGATGGCAGCAATAGACGTCTCGTGCGTCGCGTTGAGTCAGGTTTTATTTGCTTACGCAGCGTTTGGCTATGTTAGGACATGGTTGCTTCGACTTTTGTGCTACACTTTACTTTTCGGTGGGCTTCCGCGCTCTAGCTTGCTCTAGTACGTTCCGCTTGGATCTGCGGTGAGCAGCAATAGACGTCTCGTCACGTCAGGTTGAGTTAGGTTACATTTGGGTGGCTGAGGTTAGTTCAGATAAGGACTGGGAATCCTTGACTTTTGTGCTATACACCGCAACGCGGCGGGTTCCTGCGCTCTACTGTCATCTATTATATTCTGCTTGCCCCTGGTAGGTCAACAAGAGTGGTCTCGACACGCTACCTTGAATTATGTTACGTTTGGTGATGTTACGATTGTATATGTAAGGATATGGTAGTTTTGACTTTTGTGCTTTACACTGGTCTTCGTTGGATATCTGCTATCCGCAGTGCCCAAGAATGCTCTGCTTGGCTCTGGGGATGCCAGCAGAAGTGTCCAAGGCACGCTAGGCTGAATTCGGCAACGCTTGTTTATGCTACGGTTGGATAGGATACGATAGTATAGCTATGACTGTTGTTATGTGTAGCGCTATTCGGTGGACTTCTGCACCCTACCGTGCGGTAATATCGTCCGCCTGGCTCTGGGGAGGCCAGCAACTGTGGTCGCGGCACGTCAGGGTCGGTTATGTTACGTTCGGTTACTTTACGTTTTGTTAGGTTATGGTACAATAGCTTTGACTTTAGTGCTATACACTACAATTCGGTGGTTTTCTGCGCCCTACTGTCCTCTAATATCCTCTGCTTGGATCTGTGGAGGCCAGCAATGTCGGCCTCGACACTTTAGGTCGAGCCAGGTAAAGTTTGGCTAGGTTAGGTCATGCAATGTTCGCTTTCGGTAATTTCGACTTTCGTGCTTTGCACTGTTATTCCGTGGATCTCTGTGATCTACTATGCTCTAGTATATTTTGCTTGGCCATGGGTAGTCCAGCAACCGTTGTTTCGGAACGTTGGTTTGAGATGTGTTACGTTTGGATATGTGACACTTGTTTATGTTAGGGTAGGATAGATTTGACTCTTGTGCTATTCACTGCCATTCGCTGGAATTCTTCACTCTACAGTGCCCTATTTCATTCCGCTTGTCTCTGTGGAGGCCGGCAATATAGGTCTCAGCATTAGGGTGACTTAGGTTACGTTTGGTTTGGTTAGGCTATGAGAATTTCGGTGAGGATAACTTTGACGTTCGCACTGTACGCTGTTATTCGGTGGTTTCGTGCGCTCTGCTGTGCCCAGCTATACCCTGCTTGGCCCGGGGGAAGCCAGCAGTAGTGGTCGCGTTACGTTATGCTTAGCGATTCCATGGCGATTCCATGGATTTCTGTGCACAACACAAATCTAATATATCCTACTCGGCTCTGGGGAGTCCAGCAGTATTGGCCGCGGCACGTTAGAGTGAGTTAGGTTACGTTTGGTTATGATAGGATATGGAAGCTTTCACCATTGTGCTATACACTGCTATTCGGTGGATATCTGCGCTCTGCTGTTCACTAGGATACTCTGCTTGGCCCTGGCGAGCAATAGAACTATAGTGGCCGCGGTACTTATGGATGAGTTAAGCTACGTTTGGATTTGCCAAGGTAGGATATGTTTGGTTAGGTGGGCTTTGACATTTGTGCTGTTCGTTGCTAATCTGTGGATTTCTGCGCCCGACTGTACCCTAATATATTCTGCTTGGCTTTGCGGAGGCCAGCAGTAGTGCTCTCGGCACTTTAGTTTGTGTCAGGTTGTGTTTGGACATGCTACGCTTGGTCAAGTTAGGGCAGGGTAGCTTAGACTTTTGAGCTGTACACTGTTCTTCGGTGGGTTTCTGCGCTGTATATTGATCTACTATATTCTGCTCGACTCTTGGGAGGCCAGCAATAGTGGTCGCGGAACGTCAGGTCGAGCTATAGTACGTTCGGCTACGTTAGGCTGCTTTGCGTTATTTTAGCATAGCTTTGACTTTCCTGCTATAAGAAGTTATTAGGTAGAATTCTGCGCTCTACTGTGCTTCTCTATACCCTGCTCGAATTTCGGGAGCACAGCGTTAGTGGTCGCGGCACGTTATTCTGAGCTATGTTACTTTTGGATATGTTACGGTTTGCTTGGTTAGGAAATGATGGCTTTATCTTTTGTGCCATACACTGCCATTCGGTGTGCTTTTGCAATCTACTGTGTTGTATTATTACCTGCTTTGCTCTGGGTAGGTCAGCGATAGTGGTATCCGCACGTTAGTTTCAGCTAGGTAATGCTAGGTTATGTCACATTTGATTAGGTTAGGCAAGGTTGGCTTTGACTTCTGTGCTATACACAGCTGTGTATAATGTTCTCTGCCTTGCTCTGGGTAGGCCAGAAATAGCGGCCGCGGAGCGTTAGGTTGGGTTAGCTCACGTTTGGCCTTGTTGCCTATGGTTAGGTTAGGATAGGGTAACTCTGACTTCTGTGCTCTACCCTGCTATTCGGTGGATTTCTGCGCTCTACTGTGATCTACTATACCCTGCTTGACTCCGCGGAGGGCCGTAATAGTGGCCTCGGCACGTTAGTTTGTGTTAGCTTACGTTTGGCTTGGCTAGGTTATGCTATGTCTGATTAACATAGGTTTCACTCTTCCGCTATACACTGCTACTCAGTAGGCACCTGCGCTCTGGATTGCTCTAATGGCCTCTGCCTGTCTGTTGGGAGGCCAGCAAAAGTGGTAGTGGCACGTTAGCCTGAGTTATTTTGCGTTCCGTTATGTTACGTTTTGTTATGTTAGGATAGGGTAGCTGGGACTTCTGTGTTATAGTCTGCTCTTCGATGGATTTCCGCGCTCTAAATTGATGTACTATACTATTCTCCACCCGCGGAAGGCCGGCAATGTTTGTCGCGGCGCGTTAGGATGATTTAGGTTACGTTGGGTTACGTTAGGCTACGCTGCTATAGGTTAGGATAGCTCTGACTTTCCCGTTATAAGCTGTTATTGGGTGGAATTCTGAGTCCTACTGCGTTCTAGTATACTCTGCTCGAATCTGTGGAGCCCAGCAGAAGTGGTCGCGACACGTTATTTTGAGTTATATTACGCTTGTTTATGTTAGGAGTTGTTATGCCATTAAAGAATGGCTAAAACTTTTGTGCTATACTCAGCTATTCGGTGCGTTTCTGCGCTCTACTGTGCTCTGATTTGATCTGGTTTGATCTGGGGAGGTCAACAATAGTGGTCTAGGCAAGTTAGTTGGAGCTATGAAGCGTTTGGGTAGGTTATGTTTGTTTCGGTTAGGTTTGGATATCTTTACCTTTCGTGGTATAAAATGTTTTTCGGCGGACATCTGCGCTCCGCTGTGCTTTAGAATGTTCTGCGTGCCTCCGGGGAGGCCACCACTAGTTGTATCGGCACGTTAGTTTGAGACATATAACGTTTGGTTATGCAACGTTTCGTTAGGTTATGAGGCGTTGCTCTAACTTTTATGCCATACACCACTATTCAGTGGATTTGTGCTCTCTACATTGCTATAATATGCTCTACTTGGATCTGGGGAGCCCTACAATAGCATTCTCGGAACATTATGTTTAGTTCGCCTACGTCTGGTTGGGTTAGGTTAGGACATGTTAGGGTAGGACATCTTCCACTATTATGCTATACACTGCAATGCGGTTTATTACTGCGTGCTACTGTGATCTAGTGTATTCTGCTTGGCTCTGTGGGGGGCAGCAATAGCGGTATCGGTACGCTAGGATGAGTTAGGTTACGTTTGGTTACGCTAAGGTTGGTCAGGTTAGGGTAGGATAGCATAAACTTTTGCGCTATACACTGGGGGGGGGGGGGGGGGGGGGGGGGTCAGAAATGATGTTCGAGGCACGTTTGTTTGAGAAAAGGTACGTTTGACTTTGCTGCGTTAGGATATGTTTGGTTAGGGTAGCTTTGACTCTTGTGCTATACACAGCTATTCGGCCGATACCTGCGATATGCGTTTCTGTACTATCATACGCTTGTCTCTGTGGAGGCCAGAAATAGTGATCGTGGCACGTTTGGTTGAGCTATGTTACGTTCTGTTAGGTTAGGTACGGATAGGTTTGCATAGGACAGCTTTGACTATTGTGGTATACACTGATGTTCGGTGGACATTTGCGCTCCTCATTGCTGTACTATACTCTGCTCGACCATGGGGACGCCAGGCGTAGAGGTCGTGGCACGTATGGCTGAGTTAGGTTACGCTCGGATATGTTATGTTAGGCTAAGTTTGGTTAGGATAGCTTTGCCTTCCGTGCTATACACTGCTATTAGGAGGGTTTCTGCGCTCTAATGTGTTCTAGTGTATTCGGCCTGGCTATGGCGAGGCCAGGAGGATTGTTGTCTGCAAGTTTTTGTGAGTTACGTTGCGTTTGATTATGTTACGTTTGGTTGGGATATGATGGGGTTGCCAGACTTGAGTGGTATACACTGCTATTCGGTGGATTTATGCACTCTACTGTGCCCTAATATGTTCTGGTTGGCTCTGGGAATGCCAGCAATGGAGGTCTCGGCTGGTCAGGTTTAGAAATTCTACGTTCGGTTAGCTGAGGCTAGGTAAGACTAGGCTAAGATATCTTCGACTTTCGTGCTATACCCTGCTATTTGGTGGCTGTCTGCGCTCTACTGTGCTCTAGTTTATTATGCTTGTCCCTGGGAAGCCAGCAATATTGGTCTCGGCACGTAAGGTTGAGATAGGATGCGTTTGGTTATATTGCGTTTGTTTAGGATAGGATAGGACAGCCTGAACATTTATGCTGCACACTGCTATTCGTTGGGTTCCTACGCTCTGCGTTGCCCTACAATGCTCTGCTCGAGTCCAGGGAGGCCAGTAATAGTGGTCTCGGCCCGCGAGGTTGAGTTAGACTATGTTTGGTTACGTTAAGTTTGCTCGTGTTCGGCTTGGATAAATACGGCTTTCGTGGTACACACTGTTATTCGGTGGATTCCTACGCTCTACTATGATCTAGTATGTTCCGCTTGGCTCTGGCGAAACCAGAAATTATGGTCTCTGCAGGTTACGTTGTGATAGGATACTTTCGGCTGATTTATGTTATCTATGGTTAGATTTGGATCCCTTCGACCTTTCCGCTATACACTGCGATTGTATGGATTCCTGCGCTCTGCTTTCCTCCATTATGCTCTGCTTGGCTCTGTGGTGGCCAGAAATAGTGGATGCGTCAGGTTAGGTTGAGTTAGATTACGTTTGGTTAAGTTTGGTTGGGTTGGGTTAAGTTGGGACAGCATTGACATTTGCGCTGTACGCTGCTATTTGCGGATTTCTTCCCATTTCGTTACTCTACCATACTCTGCTCGACTCTGGGGTGGCCAGAAAGTGTGGTCTCGGAACTTTAGGTCGCGTTGGGCTACGTTTGGTTATGTTATGTTTGTTTGTGTTAGGTGATGACAGCTTTGTCTTCCGTGGTATAAACTGCTATACAGTGGGCTTCTGCGCTCTACCCTGCTCTACTAAATTCCGCTTGGCCCTAGGGCGTCCAGCAATAGTTGCTACGGCTCGTTATACTGAACTCCGCTTAGTCTGGTTAGGATATATTCGATGGGATTAGATTAGGGCAGATTTTATTTTCCTGCTGTACTCTGCGATTCTATGGTCTTCTGCGTTCTACTGTACACTAATATGTTCTGCTTGGTTCTGTGGAGGCCAGCTATAGCCGTCTCGGTACGTTAGGTTGAGATATGTTACGCCTGGTATCGTTACGTTTGGTCAGGTTAGGACAGAGTATCCTTGACCTGTGTTCTGTACTCTGCTACCCGGTGGATGTCTGTGCCCCACTGTCGTCTAATATTCTCTGCTTGGATCCAATGGGAGGCCAGCAATAGTGTCCTCGGCGTGTTAGGTTGAGTCAGGTTACGATTGGTTAGGTTATATTATGCTATGTTCGGTTTAGGTTGCTTCGACTTTCGTGCCCTAGTGTGCTCTAACATTCTCTGCTTGGGTATGTGAAGGCCAGCAATTGTTGTCTCGACACGTTAGGTTGAGCTACGGTAAGTTTGGTTATGTTGGGTTACGCTAACTTCGGTTAGGATAGCTTTGACTTTCGTACTACAAACTGTTATTCGGTGGATTTCGGCGCTCTACTGCGCCCTAGAATATTATGCTTGACCCTGGCTAGGCTAGCAATAGTGGTTGCGGCACATTATTTGAGTCGCGTTACGTTTGGTTCGGTTAGGTTATGCTAAGATCGGCTTGGGTAGCTATGACTTCCGAGCTTTACACTGTTATTAAACGGGTTTCCGTGCTCCACCCTGCAGTATTATATTCTGCTTGTCTCTGGAATGGCCAGCAGTGGCTGTCTCGGCTCGTTAGGTTGAGTTATGTTACGTTTGGTTTCGTTACGTTTGGATAGGTTAGGATGGGATAGCTTTGACCTTTGTTCTGTGCACTGATGTGCGGTGTATTTCTACGCTCTACAATGCTGTCTTGCGCTATGCTTGGCTCTGGGGAGGCCAGCAGTAGTGTCCTAGGCACGTTAGCTTTAACTCTGTTACGTTCGGTTATGCTACGTTTCGTGAAGTTAGTATAGGGTATCTTTGACTTATTTGCTATACACTGCTATTATATGGTTTTCTGCGCTCCGCTCTCCTCTAATACGTTCTGCTTGACACTGGAGAGTGCTGCAACAGAAGTGGCTTTGCGGAGGCCAGCAGTAGTGTCCTAGGCACGTTAGCTTTAACTCTGTTACGTTTGGTTATGCTACGTTTGGTGAGGTTAGTATAGGTTATCTTTGACTTATGTGCTATACACTGCTATTCGGTGGATATCTGCGATATGATGGTGTATTTCTACGCTCTACAATGCTGTCTTGCGCTATGCTTGGCTCTGGGGAGGCCAGCAATGTTGGTCTCGGCACGCTAGGTTGAGTTCGGTTACCATTTGTTGGGTTAGGTTCCGATAAGTTCGGTAAGAATAGATTAGGGTTTCGTGCTATACACAGTTATTCGAGGAAAATCTGCGCTCTGCTGCGCTCCACTATATTCTGCTATGCCCTGTGGTGGCCAGCAATAGTGGACGTGGCACATTATACTTTGTTAGGCTGCGTTGGGTAATGTTATGTTAGTCTGGGTTAGGCTCGTATATCTTTGACTCTTCTGCTGTACACTGGGATTCTGTGGATTACTGTGCTCAGCTCTTCCCTAATATGTTCTGCTTTACTCTGCGTAGGCCAGCAATGGCGATCTCGGCACTTTTGTTGAGTTAGGCGAAGTTTGGTTAGTTCAGGTTATGTCATGTAAGGTTTGCATATCTTTGAATATTTTGCTACACACTGCAATGCGGCGGATTTCTGCGCTCTACTGTTCTCTAGTATATTCTGCATGTTTCTGTGGAGGCCAGAAATAGTGGTCTCGACCCGTTAGCTTTAATTAGGTTACTCATCGTTGTTTTACGACTGGCTGGGTCAGGAAAGGGCAGATTTGTCTTTTGTGCTATACACTGCCATTGGGTGGTTTTCCGAGCACTGCTATGCTCTAGTATGTTCTGCTTGTTTCCGGCGGAGGCAGCAGTAGTGTTTTCGGCAAGTTAGTTTGAGTCCGGTTGCGTTCGTTTTTGTTACGTTTGGTATGGGTATTATAGGTTGGATACAAATTTTGTGCTATACAATGCTACCCTATGGATTTCTGCTCTCTGCTCTCCTCGAATATGTTCACCTTAGCTCTGCGGAGGGCAGCAATAGACGTCTCGTCACGTCAGGTTTAGTTGGGTTACGTTTGGTTAGGTTTCGTTTTGTCTGGACAGGATAGGATGCCTTTGACCTTTGTGGTATGGGCTGCGGAACTACGGATATCTACCCTCCACTCTCCTATAATATGTTCTGCTTGGCTCTAGGGAGTTCAGCAATAAAGGTCTCGTGACGTTAGGTAGAGCTATGTTACATTTGGATACGTTACGTTGGGTTAGGTAAAGATAGGATAGCGTCGACCATTGTGCTCTGCGCAGCTATTCGGTGGATTCCTGCGCCCTACCGTGCACTATTATTTTCTGTTTGGCTCTGAGGTGGTCAGCAATAGTGGCCCCGGCATGTTAGGTTGAGACAGGTTACGGTTGGTTAGGTTAGGCTAGGCTAAGTTCGGTATGGATTGTACCGACTTTCGTGCTGTGCACTGTTATTCGGTGGATACCTGCGCTCCAATATGCTCTACCGTATTCTGCTTGGACCTCGGGAGAGCAGCAGCAGCAGTCTCGGCACTTTGGGAAGGGATATGTTACGTTTTGTTATGTTTCGATCAGCTATGTTAGGGTAGGGTACCCACGGCTTTTGTGATGTATACTGCTTTCGGAGAATTTCTGCGCTCTACTGTGCTCTACTCTGTTCTGCTTGGCCCTGGAGAGGCGAGCAATAGTGTTCGCGGCATGTTAGGTTGAGTTATGTTCTGTTTGGTTATGATAGGTTAGGCTACGTTTGATTAGGATGGCTTCGCCTTTCGCGCTGTTCACTGCCTTTCGGTGGATTCCTTTGATCTACAGTGCTGTACTATATTGTGCTTGGTAGCGGGGATGATAGCATCCGTGGTCGCGGAACGTTATGCTGAGTTATGCTACGTTCGGTTAGGTTTGGTTAGGTCGAGTAGGGTTACGTTATCTTCCACTTTTGCGCTGTTCACTGAATTGCGGCGGATTTCTGAGCACTTCAGTGCTCCAGTACACTCTGCTCGCACATGTGGAGGACAGCAGTCGTGGTCTCGTCATGTTAGGTTGAATTAGGGTACGTTTGGGTATCTTACGCTTGGCTAGGTTAGAATAGGCTACTCTGACGTCTGTGCTATTCACTGCTATTCGGTGGATATCTGCGATATGATGTGCTCTAATATGCTCTGGTTGGCTCTGGGGAGGACAGCAAAATTGCTCTCGTCACGTCATGGTTAGTTACACTAAGTTTGGATAGGTTAGATAAGGTGAGGTTAGGTAAGGGCATGTTTGACTTTTGTTGTATACACTGCAATTCGGTGGATTTCATCGCTCTGCTGTGCTCTAGTACGTCCAGTTTCGCTCCTGGGAGGCCAGCAATAGTGAACTTGGCACGTTAGGTTGTGTTATGCTACGTGTGAATATGTTACGTTTGGCTATGTTGCGATAGGCTACTTCGACTTTTGTGCTATACACCGCTATTTGGTGGACTTCTGCAGTCTAATGTGCTCTACTTCGCTCTGCATGGCTCTCGGGTGACCTGTAATATTAGTCTCGTCAGAGAGTTAGAGTTATATTGCGTTTCGTTCGGCCAGGCTCGGAAGATTTGGTTAGGATATCCCTGCCTTGTGCGCTGTACATTGCTATTCGGAGGATTTCCGTGCTGTTCATTGCTCTGCTGTACTCCAATCGACTCTGGGGAGGCGAGCGATAGTGGGCGTGGCACGGTAGCTTGGGATAGGTTGCGCTTCGTTTGATTAGGTTAGGCTAATTTTTGTTGGGATAGGTTCTACTTTCGCGCTGTACACTACCCTCCGTTTGATTCCTGTGACCTATTGTGTTCTATTATACTGTTCTTCGCTATGGGGAGTCCAGCAGCTGTGGTCGCGGGACGCTATGTTTAGTTATGCAACGTTTGGCTATTTTACGATTGGTTACGTTGGGACGGGATATCTTTGACTTTTGTGCTGTACACTGCAGTGCGTCGTATTTATGCGTCCTACTCTGCTCTAATATTTTCTGCTGTGCACTTGGGAGCCCAGCAACAGTGGTCTCGGCACATTAGGTTATGTTATGTTTTGTTTGGTTAGGTTCGGTTAGGCTTTGCTCGATCAGGTTTTCTTCATCTTTCCTGCTAAACGCTTCTATTCGTCGGATTCCTGCGCTCTACTGTGCTCCCCCACATTCTGCTTGGCCCTGAGAATGCCAGCAATATTGGTCTCGGCACGTTAGGTTTAGCTATGATACGTTTGGTCATGTTAATTTTGACTCGGTTTTTACACGCCACTTTGACTTTTGTGCTATTCACTGACATTCGGCGGATCTATGGGCTCTAATGTGCTCTAATGCGCTCTGACTGGCTCTTGGTGGCCAGCAATACCGTTCTCGTCACGTTATGTTGTGTTGCACTGTGTTTGGATATGCTATGTTAGGACAGGTTTGATCCGGTTAACTTAGAGTTTTGTGCTATACACTGATATTCGGAGTATTTCTGCGCTGTACTGTGCTCTGCTATATAATCCATAGAATCGCAGTGCATAGAACAATAGCCACAGTTACCCATTCCTTACATAAACATACGGAACACAAGCGAACCTCTCTTTGCCCAAATTAATGTGCCGAGGCCACTATTGCTAGCCTTCCCATAGCCAAGCAGAATATACTAGAGCACAGTAGAGTGCAGTAATCAACCGCAATGCAGTGTACGGCACAAAGTGGTAGATATCCCATCATATCCAAGCTAAACGTATCATACACGAGCCTAATATAACTCAACCTAACGTGCCGAGAGCACTATTGCTGCCCTCCACAGATACAAACAGAATATACTAGAGCACAGTGGAGCGCAGAAATCCACCGTATCGCAGTGTATAGCGCAAAAGTCAAAGCCGTTCCAACCAAACTTATACTAAACACAAATAATCAAACGTAATCTAACCCAAACAAACGGGCCACATCCACTACTTCTGGCCTCACCACAGACAAGCGGATGCAAGTGGAGCAAAGCAGAGCGCGGATATCGGACGAATAGCAGTTTATAGCACAGAAGTCAAAGCAATCCCAACCATACATCGCCTAACCTAACTTAAAGAAGCGAGACCTATGTCACGCAAACGTGCGACGAATGCTACTGCTGGCCTCGCCAGATAAATCAGATGCTAGTAGAGCAATGTAGTGCACTGGTATCGCCCCAACAGGAGTGTACAGCACAATAGTCAAAGCTACACTGACTAAACCTATCTTAACCTATCCAAGCCAAGCGTCACCTAACTCCACCTAGCGTGCCGATACCACAGTTGCAGGTCTCCCAAGAGTCAAGCAGAGCATGGAAGAGCAATGAAGTTCGCCGAAATCCACCGAATAGCAGTTTATAGCACAAAAGGCGAAGCTAGCTTATGCTGACCTAACCAAACGTAATCTTACCAAACGCAGCCTAATTTAACCTATCGTGACGATACCACAATTGCTGGCCTCCTAGGAGCCAAGCGGGGCAAATTACAGCACAGCAGAGCGCAGAAGTCAATCGAATAGCAGTGTACATTACAAATGATAAAGCCATCCTTTCCTACCCTAATGAATCGTGACATATCCAAACGTAACATAACTCAAAGTAACGTGCCGCGGCCACAATTGCTGGACGCCCCAGATACGAGCAGAGAAAAGAAGGGCAGAGTAGAGCGTTGAATTCCACATAACAACTGTTCATAACGCGAAGGTCAAAGCTACCCTAACCTAACATAGCGTAACCTATCCAAACCGAACGTATTCTAACAAAACCTAACGTGCCGCGAACACTATTACTGGCCACCAGTTAGTCGAGCAGAGTATAGCAGATCAGTTTAGAGCGTAGAATTCATCCGCATAGCAGTGTATAGCACATAAGTCAAAGCTATCCTATCCTAACCTGATTAAACGTAACATGATCAAATGCAACATATCACAGCGTATCGTGACGGGAGCGCTACTGCTGTCCTCCCTATAGCCAAGCAGAACATACCAGAGCACAGTAGACCGCAGAGATCCGCCGAAAAGCATTGTACAGCACAAATGCCAAAGCCATTCTAAGCAAGCTTAACCAAACGTATCCGAACCTATCGTAACCTAACAAAACATAAGGCGCCACGAGCGCTATTGCTGGCCTCGCCAGATAAAAGTAGATGCTAGTAGAGCAATGCAGAGCGCAGACGTCGTTCGAGAAGCGGTGTATACCACAAAAGTCAAAGCCAACCAGACCAAACCTAGCCTAACCTAGACAAACGAAACGTAACATAATTCGATCTAACGTGCCGAAGCCACCATTGCTGGCCACCCCAGGGTCAAGCAGAACATATTAGAGCACAGTAGAGCGCAGTAATCCACCGCATTGCTGTGTGTAACACGAAAGTCAAAGATATCCTAACCTTAGCTGTCCTAGACTAAACTAACCGAACGTAGCATACCTAATCGTTGCGTGCCGGGAATAATATTGCTAGACTCCGTAGAGCAAGGCAGAGAATAATATAGCAATGTGGGGCGGAGATATCCACAGACTAGGGTTTTATAGAATAAAAGTCGGAGCGATCCTGTCTTAATCTAGCAACGGTAGCATAACCAAACTTTATCTATCTCAACCTAACGCGCCGAGAACACTATTGCTGGTCTCACCTGAGGCGAGCAGAGTATAGTTTACCAATGTAGAAAGTACAAATTCACCGACTGGCCGTCTATAACACAATAGTCAATTCTATCCTATAATAACATATCGTAACGTAATATAAAGGAGTGTAACTTAATTTAAACTAACGCTCCGAGACCATTCTTGCTGGTCTCCCAGCGACAAGCGGAATACACTGGTGCGCACTAGGGCGCAGAAGGCCACCAAATAACAGTGTATAGCGCAGAAATCAGAGAAATCGTGACCGAAGATAGCTTAACCTAACCAAACCAAATGTAAACTAATTAAACCTACCGTGCCGAGGCCACTATCGTAGGACTTCCCATCGCTAGGCAGCACATATTAGAGGAATATAGAGCGCAGGGCCCATAGAATGGCAATGAACAGTAAAAAAGGCTAAGGTATCCTAACCTAGCCCAGACTAGCCTAACCAAACCAAACGTAACGTATTTCAGACTAACGTGCCGAAACCACTACTGCTGACCTCAGCAAAGAAAGGCGCATGCTGGTAGAGCAGCGCAGAGTGCATGTATGGATCGAATAGCAGTATACAGCACAAAAGTCAAAGCAATCCAAACCAAACTTAACCTAGCCAAGCCCAACCAAGCTTAATATAACGCTGCCAGATGTGCAGCGACCACAATTGCTGGCATCCCAGAGAGAAGCAGAGGCTAGAAGAGCAGCACAGAGCGCAGATATCGACCGAGTAGCAGTGTATAGCACAGAAACAGAGCAATACCTACAATACTTGATCTAACCTGACGTAACCAAACGTAACCTAACTCAAACAAACGTGAGGCGAACGCTATTGCTGCCCCCCCCCCCGAAACCAGACAATGGCAGATGCTGTTAGTGAAATGCAGTGCTCAGATATCGACGGAGTAGCAGTGTATAGCGCAAAAGTCGAAGCTACCCTAACCAAACCTATCCTATCCTATCCAAGCCACCGAACAGCGGTTTATAGCACAAAAGTCTAAACTATCCTATACTAACCTAATAATGCGTAACGTAACCAAACGTAGCCCAAATCTTCTTAGCATGCCGAAGCCACACTTGCTGCCCCTCCCAGAGCCAAGCAGAATGTATAAGGGCAATGTAGAGCGCATAAGTCTATCGAATATCCGTGTCTAGCATAAGTGTCAAAGCTATCATATCCAAACCTAACCAAGCGTAACATAGTCAAACGCAACGTAACTCAGCCTAACGTGACCAGATCACTACTGCTGGCCTCCCCATAGACAAGCAGAACATACTAGAGCACAGTAGAGCGCAGAAATCCGTCGAATAGCATTGCGTAGCACAAATGTCAAAGTCGTCCTATCCAAACTTGACCTAAACTATCAGTACCTCCAGTAACCTGTCACAACAAGAGACACCACGCCCACTATTGCTGGACTCCGCAGAGACAAGCAGACGCTGGTAGAGCTATGTGGAGCGCAGACATCGACCGACTAGCCGTGTATAGCGCAAAAGCCAATGCTGTTCCTACCAAACATGCCCCATGCTAACCAAGCCCAAGCTGACCTAGCCAAGCCAAGCGAAACCTAATCCTACCTAGCGTGCCGAAACCACTATTGCTGGCCTCCAGAGGGTCGAGCATAGCAGAGTAGAGCAGAGAAGAGCGCCGATATCCACCGAATCGCTGTGTATACCGCAAAAGGCAAAGAAATCCTAACCGAACATACCGAACCTAGCCAAACAAAACGTAACATAACTCAACCAAGCATGCCAAGGCCACTACTACTGGCCACACCGTAGCCATGTAGATCATATTAGAGCAAATTAAAGCTCAGAAATCCACCGAACAGCAGTTTATAGCACAACGTCAGGGTAGCATACTCTAACCTAGATGAACGAAACGTAATCAGACGTAACCTAACTCAACCTAACATGAGGAGACAGCTGTTGCCGGCCTCCACAGAGGCAAGCAGAATGTACTGGGCCACAGTAGATAGCAGAAATCCGCCGCATTGCAGTGAATAGCACAAAAGACGTAGATATCTTGACCAAACCTACTATTACCTAACTTAACTGAACGTAGCATAACTCAAAGTGGCACTCAGCGGACACGCCGCGGCCGCTGCCACTATTTCTGTAATTCCCGGAGTAAAAGGAGGGAATATTAGATAACAATAGGTCGCAGAAATCCACCGACTAGCGACAGATGGCGCAAAACTCAAAGTTAGACTGTACTAACCTTACCAGACGTGACATACCAGAACGTAGCATTACCCAGCCAAACGTGACGACCTCCACAGAGACAAGCATGGTACACTAACGCACAGTAGTGCGCAGAAATCCCCCGCAATGCAGTGAATAACGCAGAGGTCGATGATATCCTAACATAGCCTGACATTACATAACCAAATCTAACTTAGCGTAACTCGAGAGAGCGCGACGCGGCTACTGCTGCCGGACTCCCCAGAGCCACGCAGAATATGGTAGAGCACTGTTGATCAGAGGAACCCTCCGGATAATAGATTATAGCGCTAAAGTCGAAGCCATACTAAACAAATTTAGCCCAATATGACCTATCCAAACGTAGCCTATCTCAACAAAACGTGCCGCGACGACAATTGCTGGCCTGCCCATGGCCATGCAGAAAACAGTATGGCACATTCGAGCGCAGAAATCCTCCGATGATCAGTGTTTACCCCGAATATCAAAGAAGACCTCACCAAGTTTGACACAACCTAGCCTAACCGAACGTAACATAACTCAGACTTACGTGCCACGACCTCTGTTGCTTGCCTCCCCAGAGACGAGCGGAGCATAGTAGAGCAATGTAGAGCGTTGGCATCCACCGAACAGAAGTGTACAGTGCAAAAGTCGGGGATACCCTCCGAACCTGGCATAACCTGTCCCAACCTAACGTAGTCTAACCCAACATTACGTGACGCGACCGCTATTGATGGCCTGCCTGAAGCCAAGTAGGATATACTGGTGCAGGGTAGAGCGCAGAATTCCGCCGCGTGGAAGTGTAAAGCAGAAGAGTAGAAGATATCCTAACCTAAACTGACAAAACCGAATCCAAACTAACGCAGAATATATAAACCTAACTAGCCTATAGCTGACCCGCCTAGAGCCAAGCAGAACATAGAGCGCAGTGGAGCGCGGAAATCCGCCGGACACCAGTATAGCACAAAAGTCTAAGCTACCCTATCCTAACCTAACCAAACGTAACATAACCAAACGCAATATAACACAGGCAAGCGTGCCGAGACCAATACTTCTGGGCTCTCCAAAGCCATGCAGAATATACTAGAGCACAGCAGCGCGTAGGAGTCCTCCGGATAACAGTGTATACCGCGAAAGTCAAATACATCCAAACCTAAACCAAACTAACTTAACGTACGCGAACGTAGCCTAAAACAGCTTGACGGGCCGAGACGAATCTTACTGGCCTCCCAGGAGGCGAGCAGAGTATTGTAGAGCAACGTAGAGCGTAGAAATTCAACGAACAGCGGTCTATAGCACAAAAGTCAAAGCTATACCATCCTATACTGTCGAAACGCAATATAACCAGACGCAACCTAGTCTAGCCTAACGTGCCGAGACCTCTATTGCTGGCTTTGCCCGTGCCAAGCAGAATATATTAGAGCAAAGTAGAGCGCAGGCATCCGACGTATAGCAGTGTATAACACAAAAGGCGGAGCCATTCTAACCAAACGTAACCTAACCTAACCTAGCCAAACGTTACCTATCACAATCTATCATGCCTGTAGCGCTATTGCTGTTCTCCCCAGGGTCGAGAGGAGAATAGTTGAGCAATGAAGAGCGCAGGAATCCACCGAATACCAGTGCATGGCGCAAAAGTCAAGGTAACCCTATCCTAACATAACCAATCCTATCGTAACCAAACGTAACATAACCCTACGTGACGTGCCGAGGGCACTACTGCCGGACTGCCCAGCGCCAAGCAGGGCATATTGCAGGAGAATAGGGCGCTGAGATCCGCAGAATGGCGATGCATAGTACGAAAGTCAAATATATCCTAACCCAAACCAACCAAACGTTACCTAACCACAGGTATCCAACCTCAACCTAACGCGCGGCGGCCACTATTTCTGGAACTCCCAGAGCAAATCAGGGAGCATTAGTTCACATTAGAGCACAGAAATTCACCGAATAGGAGTATACAGCATAGAAATCACATCTGCACCTGCCTATCCTAACCGAACGAAATATAAATCAACCTGGCGTGCCTAGTCCACTATTGCTGACCTTCCCAGTGCAAAGCAGAATACACTAGATCACAGCAGAGCGCAGAGATCAGCCGCACTTGAGTGTAAAGCACAAAAGTCGAAGATACTCTAAAGTAACCGGTCATAACCAACCCTAGTCAAACGTAGCTTATGTCAACCTGACGTGCCGAGACCACTAATTCTGGAATTCTCAGGACCATGCAAGATCTACCAGAGCACAGTAGAGCGCAGAGAGACACCAAATAGCAGCGTATAGCACAAAAATCGCATATATCCTAATCTAATCCGACATAACCTGACCTAACTAATCGTGTTCCAACAAAACTTAACGAGGCATGACCTCTATTTCTGGCCACCCCAGCAACAATCAGAACCTACTAGAGCACAGTAGAGCGCAGAAGACCTACGGATAGCTGCGAATAGCACAAGGGTCGAAGCCGCCATCACCAAACCTAATCCAACCTAGCCTAACCAAACGTAACCTAATACAACCTATCGAGTCACCGCCACCATTGCTGGCCACCCCAGAGTCGGGCAGAGTATAGCAGAGCAATGTGGAGCGCAGGAATTGAACGAATAGCAGTGTGTAAGGAAATAGCCAAGGTTATCCAACCCTAGCCTTGCCAAACGTAAAATAACATAACCTAACGTGCTGCAACCACTATTGCAGGCGCCCCAGAGGCAAGCAGAATATCATGGAGTACAGTGGAGCCCAGAAGTCCATAGAATAGCAGGTTTGAGCACAAAAGTCAGAGCAATCCTAACCTAACACCGAAAAGCCTGACACTACTAAACGTAATCTAACTCAACCTATCGTGCCGCGACCCGTATTTCTGGCCTCCGCGGATCCAAGCAGAGCATAGTAGAGGGGAGTAGAGCGCAGAAATCCATAGAATGGCCGCGTAGAGCAGAAAAGTGGAAGCTATCCGCACTTAACCAAAGCTAACGTAACCTAACCAAACGTAGCCTACCTAAACCTAAGGTGTCGTGGCCACTATCACTGGCATTCCCACAGCCAAGCAGAAGCAACTAGAGACAACATACCCTGACCCAAACAAACACAACCCAACCAAACGTTACTTAACTGAACATAACGCGCCGCGCCCACAGTTTCAGCCCTCCACGGAGCAAAGCGGAGCATACTAGGTCACAGTAGAGCGCAGAAATCACCCGAACAGAAGTGTATAGCACACAAGACAAAGGTACCCCAACCTAACCTAGACTAATGTAACCTACGAAAACGTATCGTAGCCCAACGTATCGTGCCACGACCACAGCTACTGTCCTCCCCAGTGCCAAGCAGAATGTAGTAGAGCGCAATAGAGGGCGGAAATCCACCGAATAGCAGTGAATGACACAAAAGTATAAGCTAATCTCTCCTAACATATCCAAACTAGTCTTACACAAACGTAGCATAACTAAACCTAACGCGCTGAGACCACTATTGCTGGCCTCCGCGGAGGCAAGCAGAATATACGGAAGCAGAGCAGAGAGCAGAAATACTCCATATTGCAGTGTAAAGCAAAAAGGTCAAACAAATCCCGACATAACTTGACCATGCGTAACCTAAGCAAAGGTAGCGTAACTCAACAGGGCGTGCCGCAACCTTTGCTCCTGAACTCCCTAGAGCAAAGCAGAATACATTAGAGCAAAGTTGGTCACATGAACCTACCGGGTATTAGCGTATAGCACGAAAGTCGAAGTCATCCTGACCAAACTTAAACTAACGTAACCTAATCAAGCATAGCATAACTAAACGTAACGTGCCGCGAACACTATTGCTGGCCTCCACTGGACGAAGCAGAGTATAGTTGAATGGAGTCAAGCGCAGGAATCCTACGAATAGCAGCGTAAAGTACGAAAGTCAAAGAAATCCAGACCGAGCTTGACATAACCTAAAATGACTGAACGTAACAAAACACAACCTGACGAGGAAAGACCACTATTGCTTTCCTCGCCAGAGCCAAGCAGAATATATTGGCACATAGTAGAGCGCCGTCATCCGCGAATAGCAGTGTATAGCGCAAAAGTCTGAAATACTATATCCTAACCTCACCAAACGTAGCATAATGAAACACAATATATCTCAAGCTAACCGGCCGAGACTATTATTGCTGGCTTACACAGCGCCAAGCAGAGTATACTGCAGCCCAGCAGACCGTAGGAATCCACTGCATTGCAATATATAGCACAGAAGCCATAGACACCATAACCTAACCATTCTATCCTAAACTAACGAAACGTGGCCTAACTGAACCTAACGTGCTCAATACACTATTACTGGCCACCGCTGCCCAAGCAGAGCATATTAGAGCACACTAAGGCCCAGAAATCCACGGAATCGCAGAGGGTAGTGCAAAAGCAAGAGTAGCCTATCCCAACCAAGCCAAACGTAACGTATACGAACGCAACATAATGCAGCCTTACATGCCAAGACAACTATTGCCGGTCCACACAAGTACAAGCAGGATCTACTAGAGCAAAGTAGTGCGCAGAAATCCACCGCATTGCAGTGAACAGCACAAGAAACGTAGATAACGTAGCCTAACCTGACCTAACCTAACGTAACAAAACGTAGCTTAGCTCAATATAACGCGCCGCGACCACTGCTGCTGGCCCCGCCAGAGCCAAACAGAATGTACTAGAGCACAGAATGTTACAGCAATCCACCTTACAATAGTGAATAGCAGGAAAGTCGGAGCTACCCTAACCAAATGTAGCCTAACTGTGCCGAACCAATCGCAACATAGCTCAACCTAACTTGCCACGACCACTATTGCTCGCCTCACAGGGTCGAGCATTGCATAGTAGAGAAATGTGAAGCGCACGAATCCAACGAATAGCAGTGTATAGCACAAAGTCGAAGACCAAACTCAAGCTAATAACGTAGCATTCCTCAACGTACCATGCAGCAGCCACTATCGGTGGCCTATCCAGGGCCAAGCAGAATATAGTAGAGCGCAGTCGAGCGCAGAAGTCCACAGAAGAACTCTGTATAGCGCGCAAGTCGAAGTTATCCTTACCGAACTTAACCCTACCTAAACTAACCTAGCGCAACCTAACAAAATCTATCGTGCCGAGACCAATTTTGGTGGAATTCCCAGGGCTAAGCATAATAAAGTTGAGCTCAGTACAGCGCAGGTGTACTCCGAATGGCAGTGCATCGCACGAAAATCTAAGTTAACCTGTCCGAGATTAACATATCCTAATACAACTAAACGTAACCTAACACAAGCTAACTTGCCGTGACTACAATTACTGGACGCCACAGAGCAAAGCAGAACATATAGAATACGGTAGAGCGCAGAAGTCCACCTACTAGCGGCGTGTGGTGCAAAAGTCTAAGTTAGACTGTCCTAAACTTACCAGACGTGACATACACAAACGTAGCATTACCTATCCTATCGAGCGGAGCATCTATTGCTAGCATCCCCAGATGTATGCAGGATATACTAGAGCACAGCAGAGCGCAGAAATCCACTCCACTGCAGTGTGTAGCACAACAGTCAAACATATCCTTACCTAACCTGACATTACCTGACCCATCCAAACGTCGTGTCAATAAGCATGACGTGACGAGACCTATATTTATGGCTTTCGCAGAGCCGAGTAGAGCATATTAGGGCACATTAGAGCCCAGAAATCCACCGAGCGGCAGTGAATTGCACGAAATTCATAGTAGCCAATCCCAACCTAGCCAAACGTGACACAGCCGATCGTAGCCAATCTCAACCTAACATGACGAGACCACTACCGCTGGCCTCCACAAAGACAAGCAGAATGGACCCTAGTCCCTAGTGCCCTAGCACAGTACAGCGCAGAGGTCCACGGCACTGCAGTGAATCGTACAAAAGCCGTAGATATCGTAACCTAACCTGACCTATTCCAACCAAACCAAACGCAGCGTAATACAACATCTCGTACCGCCACCGCTGCTCCTGGCCTGCCCGGAGCACAGCAGCATGCAGTAGAGCACAGTAGATCAGAGTAACCAGCCGTATAATGGTGTTCAGCTCAAAAGCCGAAACCACCCTAACAAAACATAACATAACATAGCACAATCAAACATATCCTAAATTAATATAACCTGCCGCGACTATTGCTGTCCTCTCCAGGGCAAAGCAGAACATGGTAGAGGCCAGTCGAGTGCAGAAGTCCTCCGAATAGCAGTACATACCACGAGAGACGAGGATATCCTGACAGAGCTTGACACAAACTAACCTAACCGAGCGTAACATAACTGATCCTAACGTGCCGAGACCACTATTACTGGCCACACCATGGCCAAGCAGAGCATATTGGAGCACACTGGAGTGCAGGAATCCACGGAATACCATTGTACACCACTAAAGCTCATTAGAGCCCAGAAATCCACCGAGCGGCAGTGAATTGCACGAAATTCATAGTAGCCAATCCCAACCTAGCCAAACGTGACACAGCCGATCGTAGCCCAGCTCAACCTAACATGGCGAGACCACCATTGCCGACCGCCCCAGTGCCAAGCAGAATATAGTAGAGGCGAGTGGAGTAGAGAAATCCACCGAGAGTAGCCACACGTGACATACCCAATCGTAGCCCAGCTCAACCTAACATGGCGAGACCACCATTGCTGACCGCCCCAGTGCCAAGCAGAATATAGTAGAGGCGAGTGGAGTAGAGAAATCCACCGAGAAGCAGTGTATAGCACGATAGTCAAAGATAACTTGACCGAGCTTGACACAACCTAACCCAGACAGACGTTACATAACACAACCTAACGTGCCGAGGCCACTATCGCTGGCTTCCCCAGTGACAAGCAGAGAATATTAGAAAACAGTAGAGCGCTGAAGTCGACGGGACAGCAGTGTATAGCACAAAAGACATGGCTATCCTATCCTAATATATCCAATCTTAACACAGCCAAACGTGACATAGCTCGACCAAGCGTACCCCGACCACTATTTCTGGCCTCCAGGGAGCCAAGGTGATGTTACTCTAGGGCAGTAGGGCCCAGAAGCCCATATAAACGCAGTGCATATCACAAAAGTCATATCTACCCAGACCTAATCCTAGATAACATAACCTAACCAAACATAACCCGTCTCAACCTCACGCGCCGCGAACACTAGTGTTCGCCTCCGCAGAGTCGAGCAGAGTAGAGTAGAGCAATGTACAGCACAGAAATCCACCGAATATCTGTGTGTAGCGCAAAAGAAAAGTAATCCTGATCTAACCATCCTATCCTGACCTGACGAGAAGAAACCTAACTCAGCCTAACGTTCGGAGACAGACATTACTGGCAACCCAAGAGCCAAGCGGGACATATTAGACCACAGCTGATGGCACAAATGCTCCGACTTGCAGCGTATTGCAAAAGAGCCTAAACTATCCTACCCTAACCTTACCATACATAACATAACCAAACATGGCATAACTCAACCTAACGTGCCGATACCACTATTGCTGGCCACTCCCAAGCCGCGCAGAACATATTAGACCACAGTGGAGCGCAGAAATCCACCCGGCAACAGTGTATAGCGCAAAAGTCAAAGCTGCACTTATTGGAATTAGGCAAACCTAGACTAACCAAACGTAACCTAACAAAACCTAACATGCCGAGACCAATATTGCTGGCATTCACAGGGGTCAGCATAATATAGTGAAGAGCAGTAGAGCGCAGATGTACACCTAAGAGCAGCGTATAGCACGAAGGTCTAAGTTAACATGATCGAGCGTAGCCTAACCTAACATAACTAAACGTAACATAACTGAACCTAATGAGCCGACGCCACAATTACAAGTCTGCCCGGAGGCAAGCAGAGTATACTATAGCAGAGTGGAGCACAGTAATCTACCGCATTGCAGAGTATAGCAAAAAAGTGGAGGATATCTTGGCCTAATTCGACCTAACCTAACCAAACCAAACGTTGCATGTCTCAAAATGACGTTCCACAACCAATGCTCCTGGCGTCCCCAGAACAAAGCAGAACGTAGTATAGCTCGAAGTTCAACCTGTCTTGGTGGGAGCACGTTTGCTGGCCACCACAGGGACATGCAGAATGTACTAGAGCACTGTAGGGCGCAGACATCCGCCTCATTGCAGCGAATAGCACGAAAGCCACAGATATCCTAACCAAACCCACATAAACCTTACTTAACCTAACGCAGCATATCCCAACGCAACGTGCCGCGAGCACAGCTTTCGGCCTCCCCTGATCCTTGCGGAACATTGTAGAGCACAGAGCATGACAGGAATCCACCGAATAGCAGTGCATAGCACGAAAGTCGAAACTATGTAAACCAAACTTAACCCAACCTAGCCTAACCAAACGTAACCGAACTCAGCCTAACGTGTTCCGAACACAATTTCTCGACTCCCCAGTGTCGAAACCGATATAGTAAAGCAACGTAGAGCGCAGGAATCCACGGAATAGCAGTGTGTGGCACTATAGTCGAAGCTATCCAGACCTAACCCAAGCTAACATAGCCTAACCAGACATAGCCCATCTCAACATAACGTGCCGCGACCACTACTGCTGGCTTCCCCATAGCCAATCAGTATGTAGTAGAGCATAGAATATCACAGAAATCCACGAACAGCTGTGTATGTCACGAAAGTCGATGCTCTCCTAACAAAACTTAGCCTAACATAACCCAACCAAACGTCGCATAGTTAAACCAAAACCGACGAGACCACTATTGCTGTCCTCGCCAGAGCCAAACAGAACAAATTTTAGCCCACTAGAGTGCAAAAATTCACCGAGCCGCAGTGTATGGCGCAAAAGTCCAAGCTATACCGTCCTAACATAACCGAACGTGTCGTAATTAAGCGTAGCCTGTCTCAACCTAACACGCCAAGATCACTATAGCTGCCCTCACCAGAGCCAAGCAGAATGTAGTAGAGCACAGCAGATCACAGGAATCCACGGAACAGAAGTGTAAATCGCAAAAGACAGAGTAGCCTATTCTAACCCAGCAAAACGTAGCACACACAGGCGCAAATTATTTCAACCTATCATGACCAGACCGCTATTGCTGGGTCCACGGGGACAAGCAGAGTGTACTAGAGCACAGCAGAGCGCAGAAATGCACCGACTACCAGCGTATGGCACGAAAGTCTAAGCCATTACCTTACCTTACCAAACGTAACGTAACCAAGCGTAGCTACACTCAACCTTACGTGTCGAGACGAATATTGCTCTCCTCCACCGAGCCAAGCGGAATATATTATAGCACAGTAGAGCGCAGGAATCCACCGAATAGCAGCGGGCCGCACAAATGTCAATGCTATTCTGTCATAACATAACCAAACGTCACACAACCACATGTAACGGAACTCAACCGAACGTGCGGTAACCACAGTTTCTGGCCTCCCAAGGCTAAGCAGAACATAGTACAGCACAGTAGAGCGCTGGTGTCCGCCGGGTAATAGTATCCAGCATGAAAGAAAACGCAACCAGTACCGAAATTTGCCTTACCAAGCCTACCCAATCGTAACATAACAAAGCCTGTCGTGCCGAGACCTCCATTGCCGCACTCGACAGAGCCAATCAGAACATATTAGATGAGAGTAGAGCGCAGAAATCCATGGAATCGCAGTTTATAGCATAAGAATCAAAGCTGCGACGTCATAAGCTATGCAGACTTAACATAACCCAACGTAGCGGAACTGAATCTAGCGTGCAGAGGGCCCTACTGCTGGCCTCCGCAGAAGCGAGCAGAAGGCATTAGGGCACAGTAGAGCGCAGGTATCCACCGAAAATCAGTGTACAGCACAAAAGTAACAGGTATCCTGACCTATCCTAACCAAACTTGACGTAACCAAACGTAACCTAACTAAACCTAAAGTGACGAGACCTCCATTGCTGCCATCCCATGAGCCAAGCAGGATAAATTAGAGGAGAGCGGAGCGCAGAAGTTCTCATAACAGCAATGCGTAGCACAACAGTCAAAGCTATCCTATCCTAACCTAACCAAAATTAATAAAACCAAATGTTACCTGACCATACCTAACCTGCAGCGACCGCTACTGCTGGCCTCACCAGTGCCGAGCAGGACATAGTAGATGAGAGCAGTGCTCGGAAATACATAGAACGGCAGTATATAGAAGAAAGATGAAGGACATCCATACCTAACCCAAACAAAGATAACCAATCCTAACGTATCGAAACTCAACGTACCGTGCCGAGAACGCAATTGCTGTCCTCCCCAAAGCCAGCGATGATATTAGATCATAGAAGAGCGCAGAAGTCCACCGAATAGCGGTGCATAGCACGAAAGTCACAGCTATCGATACCGAACTTATCATAGCCTCACCTAACCAAATGCAACCTAACGCAACCCAACCTGCCGAGACCACTACTGCTAGCCTACACAGAGCCAAGCAGAACATACTAGAGCATAGTAGAGAGCTGAAATCCACCTATTAGTGGAATAGAGCGGAAAAGACAGAGCTAACCTATACTAGCCTCAACAATCGTAGCATTGAACAACCCAACGTGCCGAGACCACTATTGCCAGCCAACGCAGAGCCAAGCAAAATATGCCAGAGAATAGTAGAGAGCAGTATTGCGCCGAATTGCAGCCTATAACACAACAGTGAAAGGTATGCAAGCCTTAACCCTACTAACCTGGAATGACCGAACGTACTCTACCTCAACACAACTTGCCTAGGCCCCTCAGAGCGAAGCAGAACAGAGTAGAGCATAGTAGATCGCAAAAGCCGCCGAATAACTATGTATAGCACAAAAGTCAAAGCTGCCCTATCCTAAGCTAACCAAAAGTAACATAACCAAACGGTAAGTAATTAAAAGTAGCGTGGCGAGAACACCGTTGCTGTCCTCGCCAGGGCCAAGCAGAATATATTGGAGCGCAGTAGAACGCAGAAATTCTCCGAATAGCGTTGTATAGCACAAAAGTGGAAGCAGCCCTACCCTAACATAAACCATGGTCACATAACCGAACGTAACATAACTCATTCCAACGTGCCGCGACCACTATTGCTGGCATCTCCAGGGCCAAGCAGAATGTGGCAGAGCATAGCAGGGCGCAGAAAACCGCCGAATAGTAGAGTATACTACGAAGGTCAAAGAAATCCTAACCGAAAGTAACGCGAGCTAATCTAACGAAACGTAGTATAACGAAGACTGACATGCAGAAACCATTATTACTGTCCTCCGCAGGGTCAAGCAGAGCGTATAAGGCCAATGTAGGGAGCAGAAATCCTCCGAATAACAGTGCATAGCTCAAAAGTCAACCCCAACATATCCTAACCTAACTAAACGTAGCATAGCCAAACGTAACCTAACTCAACCGAACGTGCCGAGACCACTATTGATGACATCCAACTGGCGAGGCAAAATATACTACAGCACAGTAGGGCACAGATAGCGCTCGCGCTGCAGTGTAGAACACAAAAGTCAAAGCTACCCTAACCCAATATGGCATACGCAAACTCGTCCAAACGAGCCGAGGCCACCATTGTTGGCCTCCCCATGGACAAGAAGGATATTCAAGAGCGCAGTAGAGCGCAGAAGTCCACCGAATAGCAGTGTATAGCACAAAAGACGACCCCAACCTATCCTAACCTAACCAACCGTAACATAGCCGAACGTGACATAGCCGAACGTAACATAACTCAACCCTAAATGCCGAGACCACTATTGCAGGCCTCACTAGATGTATTCAGAAAATACTAGAGCACAGTAGGGCGTAGTTATCAGCCGAAGACTATTGCGTAGCACAAAAGTCAAAACTATGTTGTCCTAGCGTAGAAAAACGTAACATTGGCAAACGTAACGTAACCTAACCTAACATGCCGAGGACTATTGCTGGCCTCCACGTAGCCGGGCAGAATATACTAGCGCACAGTAGAGCGCAGAAGTCCACCGAATAGCATTGTATAGCACAATGGTCCGAGTCATCCAAACCAAACATAACTTAATCTTACCTCACCAAACGTAACCTAACACAAACAAACGTGCCATCGCCGCCATTGCTGGCGTCCACAGAGACCAGCAGACGCTAGTAGAGTAATGCAGTGCTTATATATCGACCGCATAGCAGTGTACAGCACGAAAGTCGAAGATATTTTAGTCTGACCTGACCTGGTCTAAGCAAACCAAACGTAGAATAACCAACCCTTTCGGGCAAAGATCTCTATTGCTGGCCTCCCCAGCGCCAAGCAGAACGAATTAGAGTTCAGTAGAGCGCAGGAATCTACCGAATAGCAACGAACAGCACAAAGGACACATCCCATCCTAACCGATCCAAGCGTGGCCCAAGCAGACGCAGCCTACCAAAATGTAACATGCCGAGAACATTATTGCTGGCCTCCCCAGATGCAAGCGTAAGCTAGTAGAGCAACATAGAGCGCAGGTGTCGACCGAATGGCAGTCTATATCACAAAAGTCAAAGCTACCTTATCCAAACCTAACCCAGCCTAGCCAAGTCAAGCGTCACCTATCTCAGATTAGCGTGCCGAGACCACAATTGCTGGCCTCGTCATAGCCAACCAGAAAAGATTAGATCGCAGTAGAGGGCTGGAATTAACCGTATAGCAGTGTAGAGCGCATAAGTCAAAACTATCCTTTCCTATCCCGACCAAACGTAACGTAACTAAACGTAACCTAACGCAATATTAAGTGTCAATTCTACCATTTCTGACCTCCACAGAGCCAAGCAGACCATATTAGAGCAGTGTAGTGCGCAGAAATCCACCGAAGAGCAGTGTATAGCTCATGACTCAGTGCTATCCTGTCCAAACACAAGCATACGTAACACAACCGAACGTAATCTAACACAATGTAACGTTCCGAGGCCACCATTGCTGCCCTTTCCAGAGGCAAGCAGAACATACTAGAGCACAGTAGAGCGCAGAAGTCCGCCGCATTGCAGTGCAGAGCACAAAAGTCAAACATATCCTAACCTAGCCAAACGTAGCGTAACTAAATGTAACGTGCCGATAGCACAATTGCCGGCCCTTCCAGAGACAAGCTGATCATATTAGAGCGCAGTATAGCGCAGAAATCCACCCAAAAGGCAGAGCATAGCACAAAAGTCAAAGCGATCCTAGCCAAACGTAGCCTAGCCTGGCATAACCAAAGGCAACATAATTTAAGCTAATGTGCCGAGACCAATATCGCTGGCCTCACCAGGGCCCAGCAGAATATACTAGAGCACAGTAGAGCGCAGAAGTCCGTCGCATTGAAGCGTGAAGCAGAAAAGTAAAAGATATCCAAACTTAACCCGACCTTACCTAACCTAACCGAACGTAACGTACGAAACGTAGTATAACGAAGACTGACATGCAGAAACCATTATTACTGTCCTCCGCAGGGTCAAGCAGAGCGTATAAGGCCAATGTAGGGAGCAGAAATCCTCCGAATAACAGTGCATAGCTCAAAAGTCAACCCCAACATATCCTAACCTAACTAAACGTAGCATAGCCAAACGTAACCTAACTCAACCGAACGTGCCGAGACCACTATTGCAGGCCTCACTAGATGTATTCAGAAAATACTAGAGCACAGTAGAGCGCATAACCTAACTCAACCGAACGTGCCGAGACCACTATTGCAGGCCTCACTAGATGTATTCAGAAAATACTAGAGCACAGTAGGGCGTAGTTATCAGCCGAAGACTATTGCGTAGCACAAAAGTCAAAACTATGTTGTCCTAGCGTAGAAAAACGTAACATTGGCAAACGTAACGTAACCTAACCTAACATGCCGAGGACTATTGCTGGCCTCCACGTAGCCGGGCAGAATATACTAGCGCACAGTAGAGCGCAGAAGTCCACCGAATAGCATTGTATAGCACAATGGTCCGAGTCATCCAAACCAAACATAACTTAATCTTACCTCACCAAACGTAACCTAACACAAACAAACGTGCCATGGCCGCCATTGCTGGCGTCCACAGAGACCAGCAGACGCTAGTAGAGTAATGCAGTGCTTATATATCGACCGCATAGCAGTGTACAGCACGAAAGTCGAAGATATTTTAGTCTGACCTGACCTGGTCTAAGCAAACCAAACGTAGAATAACCAACCCTTTCGGGCAAAGATCTCTATTGCTGGCCTCCCCAGCGCCAAGCAGAACGAATTAGAGTTCAGTAGAGCGCAGGAATCTACCGAATAGCAACGAACAGCACAAAGGACACATCCCATCCTAACCGATCCAAGCGTGGCCCAAGCAGACGCAGCCTACCAAAATGTAACATGCCGAGAACATTATTGCTGGCCTCCCCAGATGCAAGCGTAAGCTAGTAGAGCAACATAGAGCGCAGGTGTCGACCGAATGGCAGTCTATATCACAAAAGTCAAAGCTACCTTATCCAAACCTAACCCAGCCTAGCCAAGTCAAGCGTCACCTACCTCAGATTAGCGTGCCGAGACCACAATTGCTGGCCTCGTCATAGCCAACCAGAAAAGATTAGATCGCAGTAGAGGGCTGGAATTAACCGTATAGCAGTGTAGAGCGCATAAGTCAAAACTATCCTTTCCTATCCCGACCAAACGTAACGTAACTAAACGTAACCTAACGCAATATTAAGTGTCAATTCTACCATTTCTGACCTCCACAGAGCCAAGCAGACCATATTAGAGCAGTGTAGTGCGCAGAAATCCACCGAAGAGCAGTGTATAGCTCATGACTCAGTGCTATCCTGTCCAAACACAAGCATACGTAACACAACCGAACGTAATCTAACACAATGTAACGTTCCGAGGCCACCATTGCTGCCCTTTCCAGAGGCAAGCAGAACATACTAGAGCACAGTAGAGCGCAGAAGTCCGCCGCATTGCAGTGCAGAGCACAAAAGTCAAACATATCCTAACCTAGCCAAACGTAGCGTAACTAAATGTAACGTGCCGATAGCACAATTGCCGGCCCTTCCAGAGACAAGCTGATCATATTAGAGCGCAGTATAGCGCAGAAATCCACCCAAAAGGCAGAGCATAGCACAAAAGTCAAAGCGATCCTAGCCAAACGTAGCCTAGCCTGGCATAACCAAAGGCAACATAATTTAAGCTAATGTGCCGAGACCAATATCGTTGGCCTCACCAGGGCCCAGCAGAATATACTAGAGCACAGTAGAGCGCAGAAGTCCGTCGCATTGAAGCGTGAAGCAGAAAAGTAAAAGATATCCAAACTTAACCCGACCTTACCTAACCTAACCGAACGTAACGAATCCCAACCAAAAGTGTATATCCAACCATTGCTGACCACCCCGTCGCCAAGCAGGGTATATGAGGGGACAGCAGAGCGTAGAGGACCATAGAATGGAAGTGCATAGCACGTAAGTTAGAGATACCCTAACATAACATAAATAAACGTTACCAAACCTAACGTAACCTAACACAACATAACGCGACGCGGCCACTCTTTTTGGAATACCCAGAGTAAAGCAGGGAGTGTTAGATCACAGTAGACAGCAGAAATTCTCAGATCAGCTGTGTAAAGCACAAAATCCTAATCTATCCAATCCTAAACTACCCAAACGATGCGTAACCAAGCATAACACCACTCATCCTAACGTGCCGGGGCCACTATTGCTGCCCTCCTGAGAGCCAAGCAGAACACAATAGGGGAAGTAGAGCGCTGAAGCCCATACAATTGCAGTGCATACCACAACATTCGGAGCTTCTCTTCCTAACATAGCCAAACGTAACATAGACGAAGGTTGCTCAACTCAACCTAACGCGCCGTGGTCTCTATTGCTTGCATCCCCAGATGCAAACAGAATATACTAGAGCACAGTAGAGCGCAGAAATCCGTCGAACTGACGTGTATAGCACAAAAGTCTAAGCTACTCAATCCTAACCTAACCGAACGTGACATGACCAAATACAATATAGCTCAGACAAACGCGCGGAGATAATTACTGCTTGCATCCTCATGGCCAAGGAGAATATACTAGATACTAGTGAAGCGCAGAAATCCATCGAGCAGCAGTCTACGGCACAAAAGTCAGTGTATCCTATAGTAACATATCCAAACGCAATATAAACAAACGCAACCTAACTTAAAGTAACGAGCCGAGACAACGGTTTCTGGTCTCCCCAGAGTCGAGCAGATAACAGTAGAGCAATTAGGATCGCCTGAATCCACGGAATAGCCATGCGTAGCGCAAAAGTCGAAGTTATCATGTCCTAACATAGCCAAACGTATCATAAACGGACGTAACGTAACTCAACCTATAGTGCCTACACCACTTCTGCTGACCACCCCAGAGTAAATCAGAATATACTACAGAGCAGGAAAGCGCAGAAATCGGCCGCACTGGAGTTCTAAGCACAAATGTCAAAGGTATCCTAACCTAACCTGACACAACCAAACCTTGCCCAACGAAGCACAGCCCAAACTAACGAACCGATACTGCCATTGCCGGCAGCCACAGAGCCAAGCAGAGCATATTAGACCACAGAAAAGCGCAGGGAGCCACCGAAGACCAGTATATAGCACAGAAGTCAAGCAACCCGAACCTAGCACAAACAAATGTAATATTACCAAACGTAGCCTAACTCATACTAACGTGCCGAGACTACTATTACTGGGCTCCCGCGAGACGATTAGAGTATAGTAGAGCAATGTAGGGCGTAGAAATCCGCAGAATGGCGGTGTACATCGGAAAAGTAACAGTCATCTTCTCCTAACATAGCCAGTCGTAACATCAACAAACGTTGCTTAACAAAACCTATCGTGCAAAGACCGCTATTGCTGGCCTCCCCAGATACGAGCAGATTATAGTAGAGCAGAGTAGAGCGCAGAAAGCCACCAAATAGCAATCTGTAGCATAAAAGTCGAAGATATCCTATCCTTACCAGGCCTAACCTAACCTATCCGAGCGTAGAATAGCCAAACGTAACGAGCCGCGACCTCTTCTGCTGGCTTTCCCAGAGACAAGCAGAATATTATAGAACACAGTAGAGGACACAGGCCCATAGAATCTCAGTGTATAGCACGAAAGTCGAAGATATGCTAATCCAAAACAAACGAACCTAATCTAGCCAAACGTAACATAACACATCCTAGCGCACCGCGGCCACTGTTTCTAGAATTCCCACAGCAAAGCATGGATCATTAGGTCGCAGTAGAGCGCAGAAATCCACCGGGTACCAATGTACAGCACAAAGGACACAGCTATCCTATCCTAATCTATCCGAGCGTAACCAACCTATCGCAGCCTAACTAAACCTAACGTGCCGACACGACAATTGCTTTCCTCCCCAGAGCCAGCCAGAACAAATTAGAGCACAGTAGAGCGCAGAAGTCCACCGAACAGCAGTTTATACCACGAAAGCCAGAGCAATCCGAACCTAACCCAAACTAATATGACCTAAGGAAACGTAGCCTAATTCAAAGTATCGTGCCGAGATCGCAATTACTGGCCTCACCCGAGTCGAGCGGAGTATGGTAGGGCAATGTAGGGCGCCAAATTCCAGTGAATAGCGATGCGTAGCACTAAAGTCGCAACTGCCCTATCCTAACCTACTCAATCGCCGCATTGGCAAACGTAGCCCTGCAATACCTATCGTGACACGACCACTACTGCTATCCACCCAGAGACAAGCAGAGGCTAGTGGGGCAATGCAGAGCGCAGATATCAACCGAATAACAGTGTATAGCACAAAAGACGAGGATATCCTAAACGAAACAAACGTAACCTAGCCAAGTCAAATGTAACATAGCTGAAGCTAACGTGCGGAGCCACTATCGCTGACCTCCGCAGGGCCAAGCAGAACACATTAGAGGCCAGTAGAGCGCAGAAATCAACCGTACAGCAGTGCATAGCACAAAAGTCAGAGCTATCCTCTCCTAACATGACCAACCGTAGCGTAAGCAATCGCAACAAGGCTCACCCTAACGTGCAGAGGCCACTATTGCTGCCCTCCCCAGAGCCAAGCAGAGCGTATAAGAGGAGAGTAGAGCGCAGAAATGCATAGGATGGCAGTGCATAGCACAAAAGTCGCAGCTACCGTATCCCAACATGACCATACGGAACAAAAACGAACGTTGCTAAACACGTTTTAACGTGCCGCGAACACTAATGCTGTCCTCCCGAGATCCAAGCAGGATGACCTAGAGCACAGTGGAATGCAGAAAAGCACCGCATTGCTGCGTGTATCGCAAGAGTCGAAGTTATCCTATGATAAGCCGACCAAGCTTAACCTCACCATACGTATCCTAACACAACATGACGTGCCGAGACCACTCTTGCTGGCCTCCACATAGCAGAACAGAACATATTAGAGCAGAGTAAAGCCCAGAAATACGTAGAATCGCCGTGTATAGCCGAAAGATCAAAGACATCCAAACCTGACCCAAACGAACATTACCTAACCAAACGTAGCCTCACTCAACAAAACGTGTCGCGACCAATGTTACTGGCCTCCCAGGGCCAAGCAGAATGTAGCAGAGCGCGGTGGAACGCAGAAATCCACTGCATTTCAGCATATAGCACAAAAGTCGATGATATCCTAACAAAACCTGACCTATCCCATCCTAACCTGACCTAGCGTATCCCGTCATAAGGTGCCGAAACCACAACTGCTGGCTTCCCCAGATCGAAACGGAACATCCTAGCGCACAGTAGAGCGCAGCTATGCTCCTAATAGCTGTGCGTGTCAAAGAAGTCAAAGATATGCTATCCTAACATATGACAGGGAGGCCAGCAGTGGTGGCCGCATCACGATAGTCTTAGTTAGGTTATGTGTGCGTGTCAAAGAAGTCAAAGATATGCTATCCTAACATATGACAGGGAGGCCAGCAGTGGTGGTCGCATCACGATAGTCTTAGTTAGGTTATGCTTGGCTGTGCAACGATTGCTTTGCTTTGGGTAGGCTAGCATGGACTTTTGCGCTATGCACTACTATTCGATGGACTTCTGCTCTCTGCTCTTCTCTAGTGTATTCTGCTTGGCTCTGCGCTTGGCGGCAATAGTGGACCCAGCACGTTAGGATGTCTTAAGTTGCGTATGGTTACGCTACCTTAGTTAAGGTTAGGACGGGATAGCTTTCACTTTCTTGCTGTACACTTATTTTCGGTGTATTTCCGTCATCTGCTGTGCTCTGATATGCTACGCCTTGCTCTCAGAATGCTAGAAATGGTGGCGGATGCACATTAAATTGCTTTGATACCTTTGCTTGTGTTACGTTTGGCCAGATTAGGATATGGCAGCATTGACTTTCGTGCTATAAGCTGTTATTTGGTAGATACCAGCTCCCTAATATGCTCTACTGTGTTCTGCCTGCCCTGGGCAGGCCAGCAGTGGTGGTCTCTGCACGTCAGTTTGAGATACGTTACGTTTGGCTATGTTACGTTTGTCTATGTTATGACAGCATAGGTCTGACTTTTGTGCTACACAGTGCTATTTCGCGGATATCTGCGCCCTGCTGTGCACTATCATGTTCAGATTTTCTATGGGGAGGGCAGCAATAATGGTCTAGGCTCGTTAGGTTCTGTTATGTTACGTTCGTTTTCGTCACGTTTGGTTTGGTAAGAATAGGATGGCTTTGGATTTTGTGCTATACGCAGGTGCTCGATGGATTTCTGCGCTTTACATTGCTATAATTCCCTCTGGCTAGCTCTGGGGACGCCAGGAATAATTGTCGTGTTACGCTTGGTAGTGTTATGCTACGTTTGGTTACGTTAGCGTTGGCCAAATTTGGTTAGCATAGCCTTGGCTTTTGTGCTATACGCAGACGTTCCGTGTATTCCTGCCCCCTACTGTGCTTTAGTACGTACTGCTTCGCTCTGGGGAGGACAGAAGTGGTAGTCTCGGCACGTCAGATTCAGCTATGTTACCTTTGGTTGTGTCACGTGTGGTTAGATTAGGATAGGGAATCTCTGACTTTTGAGCTATACACTGCAACCCGGTGATATCCGTGCTCCACGTTCCTCTACTAAGCGCCGCTCGGCTCTAGGGTGGCCAGCAACTCTGGTCGTGGCACGCTTGGTTGAGGCAGGTTACGTTCGGATATATTAGGTTAGGCCAAGTTGGGTTAGGGCAGCTTTGACTTTCGTGCTGTCAGCTGTTATTCGGTGAAATTCCTGTCATCTTCAATGCTCTACTATACTCTGCTCGTCCCCGGGGAGACCAGAAATAGCGGTGGTTGAACGACAGTTTGTGATATCTTACGTTCGGCTATGTTAATATTTCTTTGGGTAGGGCAGGATAGCTTTGACTTTTCTGCTCCACACAGCTATACGGTTCATTTCTGCAATCTACTGTGCTCTAGTACGATCTGCTTGACTCTGCGGAGGCCAGGAATAGTGGTTTCGGCAAGATAGGTGGAGGTATGTTACCTTTGGTTGGGCTAAGTTGCGTTGGGTTAAGCTATGATTGCAGTGCCTTTTGTGCTGCACATTACTATTCCATGTTTTTCTGCTCTCTACGGTGCTCCTTCGCATTCTGCATGTCTCTGGGGCGCCAGAAATTGAGGCCGCTGCACGTTACGTTGAGCCATGTTACGTTCGGTTAGGTTAGGTTGGGGTAGGTTTGGTTAGGGTAGCATGACTTTTGTGCTATACGCTACTTTTCGGTGGATTTCTGCGCTCCACATTGCTCTAGTATATTCTGCTTGGCACTGTGGAGTCCAGCAACAGAGGTCCCGGCACGTTAGGCTGAGTTAGGTTACGTTTGGTTTGTCAAAGTTGCGTTGGGTTAGGTAAGGTCTCCTGTGTCCTTTTCACTGTACCCTACATTCTAATGATTCCTGCGCTCTGCACTCTCCTAATATGTTTTGCTTTACTCCAGGGAGGCCGGAAGCTGTGGCCGCGGCAGGTTAGGTTGTGTCAGATACCGTTCGGTTAAGTTATGGTAGTGTGAGTTACGTTAGGATAGCTTTGACGTTTGTCCTCCGCACAGCAATCATATTGATTTCTGTGCTCTAATCTGCTCTTTCATATTCTGCCTGTCCCTGGGGATGCCAGCAATAGGTGTCGCAGCACATTATGTTGAGATATTTTACGTTCGGTTTGGTTATGTCAGGATAGGTTTCGTTGGTATAGCTTTATCTTTTGCGCTATGCACTGCTATTCGGTTGATTCCTGCACTCCACATTGCACTAGTATATTCTGCTCTGCTCCGGGAAGCCAGAAATAGAGACAGCGGCGCGTTTGGATGAGTTAGGTTACGTCCATTCGTTTTAAGGTAAGTTAGGTTTGATAGGGACAGATACGACTTTTGTGCTATATACCGTTGTTGTATGGATTTCTGCGCCCTACTGTTCTCTGTCGTATTCAGCATGTCTCTCGGTACGCCAGAAATAGCGGTCGCGGCGTGTTATGTTGAGTTACGTTACATTCGGTCAGCTCAGGTTTGTTTTGGTTACGTTAGGATAAAGTTGATTCTTCTGCAATACGCTGCTATCCTATGGATTCCTGCACTCTGTTTTCCTCTAATATCCTCTTCTTGGGCCTGTGCATGCCGCCAATTGCGGTCGCGGTACGATAGGTTCAGTTACGTTACTTTGGTCATGTTAGGTTAAGATTCGCTAGGGATGGCGCTGGCATTTGTGCTATACGCTGCTTGCCGCCCGATTTCAGCGCTCAACACTGCTGTAGCATATGCTTCTTCGCACGGGGAGGCCAGCAACAGTAGTCTGGGCGCGATATGTGGAGTTAGGTTGCGTTCGGTTTGGTTAGGTTAATTCTAGGATGGGCGGATGTTTTCGGCTTTTCTGCTATACCCTGCAAGTATATGGACTTCTGAGTTCCGATCTCCTCTAATATGTTCCGCTGGCTCTCGGGGAGCGAGTAATAGTGGTCAAGGCAGATTAGTTTTAGTTATGTTACGTTGCGATAAGTTAGGTTTGACCGGGTAATGTTTTGGTTGTTTTGACTTTTGTGATACAGACTGCTGTTGTATGGATTCCTGCGCTCTACAGTGTTCTTCCATATTCTGCATGTCTCTTGGGACGCCATCAACAGAGGTCGCGTCACGTCATGTTGAGTCAGGTTACGTTCGGCTCTGTTAGGTTAGGATGGGTTAGGTTAGGATATCCATGACCTTTGCGCTCTACACTGCGATTCTATGGATTCCTGCGCTCCACTGTGCTATATCATATTCTGCATGTCTGCGGGGATGCCAGCAATGGTGGTCGCGGCACGATGGGTTGTGATAAGTTACGTTTGGTTAGGTTAGGCTAGGGTATGCTTGGTTAGCGTAGCTTTGACTTTTGTGCTATATACAGATATTCGTTCGATTCATGCGCTCTGCGTTCCTCTAGTATACTCTGCTTGGCTCTGGGGGCGCGAGGAATAGTGGCCGCGTCACGTTAGGCTTAGTTATGCTACGATTGGTTAAGTTAGGTTATGATAATTTCACCAAGGTTATCTTTGGCTTCTGTGCTATACGCTGCTCTTCGGTGCATTACTGCGCTCTACATTGCTCTAGCTTATTATGCTTCACACGCGGTGGCCAGAAACCATGGTCTCGGCAAGTTGGTTCGAGATAGGTTGCGTTCGAATGAGTTAGGTTAATTCAGGGGTGTGTCGATATTTTCGGCTCTTCCGCTATACACAGCTAGCCTAAGGATTTCCGCGATCCGCTCTCATCTAATATGCTCCTCTTGTCTCGGCGGAGGCCAGCAACAGTGGGCTTTGCGCGTTTTGTTGTGTTAGATTACGTTTGGCTTGGATACGTCAGGTTAAATTTGGTTAGGGTGTCTTTGACGTTTGAGCTACCCAATGCTACACGGCGGATTTCTGCGCCCTGCTATGCTATAGTATATTTTGCTTCTGTATGGGGAGGCCAGCAGTTGTGTTGTCAGCACGCTGGGTTGAGTTATGCTACGTTCGGTTGTGATAAGTGTGGTCAGGTTAGTATAGGTTGGCTGCGTATATTGTGCTATTCACTGCGGTTTTATGAATTTCTGCGCTCTACTCTCCCCCAATATTTTCTGCCCGGCACTGTGGAGGGCCGAAATGGTGGTTTCGGCACGCTAGGATGGTTCAGGTTAAGTTAGGTTACGTTTTGTTTGGCCAGGTTGGAAAGTTTATTTTTGACTTTTTTGCTACACACTGCTATACGAAAGAATTCTGCACTCTACAGTGCCCTAATATGTTATGCTTTGCCCTGGGGAGGCCAGCAATGGTGGCCTGGGCGAGTTAGATTCAGTCAGTTTAGGTTTGGGTTCTCTAGGTTAGGTTATGTTTGGTTCGAATAGCTTCGACTTTTGTGGTATACAATGCTATTCGTCCGACAACTGCCCTTCACATTGCTCTACTAACCTCTGCTTGTCTGTCGGGAGCCCGGCAATAGTGGGCGTGGATCGTTTTCTTGTGTTACGTTACGTTCGGTTTGGTTAGTGTAGGTTACGTTTGGTCAGGGTGGCTTTGACACTTCTGCTATACAACGCTACTCGGCGGATGCTTGCGTGCTACTGTGCTCTAGTATATTCTGCTTGGCTATGGGGAGGCTAGCAGTACTGCTCTCGGCACGTTCGGCTGAATTATTTTGCGTTCGGTTATATTACGTTTGGATAGGTTAGGACAGGATATCGTCGACTATTTTTGCTATACAGAGCTATTCGGTGGATTTCTGCGTTCCACATTGCTCTACTATACCGTACTGGACCCTGGGGACGCCAGCAATGGCGGACAAGGCACCATAGGTTGAATCAGGTTGCCTTTGGTTTCGCTAGCTTGGGTTAGGTTTGCTGAGGGTTGCTTTGACTTTTGTGCTATACTAAGTCATTCGGGGAATTTCTGCGCTCTACTATACTCTGGTATTTTCTACTCTGCTCCGGGCAGGCCAGAAATAGGGGTCTCGGCCCGTTAGGCTTATTTATCCTACGTTCGGTTAGGATCGGTTTCCAGGTTAGGTATGAATGTCTTTGACTCTTGTGCTATACATTGCTATTTAGTGGCTTTCTGCGCGCTGCTTGGCACTACTATACTCCGCTCGACCATGAGGTTGCCATCAATTGCGTTCGTGGCACGACAGGTTGTGCTAGGCTACGTCTGGTAATGTTGCGATTTGTTTGGTTAGGATAAGACAGCTTCCACTTTTCTGCTATAGACCGCTATTCGGTGGATTTATGCTCTCTACATTGCGCTAATATGCTCTGATCGGCTCTGAATGGCCGGCTATAGCATTCCCGACACGTTAGATTGGGTTATGCTACGTTTGGCTTGGTTATGTTAGCCTGTTTTATGTTTGGATGGCTATGCCTTTCGTGACATAAACTGTTGTTCGGCAGATTTCTGCGCTCCACTGTGCTCCAGTATGTTCTGCTTGGCTATGGGGAGGCCGGCAATAGAAGTCTCGGCATGTTAGGGACATATGTATAAATTGTGGATATGTTACATTTGGTTAGGTTAGGATAGGGTAGTTCTGCTTCTTATGATACTCACCGCTATTCAGTGGAATTGTGCGCTCTACTGTGCTCTAGGATCTTCTGCTTGGCTCTGGGGAGGCCAGCAATAGTGGCCACGGCGCGGTAGGTTATGGGACGTTGCGTTTGGTTATGTTTCGTTTGGTTAGATTAGGATAGGGTATCTCTTACTTCTGTGCCATAACCTGCGCTTCCTGTATTCCTGCGCTCTACTGTGATCTAGTCTTCTCTGCCTTGCACTGAGGAGGCCAGAAATAGTGCCCGCGGCGCTTTGGGTTTCGTTGGGTTATGTTTGGCTATGTTGCGTATGGTTAGGTAAGAATAGGATAGCTTAGACGTTAATGCTATACACTGCTCTTCGTTGGATTTCTGCGCTCTACACTGATCTACTATATTCTGCACGACACTTGGGGGACCAGCAATAGTGGTCGCGGCAAGTTAGTTTGAGGCATGTTACGCGCCGTTATGATACGATTGGCTAGGTTAGGAGTTGATAGCTTTGAATTTTGCGCTATGCACTGCAATTCAGTGGATTTCTGCTCTCTACTTTTCTCTAGTATGTTCTGCTTGGCTCTGGAGACCCCAGCAATAGTATTCGCACCACGGTAAGTTGAATTATGTTACGTTTGGTTATGCTACGATTAATTAGGCAAGGAGGTAATATTTATGATTTTTGCGGTATGCTCACCTTTTCGGTGGATTCCTGCACTCTACTGTACTGTAATACGTTCAGCTCGGCTCTGCGAAGTACAGCAACATTGGTATCGACGAGTTATGCTGAGTTAGGCTACGTTTTGTTAGGTTAGGTTAGGCCATGTTGGGTTGGGATGTCAGTGACTTTTCCGCCATACACTCCTATTCGGCGGTCATCTGTGCTCTACTGTGCCCAAATATGTTCAGGTTGGCTCTGGGAAGGAGAGCAATAGCGGAGTCGGCATGACATGCTTCGTTAAGCTACGTTTGGTTGGGTGAAGTTTTGTCAGGTTAGGTCCGGATATCTTTGGCTTTTGTGTATTACACAGGAATGCAGCCGACTTCCGCGTTCAGCTGCGCTCTAGCATAATCTGCTTGGCTCTGTGGTGGTAACCAATAGCGGTCGCGGCATGTTAGGTTGAGTTAGGCTACGTTTGGTTTGGTTAAGTTATACTACGTTTTGTAAGGATGGCTTTGACTTTTACGCTATACAATGCTATTCGGTGGATCTCTGCCCTCCAGTGTGGCCTAATATGCTCTGCTTGGCCCTGGGTAGGCCAGCAGTAATTGTCACGGCATATTAGGTTGAGTTAGGCTACGTAGGGTTAGGCTAGGTTTGGATACGTCAGGATAGGTAGCTTTGAGTTTTGTGTTGTACACTGCTATTCGATGGTTTTCTGAGCTCTGCAGGGCTCTAGTATATTTTGCTTGACCGTTGGTGGGCAGCAATAGTGGTCTGGGCACGTCAGGATGAGATTGTTTACGTTTGGTTACGTCACATTTGGCCAGGATGGGATGTGATAGCCCTTACTTCTGTGCTATACTCCGTTATACAGTTGCTTTCTGCGCTCTACTGTGCTCCAGTATACTCTGCTTGGCTATGTGGAGGACAGCTGTATTGGCCACGACATGATCGCATGTGTTACGTTGCGTTCGGTTATGTTACGTTTGGTTAAGTTAAGGCATTGAAGCTTATCCTCTTGTGGCATACACTACTATACTTTGGACGTCTGCGCTCTATTGTGCGCTATCACACTCTGCCTGTGTCTGGGGACGCCAGTTGTAGTGGTCGCGGCAAGATAGGTAGTGTTTAGTTATGTTTGAATATGTTACGATTGGTTAGGTCAGGATCGAGTAGCTACGACTTTTGTTCTACACACTGCTATACGGTGGATTTCGGCGCAATGATGTGCTCTGATATTTTACGCTTGGCTCTGGAGAGGCCGGCAGTAGAGGTCTCGGCACATTAGGTTGTGCAATGTTACGCTTGGTTAGGGCAGGTTAGGCTAAGATCGGTAGGGATGGCTACGAATTTTGTGCTATACACTGCTATTCGGTGGAGTTCTGCGATCTACTTTGCCACACGATGTTCTGCTTTGCCCTGCCTATGCCAGCAACAGAGTTCTCGCACGTTGGATTCAGTTACGTTACGTAAAGCACTAGCGATCACTATTGCTGGCTTCCCCAGAGACAAGGGGCATATAATAAGGCACATTGCAGGACAGATGTCCATAAGATATCCGTGTTTGGTAAAAAGTAAAAGCTATCCTAACCTAACCCAACCTAACCTAACATAGCCATACGTAATGTAACTAAACCTAATGTGCAACGACCACTATTGCCGACATGCGCAGAGTCAAGCAGAGAATAATAGAGCACTGTAGATGCATTGTATTGTAGAACAATTTAGAGGTCAGAAATCCACCGAATAGCAGTGTGCAGCATAAAAGTCAAAGCTATTCTATCCTAAGCTATCCGAACGTAATATATCCAAGCGTATCCCAAATTAATCTATCGCACCACGACCACTACTGCTTGCCATCCCAGAGTAGAGCAGAGCATAGTAGAGCACAGTAGAGCGCAGAAATCCACCGAATAGCAGTCTATGCCAAGAAATTCAATGCTCTCCAGACCTAACCCAGATAAAATAACCTAACCACACGTAACCAAACCCGACCTAACGTGCCGACACCACTATTGCTGGTCTCCCCAGAGTCGCGTAGGGTACAGTAGAGGAGAGCAGAGCGCAGAAATCAACCGAATAGCAGTGAGCAGCACGAAAGTCAAGGTAGCAAATTCATTCCAAGCCAAACGTAACACATCCAAACGTAGCCTAACCCAACCAAGCATGACGGGACCACCCTTGCTGGCCTCCAAAAAGAGAAGCAGAATGTACCAGAAGTGAACATAACGCAGAAATCCACAGCATTGCAGTGTACAGCTCAAGAGCCGTAGATACCCTAGCATAACCTGCCCTACCTTAACCTAACCAAACGGAGCATAACTCAACATAACGTGCATCCACCACAGCTCCTGTCCTCCCCATAGCCAAGCAGAATGTACTAGAGCGCAGTAGACGACAGAAATCCACGGAATAGCAGTGTAAATCACAAACGTCAATTTAGCGTGTCATAACTCAGACAAACGTGACATGTCCAAACGTAACATCGCTCAACCTACCTTGATGTGGCCACAACTGTTCGCCACCACAGAGACAAGAAGAATGTACCAGAGCACAGTATAGCGCAGAAATCCACCGCATTGCAGTGAATGGCACAATAGCCGTAGATACCCTATCCCAACCTGACATAATCTAACCTAACCGAACACAGCATAACCCAACATGACGCGCCGCGTCCGCTGCTCCTGGCTTCCCCAGAGCCAAGCAGAATCTACTACGGCACAGCAGAGCCTGGAAATCTGCCGCAACGCTGTGTACAGCACAAAGGTCAAACATATCCTGACCTAACTTGACCTAACATAACCTATCCAAACGTAGCGTAACCCAATGCAGCGTGACGAGACCAATGTTGCTGGCCTATCCAGCGCCAAACAGAGCATATTAGAACACAGTATATCACAGAAATCCACCGAATAACAGGGTTTAGGGCGAGGGTCCAAGCTTTACTGACCTAACGTAGCCTAACCTGACCTAACCAAACCTAACATAACACAGCGTAACGTGCCACGAATACTATTGCTGGCCTCCACGGACCCAAGCTGAACATGTTAGAACAGGGTAGGGCGCAGCATTCCGCGGATAGGAGTGTATAGCACGAAAGCATAAACCATCATATCCTAACCACCCAAACGTAACACAGCCGAACGTAGCATACCTTAAACTAACGTACCGAGACCACTATTCCTGTCCTCCCCAGCGCCAAGCAGAATATACTACAGCACAGCAGGGAGTGGAAATCCACCGCATTGCTGTGTATGGAACAAAGGTCAAACATATCCTGACACAACTTGACCCAGCGTAACCTATCCAAACGCAAAGTAACACGACATAACTTGACGAGACCAATATTGCTGGCCTATCCAGCGCCAACTAGAGCACATTTGGGCGCATGAGAGCGCAGAAATCCACGGAGTGGCGGTGTATAGTGCAAAAGGCCGTGTATCCTACCCTAACCTAACCAAACGTAACAAGCAATCGTAGCCTAGCTCAACCTGACACGTCGAGACGACTTCTGCTGGACCCCACAGAGGCAAGCAGAATGTACCAGAGCACAGTAGTGCGCAGAAATCAACCGCATTGCAGTGAACATCACAAAGGCCAAACTTATCCTGACATAACCTGACCCTACCTTACATGTTCAAACGTAGTGTATATAAGCATAACGTGACGAGAACAATATTGCTGGAATCCGCAGAGCCGGGCAGAGTACACAAGAGCACAGTAGAGCGTAGAAATCTACCGAATAGCAGTGAAGTGCACAGAGGCCATAGTAGCCTATTCAAACCAAACCAATCGTAACACATCCAAACGAAGCATAACACAGCCTAACATGACCAGCACGCTATTGCTGACACCCGCGGAGGCAAGCAGAATGTACTAGAGCACGGTAGAGCCCGGGAATCCACCGCAAATCAATGAGAATCACAAAAGCCGTAGATATCCTAGACTAACCTGACCTAATCTAACCTATCCAAACGCAGAGTGACCCAACATAACGTGCAGTGACCACTGCTCCTGGCCTCCCCATAGCCAAGCAGAAAGTAGAAGAGCACAGTAGATGACAGTAGTACCCCGAATGAAATCGAACAGCACGAAAGTCAAAACTATCCTAACCAAGCTTAACCTAACTTGACCAAACCGAAAGCAACCAAACACAGCATATCGTGCTGCGACCGCTGTTGCTTGCCTCCCCACCGTCGAGCTGAGTATAGTAGTGCAATGAAGAGCGCAGATATCCACCGTGTAGCAGTGCAAGTTACAAAAGTCGAGGATACCCTAACCTAACCTGGCCTAACCAAACCTAACCGAACGTAGCATAACTAAACATAACGTGCCGCCAACACAGCTGCTGGCATCCCCAGATACAGGCAGAGTATAGTAAGGCACAGTATATCACAGAAATCACCCAAATGGTAGTGTAGCACGAAAGTCATTGCTATCCTACCATACTTGACCTAACCTTGAATAACCAAACATAAGCAAACTCAAGGTGGCGTGCCAAGACCACTATTGCTCTAATCCCCAGAGTCGATCAGGGTGTAGTAGTGCAACGTAGAGCGCAGAAATGCACCGCATATAAGTGCATCGCGCAAATGTCTAAGGAATCCTAACCTAACCTGACCAACCCAGCCTACCCCAACGCACAATATCTCTACATGGCGTGCCGTGACCACTGTTTCTGGCCTCCTGAGAGCAAAGCAGAATATAGCAGAGCACAGTAGATTAGCAGTGTATAGCACAAGAGCTAAGGTATCCTATACTAACCTGTCATTAAATAACCTAACCTAACCAAGCGTAACCTAGCTCAACCTAACGTACCGCGGCACCACTATTGCTGACATCCTCAGAGCCATGCAGAATGTACCAGAGCACAGCAGCGCGCAGCGATCCACCGAATTGCAGTGAATAGCACAAAAGTGGAAGTAGCCTCTCCTAACGTAGCCAAGGGTAACACAAACAAACGTAGCATAACTCAGCATAACGTGTCGCGCCGACTGCATCCGGCCTCCAATGTGTCACGTAGAATATCGTAGAGCGTAGTAGATCACAGAAACAAATCGAATTGCAGTGTATGACGCGAAAGTCGAAGCTACCCTAACCGAACTTAACCTCACCTGGCCTACATAAACGTAGTGGAACTCAACATAGCGTGACGAAACCAATAATTCTGGCATCGCCAGAACCATACAGAACAAGTTAGGGCGCAGTAGAAGGCAAAAATCCACCGAATAGCGGTTTATAGCACAAGAGTCATGTTAATCGTATCCTAACTTAGCCAAACGTAGCATAAGCGTACGTAACATTACTAAACCCTAGGTTCCGAGGACACTATTGCTTGTATCAACACAGCCGAGCAGAGAATATTGGGTCGCAGAAGAGCGCAGAAATCAGCGGATGGCTGTGCAAAGCACAAACGTATAATCCATCGTGCCATAACCTCACATGACGTAACACAACCAAACGCAGCCGAACTCACCCTAACGTTTCGAGGTCGCTACCGATGGTGTCCCATGAGTCAAGCAGAGTGTAACAGGGCCATATAGATCGCAGGAATGCACCGAATGGCAGTGTAGAGCACAAGAGTCGAAGATAACCTAACCAAGCGTAACTTAACATAACCTAACCGAACCTAACATAACTAAACCTAACGTGCCGAGACAACTATTGCTGGACTCCCCAGACCCAAGCAGAGTACAGCGCAGCACAGTAGAGCCCAAATATCCACCGAATAACAGTGTATAGCACAAAATTGTAGGCTATTTTAACCAAACTTAACCGAACCTAATCTAACCAAACGTAACACAAATCAGCCTAACGTGCCGAGGTCGGCGTTGCCGCAGTCCGCAGAGTCGAGCAGAGTGTAGTAGAGGAACCTAGAGCGTAGGAATCCACTGAATAGCAGTGTATAGCACAAAAGCCAAAGGTCTCCTGTCCTATCCTGAGCAAGCGTAACGTAGCCAAACGTAACATACACCAACCTAACGTGCCGAGACCAATATTGCTGTCCTCCCCAGAGGCGATCTGAATATACTAGAGCACAGTAGATCGCAGAAGTCTGTCGAATGACTGTGTATATCACAAAGGTCAAAGCTACCCTTACCAAACATATCTAAACCAAGCCTAACCAAACGTAAAAAAGTTCCACTCGTGTCGCGGCCACTTTAGCTAGCGTCCCCAGAATCAAGCAGAATATTCTAGAGCACAGTAGGGCGCAGATGTCCATAGAAAAGCAGTGTGTAGCATAAGAGCTATAGCTACCCTAACCTAACATATGAAAGCTTAACACAGCAAAACGTAGCCTATCTCTACCTAACACGCTGCGGCCACCATTGCTGGTCACTCCAGAGCCATGCAGAGTATACTAGAGCATAGCGTAACTCAGAAATCCGCCGATTAGCAGTGTATAGCATGAAAATCTAAGAAATCCTAACCTAAGCTGACCTAACTTAACATAAACAAACGTAGTACAACCAAACCCATCGTGCCGCGGCCACGATTTCTGGCCTCCACAGAGCAAAGTAGAGCATACTAGAACACAGTAGGCCACAGAAATACATCGCCTGGCAGTTTATGGCACAACAGTCAAAGCCATCCTCTCATAACCAAGCGCCAAATAACCGAACGTAACATAAATCAAACTAACGTGCCGAGACCAACGATTCTGGCCTCCCCAGGGACAAGCAGACCACATTAGAGCACGGTAGAGCGGGGAAATGCACCGAAGAGCAGTGTATATCTCAAAAGCCAAAGCTACCCTGTCCTAATCTAACCAGACGTAACAAAACCAAACGTAGCGTAACTCCAACTGTCGTGCCGCGACCACTATTGCTAGCATCCACAGAGCCAAGCAGTATATACAAGAGCAAAGTAGACCACAGAAAGCCACGGAATAGCAGTGTATAGCGCAAAGGTGGAAGATACCCTAACCATACCCGTGTTGACCTAACCAAGCGAACGTAGCTCATCCAATCCTAACGAGCCTAGACCACCATTTCTGGCCTCTCCATCACCAAGCAGAACATATTAGGGGTGATTTGAATGCAGAAGTACACAGAATGGCAGTGCGTTGCAGAGAAGTCAAAGGCAAGCTAGCCAGACCTAATCTAACCCAACCCATACAAAAGCAATCTGACTCGCCCTAACGTTCAACAACCACCATAGCCGACCTCTTCAGAGCAGAGCATACAAGAGCACAGTAAGCCGCAGAAAGGCATGGAATAGCAGTGCATAGAACGAAAATCAAAGGTGTCCTAACCAAACCTACACCGACCTAACCAAGCAAACGTAACAAATCCCAACCTCTCGAGCCGCGACCGCTATAGATGGCGTCCCCAGGGTTATGCAGAACAGGACACTCCACAGGAGCGCGCAGATTTCCACGGAGTAGCAGTGCGTAGCAAAAAGCTGAAGCTACCCTAACCTGACCTAAGCGAGCGTAACATAGCCAAACGTAATATATCTCTACCTAACGTGCCGTCACAGCTATTGTTGGCCACACAGGGCCAAGCAGAATACCGTAGAGAGCGGTGTGGCGCAGATATCCACCGAATAACGATATCACCATGAAAATCAAAGCTATCGTTGCCAAATTTAATCAAACGTAACTTAGACATCCGTTCCCTAACAAAAACTAACGTGGCTAGACCACTATTCCTCTGCTCCTCAGAGCAAAGCAGAACATATTAGAGCACAGTAGAGCGCAGAAGTGCACTGAATATCAGTGTATAGAGCTAAAGTTAAAGCCGTCGTGTCCTAGCCTAACGGATTGTGTCATAACCAAACGTAACAAAGCACAAATAACGTCCGGCGTTCAGTATCGCTGGGCTCCCAAACTCGTGCAGAGTATAGTAGAGCACAGTACAGCGCAGAGTTCCACCTGATAACATTATATAACACGGAAGTGAAAGCTTCGCTGACCTAACGCAACGTAACGTAACGTAACCGAACGAACCCTAACACAACCTGTCGCGCCACGACCGCTATTGCTTGCCTCCCAGCGTCGAGCACAGTATAGAAGAGCAATGTAGAATGCTGAAATCTTCCGAATAGCAGTGTATAGCACAAAAGGCACAGCTATCCCATCCCAACCTGACCAAACGTAACATAAGCCGATGTAACGTAACACATCCTGTCGTGCTACAACCGCTGCTGCTGGCCTCATTAGAGCTAAGCAGATTATAGCAGAGCAATGTAGAATGGTAAAATCGTCCGGATAGCAGTGTGTAGCACTAAATTCAAAGCTACCCTAACAAAACCTAAACAATTGTGGCATTGCCTAACGTAGCCTTGCAAAGCCTGTCGTGCGACGACAACTATTGCGGGCCTCCCCAGATTCTAGCAGAGTATAGTAGAGCACCGTAGAGCGCAGAATGCCGCCAGATATTAAGGTATACCACAAAGGTGAAACGTATCCTTACCAGACCACACCAAACCCTAACGAACCAAACGTAGGATATCTCGGCCTAGCTAGCCGAGACCGCTATTGATAGCATCGATGGAGCCAAGCAGAACACATTAGAGCACAGTAGAGCGCAGAGGGCCACCGAGTAGCAGTGTACATCGCAAAAGGTAGGGCTGTCCTTTCCTAACTTTGCCAATTGTGACATGTCCAAACGTAAGCGAACTGTACCTAACGTGCCGCCATCACTATTGCTGGCCTCCCCAGAGGCAAGGAGAACATATTAGAGGAGAGTGGAGCGCAGAAGTCAATAGAACGGCAGTGTATATAAGGAAAGTCGAAGTTATTCAAACCCATCCTATCCTAACGTGACCTAACCAAACGTAGTCCAACGCAACCTAACGTGCCCCGGCCACAATTTCTGGCTTACCCAGAGGAAAGCAGGGCATATTAGAGCACTGTAAAGCGGAGAAATGCACCGAACAGAAGCGTATAGCATAAAAGCCAAGCCTATCCTGTCCTAACCAAACCAATCCTAACATAACCAAACGTAGTCTAACTCAACCCGACGTGCCGGGAACAATGTTGCTGCCCATCCCAGAGAATATCAGAACATACAAGAGCACAGTAGATTGCACCAGTCAACCGAAATGCAGCGCAGAGCACAAAAGTAAGGCCATACTCGCCAATCTTATCCTATTCTAACCTAACCGAACGTAAAATATTCCAACGTAACTTGCCGAGACCACTACACCTGGCATTCCTGGCGCCGAGCTGAACACACTAGAGCACCGTAGTGCGCTGATATCAACCAAGCAGCAGTGTATGCCTCAAAAGTCAAAGCTACCACCTCCTAAAGTAGCCAATCTTTATGCAACCAAGCGTAACATAACACAAACTAACGTGCCGCGACCACGATTGATGGCATCCACAGAGCCAATCAGAACATATTAGCGGATGGTAGAGCACAGAGATCCACCGAGTAGCAATGTATAGCACAAAGGTCAAAGCCATTCAAACCAAACCTAGCCTAACCTGACCTAACGTAACGTAACCTAACCCAAACTATCGATCCACTATGGGCTCCCCAAAGACGAGTAGAACATAGTATAGCCATGTAGAGGGCAGAAGTGCACAGGATAGCAGTGTATGCCACAAGAAGCCGAACCCATCTTTACCAAACTTATTCCAAACCAACCAAAGCGAACGGAACCTAACTCAACCAAACGTATCGCGAACATTATTACCGCCCTCCGGAGAGCTGAGGAGAGTATATTAGAGCAACTTAGGGCGGAGAGATCCACCGAATAGCAGTGTAAAGCATAAAAGTCAAAGCGAACCTCTCCTAACCTTACCAATCGTAACGTAGCAAAACGTACCCTGTCTAAACCAATCGTGCCGAGACCACTATTACTGGCATTCCCGGCGCCAAGCATGACATAATAGAGCACAATAGAGTGTAGAAATCCACCGAAAAGCAGCGTAAACCTCGTGTGTCCAATCTATCCAAACCTAACCCAAACAAATATAACGTAACCAAACGTAGACTAACACAAACTAACTGAACGAGACCACTACTGCAGGCCTCCACAGAACCAAGCAGTATACACTGGAGCACTGTAGAGTGCAGAAGGCCACCAAATAGCAGTGTTTAGCGAAAAAGTCGAAGCCATCCTCATCGAACGTAACCTCACATATCCTAACCAAACGTAGCTTAACGCAACCTAACTCGCCGCGGCCACTAGTTCAAGCATTCCTAGATCAAAGCAGGGAATATTAGATCAGAGTGTAGCGCAGAAATCCACCGCATAGCAGTGTACAGTACAAAAATCTAAGCTACCCTGTCATGACCTAACCAAGCGTAGCCTCAGCGAACGCGCCATAACGAAACCTAACATACCGAGACCAATGTTGCTGGCCTCCACGTCGCAAAGCAGAGCATATTAGAGCACAGTAGGGAGCAGAAATCCACCGCATAGCAGTGTGTGGCACAGTAGTCAAAGCTATCCTATCCTAACCTAACCAGACGTGACTCACCGAGCATAACCGAACACATCCAACCGTGCCGAGACCGCCACTGAGCCCTCCTCAGAGCCAAGCAGTACATATTG
>NW_016908343.1:0-529 GCF_001483705.2 Eufriesea mexicana | reverse complement strand
AATATGGAAGAATGTCAGCTCACCACGATATTAGGCGAAAATGCCAATAAAATTGAATTTTCCTGCCAGTTTCTATAGCACTGCAATGGCTGTAGCACGCCAATAGAATCTGTCCTCCTTATTTATGCAAGAAAGTAACTTCACCACGATATTAGTCGAAAATGTCAATAAAATTGAATTTTCCTGCCAGTTTCTATAGCACTGCAATGGCTGTAGCACGCCAATAGAATCTGTCCTCCTTATTTATGCAAGAAAGTAACTTCACCACGATATTAGTCGAAAATGTCAATAAAATTGAATTTTCCTGCCAGTTTCTATAGCACTGCAATGGCTGTAGCACGCCAATAGAATCTGTCCTCCTTATTTATGCAAGAAAGTAACTTCACCACGATATTAGTCGAAAATGTCAATAAAATTTAATTTTCCAGGCAGATTCAATAGCATTGCAATGTCTATAGCACGCCGTTTGAATCCTTCCTCATTATCTAAGCAAGAAAGTTAGCTCACCACGATATTACTCGAGAATGTC
>NW_016908342.1:0-626 GCF_001483705.2 Eufriesea mexicana | reverse complement strand
TTTATGCAAGAAAGTTAGCACATCACGATATTAATGGAAAAAGTCATTAAAATTTAATTTTTCTGGCGGTTTCTATACCACTGCAGTGGCTATGGAGTGCCAATAGTAAGTTTCCTACTTACTTATGCAAGAAAGATTCCTCAACACGGTATTAGACGAAAATGTCAATAAAACAGAATTTTCCAGCAAGATTCTATAACACCGCAATGACTATAGCACGCCAATAGAATATTTCCCCCTTTTTTATGGAAGAAAGTTAGCTGACCGCGATATTAGTGGAAAATGCCAATAAAATTGAATTTTCCAGACAGATTCTATAGAATTGCAATGGCTATAGCACGCCAATAGAATTCTTCCTCCTTATTTATGCAAGAAAGTTAGCTCACCACGATATTAGTCGAAGCTGTCAATGAAATTGAATTTACGAGCCAGATGCTACAGCATTACAATGGCCATAGCACGCCAAAAGAATTTTTCCTCCACACTAATGCACGAAAGTTACCTCACCACGATATTAGCCGAAAATGTCAATAAAATTGAATTTTCGAGGCAAATTCTATAGGATTGCAATGGCTACTGCACGCCAATAGAATCCTTCCAACCTATTTATGCAACAAAGTAAGCTC
>NW_016908341.1:28582-31902 GCF_001483705.2 Eufriesea mexicana | reverse complement strand
GGGTATCTCCAACCTTTGTGCTACACACAGACATTCGACGGATTACTGCGCACCACATTGCTCTAATATGCACTGCTTCCCCTTGGGTAGGCTAGCAATAGTAGTCCCGCGACTTATGTTTGGTTGGTCTGCGCTCGGTTAGGTTAGGCTAGGACATGTTGGATTTGGATACCTTCCACACATGTGCTACAGGCAGAAGTGCAGTGGCTTCTTGCGCTCTACTGTGATCCAGTAAATTCTGCTTGGCTCTGTCGTGCCAAGCAATAGTTGTCTCGGCGCATGAGGTTAAGTTATGTTACGTTTGCTTATATTACGTTTGAATAGGTTAGGATAGGATAAAGTCCACTTTTGTGCTCTACATTGCTATTCAGTGGATTCCTGCGCCCTACATTGCGCTGCTATGTTCTGTTCGACTCTCGGGATTTGAGGAATAGTGGCCGTGGCACGATAGGTTGTGTCACGTTACGTTTGGTTTGGTTAGGTTAGGCTATGGTTGGTTAGGGTAGCTACGACCTTCGTGCTATACGCAGTTATTCGGTGCATCCATGCCCTGCACTGTTCTCTACCCTAATCTGCTAGACCCTGGGGGGTGAGCAACAACATTGGTCGCGGAAGGTTATATTGTGCTTGTCTACAATAGGTTACGCTACGTTAGTTCGTGTTAGGATGGGATATCTTTCAAGATTCTGCTGTATACTGCGATCCGATGGATTTCTGCACCCTGGCCTCCTCTAATAAGTTCTGCTTGGCTCTGTTGAGGACTGCAATGGTGGTGCTGGCATGATAGGTTCAGATTGGTTACGTTTTGTAATGTTAGGCTACGTTTGGTAAGGCTGGGATAGCTATGACTTTTGTGCTAAGCACTGCAATTCTACGGACTCCAGCGCACTATTGTGCGCTATCACACTCTGCTAGTCTCCGGGGACGCCAAGAATAGCGTCGCGGCAAGTTAGGTTTATTCATGCAACGTTTGGTTAGGCCAGGCATGGATATGTTTGGTCGTAATAGCTTTATCTATTACGCTATACGCTGCTATTCTGTATATTCCAGCGTAGTACATAGCTCTGCTATACTCTGCTCCGCTCTAGTGATGCCAGCAATGATGGTCCGGCACCCCATGTTGAGTTACGTTACGTACGTTTATTTTACGTTTGGTCAAGTTTGGAGTGGGCAGCTTTGACTATTTTGCCATACAGTGCTATCCGGTGTATTTCTGCACTCTACATAGCTCTACCCTGCTCTGCTCTACTCGAAAACCGGGAGGGTAGTGATATTGGCCCTGGCACGTTAGGTTCTGCTAGGTTACGTTCGGTTAGGCTACGCTTGGTTAGGATCGCTTTGACTTTAGTGCTATACACTGGTATTCGGTGGATTCCTGCCCGCTTCTGTGCTCTACTCTAATCTGCTTGGCCCTGTGGAGGCCAGGAATAGTGGTGGCAGCGAGTTCTGTTGAGCTTGCGGTGTCTCGTTAGGGTATGTTAGCTTGGGTTAGGTTTGTGTATCATACACTTTCCTGCTGTACACTGCGATTCTATGGATTTCTGAGCTCTACGCTTCTCTAATATTTTCTGCTTGGCTCTGGGGAGGCAAGCAATCGTGGTGGCGGCACGTGAGGTAGGGATTGGCTACGTTTGGCACTGTTACGATAGGCTAGGCTTGGAGAGGATAGCCATGACTTTTGTACCATGCACAGCCACTCTGTAGATTTCTGCGCTCTGCTGTCCTCTAGTATTTTCTGCTCAGCAATGGTGGTCGTGGCGCGTTGGGTTGTGTTAGGTTACGTACAACTACGTTACGTTTGGTTAGGTTAGGATAGGATAGCTTTGACTTTTGTGGCATACAAAGATATTCGGTGGATTTCAGCACTCCACTGTGATCTGATATTATCAGCTTCGCTCTGGAGAAGACCACAATTGTGGTCTCGGCGCCATATGCTTTGTTACGCTACGTTTGGATGGTTTAGGGTAGGTTTGGTGAGGTTAGGTTAACACTCCCCTTGTGCTTTACACTGCAACGCCGCGGATTTCTGTGATCTACTCTGCTCCAGTTTATGCTGCTTGTCTCAGTGTAGGTCAGCAGTAATGGTGTAAGGCGGTTAGGTGGAGTTAGGTTACGTTTCGTTATGCTATGCTTGGTGAGCTTAGGCTTTCGTGCTATACACCGCTATTTGGTGAATTCCTGCGCTCCATTGTGAACTTATATGCTCTGCTTTGCTCTGGGGAGGCCAGTAATAGTGTTCTTGCTTGGTTAGATTGGGATAGGCCACGTTTGGTTAGGTTACATAAGCTATAGTTCGGTTTGGATGTCTTCGACTTTTCTACTATACACTGCGATTATACGGATTTCTGCTCTCCACTCTCCTCTAATACGTTCCGTCTGGATCTGTGGTGGCCAGCAATAGTGGTCGCGTCACGTAAAGTTGAGATATGTTACGCTCGGTTACGTTGCGATTGGTTAGGGCAGGAGGTGCTAGCTGTGACCCTCGCGCTATACACTGCTATTCGGCGCATTTCTGCGCTCTACTGTATTCTGTTATGTTCTGTTTGGCACTGGGGAGGCCAAAAATAGTAGTCTCGGCCCGTTAAGTTTCGTTAGTCTACGTTTGGATATATGTTAGGTCTCTTTGGGATATGATATACCTGACTTCTGTGCTATACGCTGCTTTTCGGTGGCTCTCTGCGCTCCACTGTGTCCAAGTATACACTTCTCGGCTCCGGAGATTCCAGCAATAGTCGTCACGGAATGTTAAGTTAAGTTAGGATACGCTACATTATATTACGTTTGGATAGGTTAGGACAGGATAACTTTGACTTTTGGGACATACACTGCTATTCTGCCGATTTCTGCAATCTACATAGCTCTACTATACTCTGCACGACTCTGGGAGGGCCAGAGATAGTGGCCGTGCTACGAAAGGAGGGGTAGGTTACCTTTGGTCAAGTTACGTTAGGTTAGGGCAGTAGTGGATAGCTTCGACTTTCGTGCTATACTCTGCTATTTGGTGGCCTCCTGCGCTCTGCTGTGCTCTAGTATATTCTGGCTGGCTATGCGGAGGCCAGCTGCGGTGGTCTCGGCACGTTAGTCTAAGTTACGTTGTGTATGGTTACGTTACGCTTGGTTAGGTTAGGATAGGTAATGTTTGGTTGGGATGGCTCTGACTTTTGTGCTATACACTGCTATCCGGTAGCTTCTGTGCTGTGCTGTCCTCTAATATGTTATGCTTGGCTCTGTCGATGCTAGCGATGGAGGTCTCGGCTAGTTAGTTTTAGTTACTCTACGTTCGGTACGGTTGGCTTAGGCCAGGTTTGGTTAGGATATCC
>NW_016908341.1:15895-28373 GCF_001483705.2 Eufriesea mexicana | reverse complement strand
TTGGGGGGGGGGGGGAGCAACAATGGTGGTGTCGGCAAGCAAGTTTGAGTAAGTTTACGCATGGCTTGGCCATGTTCGTATAGGTTTGGTTAGGATGGCTTTGACTTTTATGCTATACACAGCTATTTGGTGAGTTTCTGCGCTCTACAGTGCACTAATTTGCTCTGATTTGTGCTGGGGAGGCCAGCAATAGTGATCCCGGCACGTTAGGTTTTGTTATGCTGCTTTCGGTTAGGTTACGCTTGGTTAGGTTAGGATATGATAGCTTCCATTTTGGTGCTATAAACTGCTATTCGGTCGATGTCTACCCTCTACGCGCTCCAATGTGCTCTGCTCTGTGCTGGACATTCCGGCAATGGTGCTGTAGGCTCGTTAGGTTGAGTGACGTTTCGTTTGGTTACGTTACGTTTGTATGGCTTAGGCTTGGATAGATCCGACTTTCGTGGTAGAGGCTGGTATTCGGTTGATTTCTGCAGTCCATTGTGCTCTAGTATGTTCTCCTTGCCTCTGGGGAAGCTAGTAATAGTGGTCGCGGCACGTTAGGTTTAGTTACTCTACTTTTGTCTAGGTTAGGTTAGGCAACGGTTAGGTTAGGATATCATTGACTTTTGTGCTATACATGTCTGTTCGGTGGCTTTCTACGCTCTGCTGTGCTCTATTACACTCTGCTAGACTCCGGGGTTACCTGCATTAGTGGTCACGGAACGGCTGGTTGCGCTGGTATACGTTTGGTGGTGTTATGATTGGTTAGGTTAGGACATGATAGCATTGACCTTTGTGTTGTACTCCGCTATTCGGAGGATTTCTACGCTGTACACTGCACCACTGTACCCTGCTCGAAGCTGGTGAGTCCAGTAATTGTGGTCTCGGCCTGTTAGTTTGGGTTAGGTTACGCTTGGTTACGATATGTTAGTCTGCGATTGGTGTGGATATATGTGACTTTCGTGGTGTAGACTGTTGTTCGGAGTATTTTTGCGCTCAACTGTGCTCTGGCATGTCATCGCTGGGTCTCGGGATGCCATGAATAGTGGTCTCGCCACGTTAGGTTTAGATAAATAAAGTTTGGATATGTTACGCTTGGTAAGGTTAGGACAGGTTAGCTTTCACTTTTATGCTACAAACCGCTGCTCGGTGGGTTTCTGCGCTCTACTGAGCTCTAGCATATTCTGCTTGTCTCTGTGGAGGCCGGCGGTATTGGTCTCGGCACGTTAGTCCGTGTTAGGCTACGTTCGGTAATGTTACGATTGGCTGGGTAAGGATAGGGTAGCTTTAACTTTTGTGCTATACACCGCTATTCGGAGGACTTCTGCGCTCGACCCTGGGGGGGGGGGCGCCAGTAACTGCGGTCACGGCACATTAGGTTGAGTTAGGTTTCGTTTTGTTACGTTAGGTTGGGCTATGTTTGGTTACGATTGCTGTGACCTTCGTGCTACTCATTGTTATTCGGTGGATACCTGCCCTATACTGTGCTACACTGCAATCTGATTGGCCCTGTGGAGGCCAGCAATAGTTGTCGCGGCACGCTACGTTGAGTTTGCTTTGTCAGATTAGGGTAAGTTAGTTCGTGTTAGGCTTGTGTATCTTCCACTTTTCTGCTTTACACTGCGATTCTATTGATTCCTGCGCACTACTCTCCTCTAATATGCTCTGCGAGGCTCTGTGGACGCGAGCAATAGTGGTGGCGGCCCGTTAGGTAGGGTCTGGTTAAGATCTTTTAAATTACGGCTGGTTAGGTTAGGACAGGATAGTTAAGACTTTTGTGCGATAGACTGCTATTAGGTGGATTTCTACGCTCTACATTGCTCTACTATACTCTGAACGCCTCTGTGGGTCCAGTAATTGTGGTCCCGGCACGTTTGATCTTGTCAGGCAACGTTTGGGCTGGCTATGTTTCTTTGGTTATGCTTCGATGGATATGATGTTCGCGGTATAAACTGCTATTCGGTGATTTCTGCGCTCTCCTGTTCTCCAATGTGTTCTGCATGGCTCTGGGGATGACAGCGATACAAGTCTCCGCACGTTCGGTTAAGATATGTGGCAGTTTGTTATATTACGTTTGGATGAGTTAGGACATGATAGCGTTGACTTTTGTGCTAAACACTGCTATTCGGTTGATTTGTGCTCCCTTCTGCCCTCTAGTGTGTTCTACTTGTGCCTGTGGACGCTAGGAATAGTGCTCTCGGCACGTTAGGTGGAGTCATAACATACAACGTTCGGGTAGGTTAGGTTTGGTTAAGTTTGAATAGGATGGTTTTGACTTTTTTGCTCTACACTGCTACCCGGTGGGTTTCGGCTCTCTGCTGTGCTCTAGTATACTCTGCTGGGCTACGGGGAATCAAGCGATAGTGGTCTCGCCACGTTAGTTTGAGTTAAGTTGCGTTTGGTCACATTTCGTTTGGACATGTTAGGATAGCATATCTGTGACTTTCGTGCTGTACACTGCTATTCGGCATATTTCTACGCTCCACTGATATCTGACTTGTTCAGCTTGGCTCTGGCGATGCCAGAGATGGTGGTAACAACGCGCTATTATGTGTTATGTAACGTTTGGTTAGGTACGGTTAGATTTGGTTAGGTTAGGATATCATCGACTTTTCTGCGACACTCTGCTATTATATGTCCTTTTCCGCTCTACTTTACGTTAGTATGTTCCGCTTGGCAATGGGGAGGCCAGCAATTGTGGCCGCTGCACTTTGGATTGAGTTAGTTTACGTTTGGTTATGTTACGATCGGTTAGGTTAGGAGAGGGTAACTATGACTTTTGTGCTATTCAGTGCTCTTCGTTGGATTTCATCGCTCTACTGTGCTCTAGTATGTCCTGCTTGGCACTGGAGAGGACAGGAATGGTGGTCTCGGCTCGTCAAGTTTAGTCAGTCCACGCTCGGTTAGAATAGGTTGGTTGGTTATGTTGGGGCATATTTGACTTTTGTGCTGTTCGCTGCAATTTGGTGGCTCTCTGCGCTCTGCTGTGTCCTAGTATATTCTGCATGGCTATGGGGATTCCACCAATAGAGGTCTCCGCACGTTAGGTTAAGTTATTGTACGTTCGGTTATACTACGTTTAGATGTGTTTGGAGAGGGTGGATTTGACTTTTGCGCTATACACTGCTATTCGGTGGACTTATACTCTCTACATTGAACTACTATGCACTGCTCGACTCTGGGGTGGCCGGTAATATTGGTCCCGGCAAGTTAGTTTGGTTTAGGCTACATTTGACTATGTTACGATTGGTTAGTGTAGGAGGGAATAGCATTGGCATTTGTGCTACATACATCTGTTCGGTGAACTTCTGCGCTATGCTCTGCTGTAATATTTTCTGCTTGGCTCTTGGGATGCCAGCAGTACTGGTCACGTCACGTTACGCTGTGGTATGCTACGTTATTTTGCGTCAATGTTGGTTAGGTTAGGAGTGGCTAGGTATGACTCCTGCGCTGTGCACAGCAATGCGGCGGGTTTCTGTGCTTTACTGAGCAGCAGTATATTCTGATTGGCTCTGTGGAAGTCAGCAATAGTGTTCTAGATCTTTAGGTCAGGTTATGTTACGTTTGGCTATGCTATTTTTTGTTAGGTTAGGCTAGGGTAGCTATGACTTTTGTACAATAAGCTGCTATTCGGTGGATACCTACGTTCCGCAGTGATCTGATATGTTCAGCTTGGCTCTGGGAAAGACCACAATAGTTGTCTGGGCACCTCATGCAGGCTTAGGCTGCGTTTGAGTTGTTTAGGCAATGTTTCGGTTGTTTATACTACGTTTGTGTTGTTTAGGCTACGTTTTGGTTGTTTATACGACGTTAGGTTTGTTTAGGCTAGGAAAGGTTAGGTTATGTTATGTTTATTTCTGTGCCTTACATTGTAACGCCGCGGATTTCTGTGACATACTGTGATCTTGTATATCCTGGTTGTCTCCGGGAAGGTCAGCGTTAGTGGTGTTAGGCGGTTAGTTGGAGTTATGTTACGCTCTATTGTGTCCTGTTTGGATAGGTTAGGCTAAGATAGCTGCGACTTTTGCCCTATAAACTGCTATTCGGGATATTTCTGCGCTCCACTATGATCTGGTGTACCCTGCTTGGCACTGGGGGCCAGCAATCGTGGTCTCGTCTCGCCAGACGCAGTCAGCTACGTTTGGTTACGATAGGTTGGGTAAGGTGAGGTTATGATACCTTTGACATTTGTGCCACACGCAGAAGCATGGAGGCTTTCTGCGCTGTGCTGTGTTCCAGCATATTCTACTTGACCCTGAGGAACCCAGCAATTGTGGTCCCGGCACATTAGGTTATGTTTGGTTGCGCTGGTATATGTTACGTTTATTCAGGATAGGACAGGCAATCTTTGACTTTTGTGCTGTACATTGCAACTCGACGTGTTTCTGGACCCTACGTTTCATTACTATACTCTGCTTGACTCTGGGGAGGCAGTTAATGGTGGTCCCGCTACGTTAGCTTGATTTAGGTTACGATTGGTTATGATACGATTTGTTAGGTTAAGAGGGACTAACTACGACTATTGCGCAATAAACTGCTATCCGGCAGATTTCTGCGTTATACTGTGCCCTATTGTACTGTGCTTGTCTCTGCGGAAGTCAGCAATAGTGTTCTAGGCACGTAACTTTGGTTTAGGTTACGTTTGGGAATGTTATGCTTGGATAGGTTAGGCTAGAGTAGCTTTGACTTTCACGCTGCACACTGCTATTGGGTGGATTTCTCTGCACAAATGTGATCAAGCATGCTATTCTTTGCTCTGGGGAGGCCAAAAGTTGCGGCCGCTGCGCGTTAGGTTGATTTATGCTCCGGTTGGTCATGTTACGCATGGTTATGTTACGTTTGATTAGGGCATGCGATGATAGCAATGATTTCTGTGCTATGTACTGATTTTCGGTGGACTTGTTCGCTATACTGTGCTCTAATACGCTCTACTTGTCTCTGGGTAGGCCAGAAATAGTGGGCTCCGCTCCTTAGGTCGAGCTATGTTACGTTTGGGTGTGTTACGATTTGTAAGGTTTGTGAAGCACAGCACAGCCTTTTGTGCTGTACACTGCTATTCCGAGAAATTCTGCGCTATTCTGTTCTCTAATATGCTCCGCTTGGCTCAGTGTGCGCCGGAAATACTGGTCTCGGCACGTTAGGTTAAGTTAGCCAACGTTTGGTTAGGTTATGATAGCTTGGTTTAGCTCTTGATACCTTTGACTTTCGTGGTATACATTGTTATTCGGAGGATTCCTGCACTCTACTATGCTCCGCTCGACTTTGGCAAGGCCATCAATAGCATTCGCCTCTCCTTAGGTTTTGTGAGGTTGCGATTGGGCATGTTGCTGTTGGTTAGGTTTGTAGAGGGTAGCTTCGACTCTTCCGCTGTACAATGAGGTTCCTTTGGTTTCTGCGCTCTACTCTCCTCTAATATGCTCTGCTTGACTCTGAGGAGGCCAGCAATAGTGGTCGCGGCGTGTTAGGTTCATTTAGGTTACTTTTGGTTAGGGCATGATAGCGTCGGTTAGGTTCGCATAGCTACGACTTTCGTGGTATACCCTGCTACTAGTTGCATTTGCGCGCTCAACTGTGCTCCTGTATGTTCCGGTTGGCGATGTGGTGGACAGCGACGGTAGTCTAGGCATGTTAGGTTGGGCTATGTTGCGCTTGGTTAATCTACGTTTGCTGGGTTTAGGATAGGTTAACTTTGACTTTTGAGCTGTACACTGGTATTTGGCGGTCTTCTGCTCTCTACAATACTCTACTATGCTCTGATCGACCTGGGGGTGGTAATCCGAGGTATACACTGCCATTCGGTGCATTTCAGCGTACCACAGTTCTCTAATATGATAAGCCTGTCTCCGCGAATGCCGGCAATAGTTGTCTCGGCACGTTCTGCTGAGGTAGGCTACGTTTTGTTAGGATAGGTTAGGATATCTTTGACTGTTGTGCTTTACGTAGCAATGCGGCGGTTCTCTACGCTCCACTGTTCTCCATTATATTGTGCTTGTCCCTGCGAAGACCAGCAATAGTTGTCGCTGCACGTTAGGATGTGTTAGGTTACGTTTGGTTATGCTACGATTGGCAAGTGTAGGAGAGGAAAGCTTTAGCTTTTGTGCGGTACACTGCCAATCGGCGGACTCCTTCGCTCTACTTTGGCCAAATATGTTCAGCTTGGATCTTGGATGGACAGCAATACTGGTATCGGCACATAATGTTCAGTGTGGCTATTTTCGGTTAGGCTAGGTTCTGTCTGGTCAGGTTGGGGTATTTTTGACATTTGTGCCGTTCACTGGAATGCGGCGGTTTTCTGCGCTCTACTGTGCTCTGGTATATTCTGATTGGCTCCGCAGATGTTAACAATTCTTGCGCGCCACGTTAGGTAGAGATATATTACGTTTGGTTAGGTTAGGTTGGGTAGGGTTATGTCAGGATAGCATTGACTTTTGCGGTATACACTGCTGTTCGGAGGATTCGTGCGCTCTACTGTGAACTAATATGCTCTGCTTTGCTGTGGGGTGGCCAGAAACAGTGGCCGCGGCGGATTAGGTTGTGTTATATTACGTTTGTCAACGTCTCTATTGATCATGTTAGGAGGGGCTAGCTGAGACTCCTGCGCTGAACACTGCTATTCGGCGGACTTCTGCATTCTAGTGTGCTCCAACATGTTCAGCTTGGATCTTGGAAGGACAGCAACACTGGTATCGGCACATAATGTAAAGCGTGACTATTTTCGGTTAGGCTAGGTTATGTCAGGTCAGGTTGGGGTATATTTAACACTTGTGCCTTACACTCCAATGCGCAGGATTTCTGCGAACTGCTGTGCTCAAATACATAATACTTGTCTTTGTGTAGGTCGGCGATACTTGTCTTGCCGTGTTAGGTTGAGTTAGGTTACGTTTGGGTATGTCGCGTTTGGCTAGGCTGGCATTGGCTGCTTTGACTTTTGCGCTTTACACTTCTCTTCCCTGGATTTCTGTGAGCTACTGTGCTCTACTGCATTCTGCTTGGCTCTGGGGATGCCGGGGGCTGTGCTCGCGGCGCATTTTATTCTGTTAAGCTACGTCCATTTAGGTTACGTTAGGACAGGTTAGGTTAGGATGTATTCGACTTTTGTGCTATACACTGTTATTCGGTGGATTTACGCGCTGTACGTTGCTCTACTATACTCTGTTTGACCGTGGCGAGGCGAGCAATAGTGGCCGCGGCACATTAAGTTTCGTTATGTTCCGGTTGGTTAGGTTAGGTTAGGCTACGTTTGGCCAGGGTAGCTTCTACTTTCGCGCTGTGTGCTGTTATACGGTATACTTCTGTTGTCTACTGTGCTCTACTACATTCTATTGGGCTCTGGGGAGACGAGGAGCAGTGGCCGCCGAACGTTGCTTCTAGCTATGCTACGTTCGGTTATGTTAGGCTGGGTCATGTCAAGATATGTAATCTCCGACTTTTGTGCTATGCACTGAAATGCGGTGCATTTCAGCGCACTACGGTGCTCTCGTACCTTCTGCTTGTCCCAGTGGGGTCCAGCAATAGTGGTCTCGCCTTGTCAGGTTGGGCCAGACTTCGCTTGTGTTTGTCACGTTTGACTAGGTTAGGATAGACTTCTTTGACATTTGTACCATTCACTTCTATTCGGAAGATTTCTGCACTCGACTGTGCTCTTCTACATTCTGCTTGGCACTAGGCAGGCCAGAAATAGAGGTTGCGGAATGTTAGGTTGGTATATGTTACGATGGGATAGGTTAGGTTCGGCTACGTTTGGTTAGTATGGTACCGACTTGCGTGCTATATACTGTTATTCGGAGGATTTCTGTGATCTACTGTGCTCTACTACATTCTGCTTTGCAACCGGGAGGACAGGAGCAGTGGTCGTGGCACGTCATGTTAGTTTCTGCTGTGTTCGGCTAGGTTAAATTGGGTCAGGTTATGTCAGGATATCTACGGCTTTTTGGTGATCACAACAGTGCGATGGATTCCAGCACTCTATGGTGCTCTAGTACATTCTGTATCTCTCTGTGGAGACCTGCAGTGGTGGTCTCGTCACGTTAGGCTGCATTAGGTTACGTTTCGTTGGATTAGGCTAGGTTAAGCTCAGTCAGGTTAACTTAGACTTTCGTGCTATACACTGCTATTCGGTGGACTTCTGCGCACTAGTGTGCGGTACTATGTTCCGCTCGGCTCTGTGGAGGCCAGCAATAGTGGTCACGGCAAGTTAGGTTGTGTTAAGTTACGTTCGGCTATGCTACCGTTGGTTGGGTTACAAGAGGATAACTTTGAGTTTAGTGCTATAGTTTGCTATTAGATGGATTTCTGCTTCCTACAGTGCTTTAATGTTTTCAGCTCGCCTCCGAGATGACCAGAAATAGCGGTCTCGGCACGTTAGGTTGAGTTATGTTACGTTTGGCTATGTTACGGTTGGTTAGGTTGGGAAAGGAAAGCTTTTACTTTAGTACTATATTCTGCTATTAGGTGGATGTCCGCTCCTTTCAGTGCTTTAATTTTTTCAGCTTCCCTCTAGGAAGGCCAGAAACAGTGGACTCGGCACGTTACGTTGTGTCATGTGGCGCTCGGTTAGGCTTGGTCGGGCTAAGTTTGGTCAGCGTAGCTTTAACATTTGTGGCGTACGCTGATATTCGGCGGATTCATGCTATCTGCGGTGCTCTGGTGTGTCCTGCTTGGCCTGGGGAGGGCGGAAATAGCGGTTGCGGCAAGTTAGGTTGAGTGATGTTACGTTTGGTTATTTTACGGTTTGTTACGTCAGGAGAGGATAGTGTCGTCTTTGATGCTATAGCCTTCAATTAGCTGGAATCCTGCGCCCGGCTGTGCTCTAATAGCTTCAGTTTGGCTCTGGGAATGGCAGCAATAGTGACCTCGACTCGTTATTTCGAGACAGGTTATGTTCGGTGAGGTAGTGTTATGCTATATTTGGATAGGAAAGCTTTAGCTTTTGTGCCGCACACTGCAATTCGGCGGACTTCTGCGCTCTGCAGAGCTCTAGTATGACGTGTGTGGCAATGGGGATGGCAGCAATAGCGGTCTCGGAGCGTCAGGCTGAGGTAGGCTACGTTTGGATATGATCTCCATGTCTGGGATGGGATTGGGTAGCGTCAACTGTTCTAATGCATACTGCGATCTTGTGGATTTCTGCAGTCTACTCTGCATTGATGTGTTCAGCTTGGCTCTGGAGAGGCCAACAATAGTGATCTCGGCAGGTTATGTTGAGCCAATTTATGTTCGGTTATGCTAGGTTTGGCAAAGTTCGGTCAGGGTAACTTTAACTTTTGTTCTGTACACTGATATCCGGAGGATTTCTGCACTCTACTGCGCTCTGGTGTGTCCTGCTATTGCTTGGCTCTGAGGAGGGCAGCAATGGCGGTCTCTGCATGATAGTTTGAGTTAGGCCATTTTCGTTTATGTTCCGTTGGTCTGGGTTAGGGCCGGGTGGCTTTGACTTTTCTGATATACAGTGCGATTCTATGGATTTCTGCATTCTACTCTACACTAATATGTTCTACTTGAAACTGGGGATGCCAGCAGCAGTGATCGCGGCACGTTAGGTTGATTTATGCTACCTTTGGTTATGTTACGTTCGGTATTGTTAGGACAGGATAGCTTTGACTTTTATGCTATACACTGCTATTCGGTGTATTTCTGCGCCCTACTTTTCACTAGTATATCCTGCTTGGCTCTGGGGTCGCCAGCAATATTGGCCTTGGCACGTTAGTCTGAGCTATGTTGCGTTCGGTTTCGTTACGTTTGGCTGATTTAGGATAGGATAGATTTGACTCTTGGGATATACACGGCAATTCGGAAGATTTCTGCCCTCTACGTCGCTCTACTGTACTCTGTTCAACCCTGCGGTGACCAGCAATTGCGGTCGTGGAATTATAGGCTGAGTTAGGTTACGTTTGGTGATGTTAGGTTAGGTCACGTATGGTTATGATTTCTTCGACTTTTGTGCTGTAAACTGCTATTCGGCGGATTTCTGACCTCTAGTGTGCTCTAGTATATTCTGTTTGGCTCTGGGGAGGCTATCAATAGTGGTCTCGTCACGTCAGGTTGAGTTATGTTACGTTTGGTTTGGTAAGGTTTGGTTAGGTTTGGTTAAGGTAGCTTTCACCTTTTTGTTATACACATATTTCCGGACGATATCAGTGTTATACATTGCGCTGCTGTATTCTGCTTTGCCCTCGTAATGCCAGTTTTAGCGGTCGTGGCACGTCAGTTTGCGCTTCGTAACCTCCACTAATGTTACGTTTGGTAATGTTAAGACGGTGTAGCTTTGACTTAAGTGCCATACACTGCCATTCGTTGGATTTCTGCCACTACTGCTATCTAACATTCTCTGCTTTGATCTGGGAATGCCAGAAATTGTGGCCGCGCCGCGTAACGATGTATTAGGTTATGTTTGGTTTGGTTAGGTTTGTTAGGGTTTGGTTAGGATGTTTTTGGCTCTCGTGCCACACACTGGTATTCTGTGGACCTCTGCTCTCAACTCTTCTCTAATATGCTCTGCTTCGCGATCGGGAGGGCGGCAATAGTGCTCTCATCACGTCAGGTTGAGTTATGTTACGTTTGGTCCCGTTTCGTTTGTTTAGTTTAGAATAGGATAGCTTTTACTTTTTTGCTATACACTGGTATTCGGAGGATTTATACGCTCTACTGCGCTCTAGTATATTCCGCTTGGCTATGGGGAAGCCAGCGGTACAGGTCTCGGCTCGCTAGTCTGAGTTATGTTGCGTTTGGTTGTGCTACGCTTGGTTAGGTTAGGATACGATAGCTTAGGCTTTTGTTCTGTAGACTACTATTCGGTTGATATCTGCGCCCTACTTTGCTCTAATATGTGCTGCTTGTATCTGCGGAAGCCAGCAGTCTTGGTCGTGGCACGCACTGTTGAGTTACGCCACGCTCGGTTAGGTTAGGTTAGGTCAGGTTATGTTAGGTTATCTTCGACTTTCGTGCTATACACTGCAATGCGGAGGATTTCTGCGAACTACTGTTCTCTAGTGTACACTACTTGTCTCTCTGGAGGTTAGCAATAATTGTCTCGCCATGTTATGTTCTGTTAGGATACGTTTGGATAAGTTACGTTTGGCTGGGTTAGGATACGCTGCTTTCACTCTTGTACTTTACACTGGTATTCCGTGGTCTTCTGTAATCTACTGTGCTCTACTACATTCTGGTTCGCTCCGGGGAGGCCAGGGGCAGTAGTCGCGGCACGTTATGTTGGGTTATGCTGCGTTTGGGTAGGCTACATTAGGTCAGGAAAGGTTAGGATATCTAGGGCTTATGTGCTTTTCACTGCAATCTGGTGGATTTCTGGGCTCTACTGTTCCCTAGTATATTCTGTTTGTCCCTCTGGAGGCCAGCAATAGTGGTCTCGTCGTGTTAGGTCGAGTTAGGCTACGTTTGGATACGTTGCGTTTGGCTATGGTCGGATAGGCTACATTGGCTTTTGCGCTATTCACTGCTATTCGGTGCATTTCTGCCCTCTAGTGTGTTATAATACGCTCTGCTCAGCTCTGCCGAGGCCGGAAGTATGTGTCTAGTCACGGCATGCTTAATTACACTACGTTCGGATAGGATAGGCCATGTCAGGTCAGGTCTGGGTGTATTCGACTATTGCGCTATGTACTGCTATCAGCGGATTTCTGTGCTCTACCCTGCTCTAGTATATTCTGCTGGGCTGTGTGGAAGCCAGCGATAGTGGTCCTGTCACGTTCGGTTGAGTTAGGTTACGTTTGGTCATGTTAGGTTAGGTCAGGTTAGGACATGTCATCCTCGACCTTTGTGCTATTCACTGCAATGTGGTGGATTTCTGCGCACTATAGTGCTTTACTAGACCTTGCTGGAATCTGGGGAGGAGAGCAATAGTAGCCGCAGAACGTTTGGTTGAGATATTTTACGTTCTGTTATGTTAGGTTAGGTTAGGTTATGATGAATTTGCTTATGGTGGCTTCGTCCTTCGTGCTATACACTGTTGTCCGGTGGCTTTCTGTGCCCAACATTGCTCTAATTTGCCCTGCTTGTGTCTGGGGAGGCCAGCAATGTAGTCTCTGACGCGTTAGGTTGAGTTCGTTTAGGTTCGGTTTAATTAAGCCTTTTTATATTATGCGGCAGTATCGACTTTTGTGCTATACACTGCGAATACACGGATTTCTGAGCTATAATCACCGCTAATGTATCCAGCTTGGCGCTGGGGGAGGCAGCAATAGATGTCCCGTCTCGTTAGCTTGAGATAAATTAGCTCTGTTACGTTTAGCTTGGCTGGGTTGGGATAGTGTTGCTTCAACTTTTGTGCTAAACTTTGCTGTTCGGCGGATTTCCGCGTTCTACTGTGCTCTAATATGTTCTGCTTGCCACTGGGGATTCCAGCAGTAGTGGTCTCGCAACGTTAGTTTGAATTAGGATGCGCCTGGTTATATTGCGCATGGATAGGTTAGTTAAGAATTGCTTTGACTTTTGCGCTGCACACTGCTATTCTGTGGATTTCTTCTCCCCACAGTGCACTAAT
>NW_016908341.1:0-15508 GCF_001483705.2 Eufriesea mexicana | reverse complement strand
GGGGGGGGGGGCGATAGTGGTCTTGGCAAGTCAGATTGGGTTATGTTACGCTTGGCTATGTTAGGATAGGATAACTGTGACTTTTGCGCTATACACTGCTATTCGGTGAACTTCTGCTCTCTTCATTGCTCTACTATACTCTGCTCGACACTGGGGAGACCAGCAATGGCGGTCTCGGGACGATAGGCTGAGTTAGGTTACGTTTGGCTATGTCAGGTTAGGTAACGTTTGGTTAAGATACCATCGACTTTTGTGTTGTACACGTTTATTCGGTGGTTTTCTGCGCTCCACTGTGCTCTTATATGTTCTGCTTGACTCTGAGGAGGCCAGCAACAAACGTTGCGGATCGTTAGGTTTAGTTATTCCACGATTGGTTTGGTTTGGTTAGGTCAGGCTATGTTATGATGTCTTTGACTTTTGCGCCACACAATGCTATATGGTGGCCATCTACGTTCTACGTTGCTCTCCTATACTCCGTTCGGCCCTGTCGTGGCCAGTAAGAGTAGTCTTGACACGTTAGGCTGAGTCAGGCTACGCTTGCTTAGGTTACGTTACCGTGGGTTAGGTTTGCTTTGCTTCGACTTTCGTAGTATAGGCTGCCTTCGGTGGATTTCTGCGCTCTGTTGTGATCTAGTATGTTCTGCTTGTCTCTGGGGAGGCCAGTAACAGTGGTCTCGGCGAGGTATGTTGAGATGGATAACGTTTGATTATGTTACGTTAGGTTCGGTATGGATATGGTTGCTTTAACTTTTACGTTATACTCTGCTATTTGGTTGATTTTGGCGCTCTACATTGCTCTAATATGCCCTGCTTCCCTCTCTGGATGCCAGCAATATTATCCCCGGCACGTTATCTTTAGTTAGGTTGCGCTTGGCTTGGCGGGGTTAGGACAGGTTGGGTCATGGTATATCTGTCGTTTGTGCTACGCACTGCAATGCGGTGGATCACTTCGCCCTAGTGTGCTCCAGTATATTCTGCTTGGCTCTGTGGTGGCAAGCAACAGTGGTCTCGGCGCGTTAGGTTGAGTTACGCTACGTTCAGTTATGTTACCTTCGGCTATGTTAGGATTGGGTAGCTTCGACTATTGTGCTGTGTACTGCGATTATATGGACTTCTACGCTCTGCTGTGCTCTACCCCATTCTGCCTGGCTCTGGGGCGTCCTACAATAGTTGTCGCGTCTCGTTATGTTGGGTTAGGCTTCGTTTGGATAGGTCACCTTTGCCTGGGTTAGGCTTCGAAGGCTTCGACTTTTCTCCTATACACTGCGAGTCAATGGATCTTGGCACTCTCCTCTCCTGTAATATGTTCTGCTTTGCTCTGGGGAGGTCAACCATAGCGGTCGCGGCACGCTAGTTTTAGTTAAGTTGAGTTTGGTTATGTTACGAATGGTTGCGTTAGGAGAGTATAGCCTCGAATTTTGTGCTGAACACTGCTGTTCCGTTGATTTCTGCGATCTACTCTGCTATAATATGTTCAGCTTGGCTCTGGGAAAGCCGGCAAATGAGCTATCGCCACGTTATGTTGAGTCGGGCTACGATCGGTTAGGTTATGTTAGGCTCGGACAGGTTGTGATATCTTCTCCTATTGTGCTTTGCACTGCAATGTGGCGTATTTGGCCATCTACTGTGCCCTATTACATTCCGGTTGGCTCTGAGGAGCTCAGCCATAGTGGTCTAGGCTCGAATGTTTGAGGTAGGTTACGTTTGGTCGGGTTAGATTATGTTAAGGTTGGGGAGGATTGCTTTGCAATTTTGTGCTGCACACCGCTGTTTGGCGGATTTCTGCGCTCAACTGTGCTCTGCTACACACTGCGCTGCACCAGGGGGCCAGTAGCAGTTGTAGCGTCACGTCATGTTGGCTTATGCTGCGTTTGGTTTGGTTAGATTAGGTCAGGTTATGTTAGGATATCTACGGCTCTTGTGCTATTCACAGCAATGCGGTGGATTTCGGCGCACCTCTGTGCTCTAATATGTACTGTTTGTCGCTGGGGAGGCTCGCAATATTGGTCTCGGCAACTCAGGTTCTGTTATAATACGTTTGGATAGGCTAGGCGTGTCCGGTTAGGTTATTATATCTTCGACTTCTGTGCTTTACGCTTCAGTGCGGCGGATTTCTGCTCATGTTACGTTTGGTTGTGTTATGTTTGGTTAGGTTCGGCTAGGGTAGCTTTGACTTCTGTGCTGTACACTGCTATTCGGTAGACTCCTGCGCTCCACTGCGGTCTTGTGTTACCTGTTTTGCACTGGGAATTTCAGAAATAGTGGCCGCGACGCTTCAGGTTGTGTTATGCTTCGTTTGGTTAGGAAAGGTTTGTTTGCGTTTGGTTGGGTTATCTTTGACTTTCGTGCTCTACATTGCTAGTTTGTCGTTTTCTGCGCACGAGTCTGCTATGCTATAACCTACTCGACCCTTGGGAGGCCTGCAATAGTGGTCATGGCACGATTGGTTGTGTCAGGCTACATTTGGTAATGTCACATTTGATTCGGGTAGGATAGGATAGCTTTGACCATTGTGCTATACACTGCTCATCGGAGAACTCGTGCGCTCTTCATTGCTCTACTATAATCCGCTTGACACTTGCGAAGCCGGCAATTGCGGTCGTGGCATGATAGGTTGAGTTTGGTTATGTGTGGTTAGGTTAGGTTAGGTTAGGATGTCATTGTCTTTTGTGCTACGCACTGCTATTTCGTGGTTTTCTCCGCTATTCTCTTCTCTAATATGCTCTCCGTTGCTCTGGAGAGGCCACAAATGCTGGGCTAGGCACGTTAGGTTGGATTTGGTTGCGCTTGGTTATGTTAGGTTTGGTTAGGTTAGGATATGACAACTTTGACTTTTGTGCCATACACTTATACTCGGCGGGTTTCTGCGCTATACATAGCGCTAATAAACTCTGCTCGGCTCTGAGGTGGCCACGAATAGTGGTCGTGACGTGATAGGCAGTGTCAAGTTACGTTTGGTTAGGCTAGGATGTGCTAGGTACGGTTATGATGGTTTTGACTTATGCACTACACACTGCAATTAGTCGGACTCCTACCCTCTACTGTAATCTAATATGCTCTACTTGGCTCTGGGGAGACTCGCAATAGTGGTCTGGACGCGTTATTCTGAGTAACGTAGCGCATGGTTATATTACGTTTGGCTATGTTAGGAACAGGCAGTTTTAACTTTTGTGCTATATGCAGCAATTCGGTGTATTTCTGCGATCTACGTTTCTCTGCTGTACTCTGCTAGACTCTCCGGAGGTCAGCAGTAGTGGCCACCGCATGTCAGCTTGTGTTAGATTACGTATGTCTTGGTTTGGTTACGCTGTGTTAGGCTACAATAGCTTTGTCTTTTAGATACACACTGCTATTCTGTCTACATCTGCGCTCTTCTGTGCGCCATAGCAGTCTGCTTGACCCTGTGGACGCCAGGAGTAGTGCTCTCGGCTCGTTAGGCTTAGTTGTGTTACGCTTAGTTATTTTCCGTTTTGTTAGGTTTGGTCAGGATAGCTTCGCCTTTTGTGCTACGCACTGCTATGCGGTCGACTTCAGCGACCCACATTGCTCTGCTCTACTGTACTTAGCTCACGTGCTGACAGGAACAGCGGACATGGCAATTCAGGTACGGTTCCTATAAGACCGCTTACGTTACGTTTGGCTTGGTGAGGATAGTATAGCCACGACTTTTGTGCTATGCACTGCAATGCGGGGAATTTCTGAGCACTAATATGCTGCTAGTATACTCTGCTTGTCTCTGTGGAAGTTAGCAATTATTGTCTGGTCATGTTGGTTTCCGTTAGGCTTCGTTTGGTTGTGTTACGTTTGGCAAAATTAGAATATGCTACTTTGACTTCTCTGCAATTCACTGCTATTCGGTGGACTACGCAGAAGTCCACGGAATGGCAGCGTACGGCACAGTCGATAAAGCTATCCCGACCAAACTTAGCCTAACCCAACCTATCCGGCCGTTAACTGACTCAACACAACATTTCGAGACAACTATTACTGGCCTTCCCAGTGCCATGCTGAAAATATTCGGGCTCTGTAGAGCGCAGGAATCCACCAAATAGCAGAATATAGCTCCAAAGTAAAAGCTGCACCATCCTAACCTGACCCAATGTAATATAACCAAACGTAGCCTAACGCAACCTAACGTGCCGCGACTAGTACTGCTGGCCTCCACAGAGCCAAACAGAAAACGTTATTGGAGGGTAGAACGCGGAAATCCATATAGTCGCAGTGTATATGTGGAAAGTCAAAGCTACCCAAACCTAACGCAAACAAACAGAACATAGACAAACGTAGCCTAATTCACCCTAGCATAACGAAACTCTTACTGCTGCACTCCACAGAGACAAGCAGTACATACTAGAGCACTGTAGAGCGAAGAAACCAACCGAAAGAAGTGTACAGCGCAAAAGTTGAAGCTATCCTATCCATACTTAGCCTATCCCAACCAAACCGAACGTAGCCTGACTGAACATAACGTGCGGCGGCCACTATTACCGGCCTTCCCAGAGCCAGGCTGAAAATATTACAGCACTGTCGGGCGTAGGAATCCACCTATTAGTCGGAATATAGCACTAAAGTAAAAGCTATCCTCTCCAAACCTAACCACTCGTAATATAACCAAACGTAACTTAACTGAAACTAACGAGCCGCGACAACTATTGCTGGCCTTCTCAGAGCCAAGCGCAACAAATTAGTGAAGAGTAGATCGCAGAAATCCGTAGAATCGCAGTGTATACTAGTAAAGTTCAAGCTACCCAAATCCTAACCCAAGCCAACAGAACATAACCAAACGTAGCTTAACTTAACCTACAGTGCCAATACCGCTACTACTGTCATCCCCAGAGGCAGGCAGCACATACTAGAGCAAAGCAGATCCCAAAAATCTATCGAACAACAGGGTATACCACGTAAGTCGTAGCTATCCAAACCTAACCCAAACTAACGTAACATAACCAACCGTAGCCTAATTCAAACTAACGGGCGGATAACACTATTGCTGGCCTTCCCAGAGCCAAGCAGAATATTCTAGAACCCAGTAGAGCGTAGTAATCCACCGCATTGCAGTGTATAGCACAAAAGTCTAAGATATCCTAACCTAACCTGTCCAGACCTTTTCCAACCGAACGTAGCCTAACTAGACGCAACTAGCCGCGACAACAGTTGCTGTCATCCCGGGAGTCGAGCAGAGTATAGTAGAGCAATGTGGAGCGCAAAAGTGTCGCCGAAGAGCAGTGTATAGCGCAAAAGTGAAAGTCCTCCTAACCTAACCTGACCTAACATACCCGAGTCAAACGTAGAATATCTAAACCTAGCGAACCGAGACCTCTATTGATGGCCTCCACAGATCCTAGCAAAGTAGGCTAGAGCGCAGTAGTGCGCTCAGGCGGACCTCATAGCATTGTACAGCACAAATGTCATAGCTATGCTTCCAAACATTACCAAACATAACGTAAGCAAGCGTAACATGACACTTCCTAACGTGCCGGGACAATTATTACTGACCTCCCCAGGGCCGGGCGGAATATACTAGAGGACAGTAAAGTGCAGTAATACACCGCATTACAGTGTATGGCACAAATGTCAAAGATATCCTAAGCTAACCTAACCAAACGTAATATAAGCAAGCGTAGACTAACTCAACGTAACCAGCCGAGACTGTCATTGCTGGCATCCCCAGAGACAAGTGGAGTGTATTAGGTCACAGTAGAGCGCAGAAATCCATCGAATAGTAGTGTATAGCACAAAAACAGAAGTTACCATATCCTGTCCTCACCAAGCGTAACATAGCCAAACGTAACCTAACAGAACCTAAGGTGCCTAGACCACTCTTTCTGGTCTCCCCATCGCCAAGCAGAACGTATTAGCGGAGAGTGGGCGCGGAAATCGGTTTAATGGCAGCGTATAACAGAAAGGTCAAAGCTATCCGAACCTAACCGATGCTAACGTAGCCTAACCCAACGTAACATAGCCGTACATAACGTGCCACGACCCCTACTGCTTGCGTCCTGAGAGTCGATGAGAGTATAGTAGAGCATCGTAGAGCGCAGAAATTCATCGAATAGCAGTGTGTGGCACAAAAGTCGAAGCTATCCTATCCCAACCTAACCAAGCGTGGCATAACCGAACGCAACATATCAGTGCCCAACGTGCCGAGACCACTACTCCTGGCCTCCCTGTAGCCGAGCTGTATATACTAGATCAGAGTAGATCGCGGAACTCCACCGAATAGCGGTGTATAGCTTAACAGTCAATGTCAGCCTAACAAAGCATTACCTGACGTAGCCTAACCAAGCGTAATCTAACCCATACAAACGTGCCAGGACCACCATCACCGGCCTTCCCACAAACAAGCGGAGGATAGCAGAGCAATGCAGAACGCAGTTATCGGCCGAATAGCAGTGTACACAGCAAACGTCTAAGCTAAACTAAACAAACCTAAACAAACCTAACCAAGCCGAACTTAACATAGCTGAAGCTAACTTACCTGGAACAGAGCTTCTGGCCACCCCAGAGCCAAGTAGAGGTCATTAGAGTACAGTAGGTCGCAGAAATCCACCGTACAGCAGCGTACAGCGCAAAAGTCAAAGCTAACGTACACTATCGTCACCAAACGTAACATAACTCATCCTAACGTGCCATGACCACTATCGCTGCTCTCCTCAGAGCAATGCACGACATATTAGAGGAGACCAGTGCGCAGAAATGCAAAGAACCGTATTGCATATCGCAACAGTTGATGCTACCCTGTCCTAACGTAACCAAACGTTACACAACCGAACGTAGCCAAGCTAAACTTAACGTGCAGAGTCATCTATTGCTTGCCTCTCCAGAGCTAAGCAGAACGTATTTGAGTAATGTAGAACGCTGTAATCCACCGCATTGCAGTTTACAGTGCAAAAGTCTAAGATATCCTAACATAACATGACGGAACATGACAAAACCAAACGTAACTTAACTCAACCTTATGTGCTTAGACAACAATTGCTGACCGCCTCAGAGGAAAGCAGGACATATTCGTGGAGGGTAAATCGCAGAAGTCCATACAATCGCAGTGAATGAAACATTAGTCAATGATATCCGAGACTAACCCAGAGAAACCGAACCAAACCGAACGTAACATAACCCAACATAACGGTTCGCAACCACCATTTCTGGCCACCCGCCCCCATCCAGAGAAAAGCAGATCATATTAGTGCAGAGTAGAGCTCAGAAGTCCACCGAGGAACAATCTATGACAGGAAAGGCAAACTGAATCCAAATCTAACACAAGCTAACGTAACCAAACCGAACGTAGCATAACCCAACTTAACGTACAGCGACCACTATTCCTGGCGCCTCCGGGGGCTAGCAGTGTGTGGCAGCGCACAGTAGAGCGCAGAAGTCCATAGAATGACAGTGTGTAGCACAAAAGTCATAGCTATCCAAACCTAACACAACATAGCCTAACATAACCAAACGTAACCTAACAAAACCTAACGCGACGCGGCCATCATTTCTGGAATTCCCAGAGGGAAGCAGGGAATATTAGATCACAGTAGAGCGCAGGAATCCACCGAATAGCAGTGTACAGCTCAAGAGTCATTGCTGCCGTAGCCTAACATTACCAAATATAGTAAGGCCAAACGTAACCAAACACAACCTAACGTGCCTAGACCTCTGTTGCTGACCTCCCGAGAGCAAAGCAAAAGAAACAAGAGCGCCGGAGAGCGTTGAAATCCGCGGTACTGAAGTGCAAAGCACAAAAGACGAAGATATCGTAACCTAACATGACATAGCCCAACCCAGCCAAACGTAGTCTAACTCAACCTAACGTGCCGAGACCACCATTGCTAGCATCCCCAGTGCCCTGCAGGACATATTGGAGCACAGTAAAAGGCAGAAACCCACCAAATAGCAGTGTACAGCTCAAGAGTCATTGATACCCTAGCCTAACGTTACCAAATATAGGAAGGCCAAACGTAACCAAACACAACCTAACATGCCTAGACCTCTGTTGCTGACCTCCCCAGAGCAAAGCTGAATATACTAGAGCACAGGAGAGCGCAGAAATCCGCCGCACTGAAGTGCAAGGCACAGAAGTCAAAGATATCCTATCCTAACCTGACAAAACCTAACCCAGCCAAACGAAGCCTATCTCGAACTAACGTGCTGACAACAGTACTGGTGCCATCCCCAGTGCCAAGCAGAGTATATTAGAGCACATTAGATCGCAGAAATCCACCGAAAGCAGTGTTTAGCACAACAGTCAATGCTACCGTATCCTAACCTATCAAAAGGAATCAAACGCAGGCGTAACGTAAAACATACTGACGTTCCACGACCGCCATCGCTTTCCACATGAGAGATGAGCGCAGTATAGAGGAGCAACCTAGAGGGCTGATGTCGTCCAGATAGCGGTGTGCAGCACAAAAGTCAATGCTATACTATCCTACCCTCTCCAAACATAATGTAACTAAACGCAACCTAATAAAGCCTAACGTGCCGAGACCGCTACTGCAGGCCTCCACAGACCCAAGCAGAATATGACAGGGCACAGTATATCACAGTCATCCGTAGCGTTTCAGTGGAAAGCACATAGGTCAAGAATATCCTACCCTAAACTGACCTAACGCAACCCAAGCAAACGTTGCCTAACTAATCATAACGTTCCAAAACGTCTACTGCTGTCTTTTCCAGAGCAAAGATGAACATATCTGATCACAGTGGAGCAGCGGAATCCACCGAATAAAAGTGCATAGCACAAGAGTCAAAGCTACCCTCTCCTAACGTAACCAACCGTAACATATCCAAACGTACCCTAACTCAACCTAACGTAGAGCGGCCGCCACTACTGGCCACCCCAGAGCCGAGCAGAGCAAAGTAGAGCTCAGGAGAGCGCAGAAATCCACCGAATGACAGTCCGTGGCAAGAAGGTCAAAGCTATCCATACCTAATTATCCTATCCTGTCAAAACGTATTTAAGGGAACGCAACCTAACTTAGCCTAACGTGCCGGGACCACCATTGCTGGATTACCTAGGGCGAGGCAGAATGTACTAGAGCACCGCACAGTGCAGAATGCCTCCAATGAGCAGCCAATAGCTCTAATGTCAAAGACATCCTAACCTCACCTGACCTTACCAAACACATCAAGACGAAGGATAATTAAAACTAACGAGACGAGACCGGCATGGCTGGACTCCCCAATGCCAAGCCGAACATTCCAGAGCTCAGTAGAGCTCAGAAATCCACCGAATGGCAGCCTATACCACGAAAGTCAAAGCTATGCTGACCTAACATAATCTAATATGACCCAACCAAACGTAGCGTAAATCAACCTAACTGGCCGAGCCCCAAATTGCTGGCCACCACAGAGGTAAGTAGAGCATACTAGAGCAGAGTAGAGGATAGAAATCCACGCTATAGCAGTGTATAGTACAAAATTTCAAGATATTTCTCGCTACCCTAATCTAACCTAACATGACCAAACGTAACATAACTCTACCTTTCGTGCCACACTACTATTGCAGGCCACCCCAGATTCGAGCATAATATAGTACAGCAATGTAGAGCGGAGGTATCAACCGAATAGCAGTGTATAGCACAAAAGTCAAAGCTATCATCTCCTAGCCTATCAAAACGCAATATAGTCAAACGAAACCTATCTTATCCAAATGTGCCGAGACCACCATTGCTGGAATGCCCCGAGCCAAGCAGAATATACCAGGGAACAGAAGAGCGCAGGTAGCCACCGTATAGGATCGCATAGTACAAAAGCCAAATATATCACAATGAAACGCGTCCAACCATAACCTAACCGACCGTAGAATAACTAAACTTAACCAGCCGAGGCCACCATTTTTGGCCACCCCAGTCCCAAGTAGTACATATTAGCGCACATTAGTGTGCATAAATCCGCAGAATAGCCGCCTATAACGCAAAAGTCATGGCTAGCCCCTCCTACATTCACCAATCGAAACGTAACCGAACGTAACATAGCTCAACCTAAGGTGACGCGACCACAATGCCTGGCTTCCCCAGGGCCAAGAAGAGCATATTAGAGCATAGTAGAGCGCAGAAGTCTACAGAAAAGCAGTGTACAGCACAAAAGTCAGATCTATCCTGTCTTAACGTAACCAAACGTAACACAACCAAACGTAGCCCGAAAAAAACTAACGGGCCGTCACCACTGTTACTGGCATCCCAGGAGACGAGCAGGGTATAGTAAAACAATGCAGACCGCAGAAATGCCCCGAACATCAGTGTACAGCACACGAGTGAAAGATACCCTCAACTACCCAAACATAACCTAACCTGACCAAACATTACTTAACTCAAACTTTCGTGCCGCAACCACTATTGCTGGTCACCACAGGGTCGAGCAGAGTATAGTGGAATAACGTAAAGCAGAGAAATCCGCCGAATAGCGGTGTTTAGCTCAAGCGTCATTGCTAATTTGTCACAACCTATCCAAACGTTATACAATCAGACGTATCACAACATTACCGAACGTGCCGAGACCACTATAACTGGAATCCCCAGAGCCAAGCATAATATACTAGAACACGGTGGCGCGCAGAGAGCCACCATGCAGCAGCATAAAGTATAAGAGTCATATATATAATAACCATACCTGACCCAACCTAACTAAGCCAAACGTAACATAAGTAAACCTAACGTGCCGACACCACTATTGGTGGCCTCCTCGGAGACAAGCGGAGCCTACTAGAGCGCAGAGGAGCGCAGTGATCAACCGAACAGCAGTGTGCAGCACAATAGTCATCGCTATCCTAGCCTAACCTAACCAATGTAACAAAACCGAACGTAACCTAACCCAACCTCACGTGCCTAGAACACTGTTGCTGACCTCCGCAGGGCTAATCAGAATATTCCAGACGGCAGTAGAGAGCAGAAATCCGCCGCCTTGCAGTGTAAAGCATAAAAGTCGAAGATACCTTAACATAACCTGACCTTATCCAGCCTTACCGAACGTAGCAGAACTCAAAATAATGTGCCAATACCACCATTGCTGTCCTTCTCATGGTCAAGCTGAACATATTAGAGCACAGTAGAGTGCAGAAATCAGCCCAATCGCAGTGTATAGCACAAAAGTCAATGATACGCTCTCCTAACCAAACCAATCGAAACATAACCAAACGTAGCCTAACGCAACCGAACGTGCAGCTACCGCTATTGCTGACCTCCCCAGGGTCGAGCAGAGTTTAGTAGAGCACTGTAGAGCGCAGAAAGTTAATCTAATATGACCCAACCAAACGTAGCGTAAATCAACCTAACTGGCCGAGCCCCAAATTGCTGGCCACCACAGAGGTAAGTAGAGCATACTAGAGCAGAGTAGAGGATAGAAATCCACGCTATAGCAGTGTATAGTACAAAATTTCAAGATATTTCTCGCTACCCTAATCTAACCTAACATGACCAAACGTAACATAACTCTACCTTTCGTGCCACACTACTATTGCAGGCCACCCCAGATTCGAGCATAATATAGTACAGCAATGTAGAGCGGAGGTATCAACCGAATAGCAGTGTATAGCACAAAAGTCAAAGCTATCATCTCCACGCCTATCAAAACGCAATATAGTCAAACGAAACCTATCTTATCCAAATGTGCCGAGACCACCATTGCTGGAATGCCCCGAGCCAAGCAGAATATACCAGGGAACAGAAGAGCGCAGGTAGCCACCGTATAGGATCGCATAGTACAAAAGCCAAATATATCACAATGAAACGCGTCCAACCATAACCTAACCGACCGTAGAATAACTAAACTTAACCAGCCGAGGCCACCATTTTTGGCCACCCCAGTCCCAAGTAGTACATATTAGCGCACATTAGTGTGCATAAATCCGCAGAATAGCCGCCTATAACGCAAAAGTCATGGCTAGCCCCTCCTACATTCACCAATCGAAACGTAACCGAACGTAACATAGCTCAACCTAAGGTGACGCGACCACAATGCCTGGCTTCCCCAGGGCCAAGAAGAGCATATTAGAGCATAGTAGAGCGCAGAAGTCTACAGAAAAGCAGTGTACAGCACAAAAGTCAGATCTATCCTGTCTTAACGTAACCAAACGTAACACAACCAAACGTAGCCCGAAAAAAACTAACGGGCCGTCACCACTGTTACTGGCATCCCAGGAGACGAGCAGGGTATAGTAAAACAATGCAGACCGCAGAAATGCCCCGAACATCAGTGTACAGCACACGAGTGAAAGATACCCTCAACTACCCAAACATAACCTAACCTGACCAAACATTACTTAACTCAAACTTTCGTGCCGCAACCACTATTGCTGGTCACCACAGGGTCGAGCAGAGTATAGTGGAATAACGTAAAGCAGAGAAATCCGCCGAATAGCGGTGTTTAGCTCAAGCGTCATTGCTAATTTGTCACAACCTATCCAAACGTTATACAATCAGACGTATCACAACATTACCGAACGTGCCGAGACCACTATAACTGGAATCCCCAGAGCCAAGCATAATATACTAGAACACGGTGGCGCGCAGAGAGCCACCATGCAGCAGCATAAAGTATAAGAGTCATATATATAATAACCATACCTGACCCAACCTAACTAAGCCAAACGTAACATAAGTAAACCTAACGTGCCGACACCACTATTGGTGGCCTCCTCGGAGACAAGCGGAGCCTACTAGAGCGCAGAGGAGCGCAGTGATCAACCGAACAGCAGTGTGCAGCACAATAGTCATCGCTATCCTAGCCTAACCTAACCAATGTAACAAAACCGAACGTAACCTAACCCAACCTCACGTGCCTAGAACACTGTTGCTGACCTCCGCAGGGCTAATCAGAATATTCCAGACGGCAGTAGAGAGCAGAAATCCGCCGCCTTGCAGTGTAAAGCATAAAAGTCGAAGATACCTTAACATAACCTGACCTTATCCAGCCTTACCGAACGTAGCAGAACTCAAAATAATGTGCCAATACCACCATTGCTGTCCTTCTCATGGTCAAGCTGAACATATTAGAGCACAGTAGAGTGCAGAAATCAGCCCAATGGCAGTGTATAGCACAAAAGTCAATGATACGCTCTCCTAACCAAACCAATCGAAACATAACCAAACGTAGCCTAACGCAGCCGAACGTGCAGCTACCGCTATTGCTGACCTCCCCAGGGTCGAGCAGAGTTTAGTAGAGCACTGTAGAGCGCAGAAAGCCGCAGATTAACAGTGAACACCACCAATGTCGAAGCTATCCTTACCTAACGCAAAGAAACGTGAAGTAACCAAACCTAGCCTAACTCAAACTAACGTGACGAGACCACTATTAATGGCTACCTCGGTGTCGAGCAGAGTATGGTAGAGCAACGTAGAGCGCAGAAATCAACCGAATAGCAGTGTATCGCAATTAGATCAAACCTACCCTGTCCTAAGCTGTCCACACATGATATAATCACACGTACCATGACACAAACGAACGTGCCGAGACAGCTATTGCTGGAATCCCCGGAGCCAAGCAAAATATATAAGAAGAGAGTAGGGCGCAGAAGTTCATAGAATGGAGATGTATAACAGAAAAGTCAAAGACACCCTAGCCTGACCCAAACTAACCTAACCTAGCCAAACGTAACATAACTCAAACTAACTTGCCGAGACCACCACTGCTGGCCTACCTGGAACCAAGCTGAACATATGAGAGCATAGTAAAGTGCAGAAATCCGCCGAGAAGCAGTGTATAGCACAAAAGTTGGAGCAAGCATCTCCTAACGTAACCAATCGAAACGTAACCAAACGTAACCTAACTGAGCCTAATGTAACGCGATCACTACTGCAGGCCACCCAGAGCCAAGCAGAATAATTTAAAGGAGAGTAAAGAGCAGAAATACATGGAATGTCAGAGTATAGCTGAAAGCACAAAGCTATCCAAACCAAGCCGAGACAAATATTGTCTAACCAAACGCAGCATAACACAACATAAGGATCCGCGACCACTATTGCTGGACATCCCAGGGCCAAGCAGCATACACTCCAGCTCTGTAGTGCGAAGAAACCACCGAATAACAGTGTATTTCACGAGTTCAAAACCTGACACAAACAAACATGTCCTAACCAAACGTATCCTAACGCAACCTAACCTGCCGAGGCCACTATTAATGGCCACACCGGAGCCGAGCAGAGTACAGTATAGCAATGTAGAGCGTATCAATCCACCGAGTAGCAGTGTATAGCACAAAAGTCAAAGATATGCTGACCAAACCTAACCTAACATAACCTAACCAAACGTAATCTGTCTCAACCTAACGTGATGGAAACAGTACTGCTGGCCTCCGGGGAGCCGAGCACAGCATAGTAGTGGAGAGTAGAGCGCAGAAATACATAGGATCGCAGCGTATAGCAGAAAGATCGAAGCTGTCCATACCTAACCAAAGCTAAAGCAACCAAGCCAAACGTGCCGTATCTCAACCTGTATTAGCGAGACGATTATTACGGTGGTCCGCGGAGCCAAGCAGAATATACCAGATCGCAGTAGAACTCAGAAATCCACCTTGTTCCAGTGTACAGCGCAAAAGTCACAAATAACCCATCCTAGCCCAAACAAGCCTAACCAGACCAAACGCAACTTAACTCTTCGTAACGCGCCTCGGTCACTGGTTCTTTGCTCCCCAGAGCAAAGCAGAGCATATAAGATTACAGTAGAGTGCAGGAATCCACCGAATAGCAGTTTATGGCACAAAAGTCGAAGCTGCCCCGGCATAACCTAGTCAAACGTGGCATAACGAAGCGTAACCTAATGCCACCTAACATACCTACTCCAAAATTGCTGTCCTCTCCAGAGCTAAGCAGAATATACTAGGGCACAGCAGTTCACAGATGTCCTCGGCGTTGCATCGTAGTGCTGATTTGACAAAGATAACCTACTCTAGCCTAACGTAACCTAACCCAAACGAGCGCAGGCTAACTCAGCATAAAGTGCCGAGACTACTATTGCTTCCTTCCCAGAGCCAAACTGAACACATCAGACAAAAGTGGAACGCTGTAACCTATCGACTAGTAGTGTATAGCACAAAAGTCTATGCTATCCTATCCTACCTTAACGAATCGTACCATAACCGAAACAAACATAACACAACATAACTTGCTGCGACCACTATTGTTGGCCTCCCCAAAGTCGTGCAGACTATCGTGGACCACAATAGAGCGCAGAAATCCACCGAATAACAGCATATGCCATTACTGCAGTACAGTCGAGACCTTATTGATGGATTCCCCTGTGACAAGCAGAAAATACCAGAGGACCGTGGAGCGCAGGAGAACACCGTATAGCACTGTGTACCACGAAATTCGAAGATACGTAGACCTAACCCAAACTAACATAACCGAAACGAACGTAGCATATCTCAATCTAACGAGCCGAGAACTCTATTGCTGGATTCCTCAGAGCCAAGCACAGCAGCTTAGAGCACGGTGGAGTGTAGAAATCTGCCGAGTGGTAGTGTACAGCACAAAAGTCAAAGCTATCCTGCCCTAACCTAACCAACCGCAACATTCCC
>NW_016908340.1:0-474 GCF_001483705.2 Eufriesea mexicana | reverse complement strand
TATAGCATTGCTGTGGCTATAGCATGCTAATAGAATCTTTCCCCCTTATTTATGCAACAAAATAAGCTCACCACGACATTAGTGCAAAATGTCACTAAAATTGAATCTTCCAGTCAGATTCCATAGCATTGCAATGGCTATAGTATGCCCATAGTATCTTTCCTCCTCATTTATGCAACAAAATAAGCTCACCACGACATTAGTGCAAAATGTCACTAAAATTGAATCTTCCAGTCAGATTCCATAGCATTGCAATGGCTATAGTATGCCCATAGTATCTTTCCTCCTCATTTATGCAACAAAATAAGCTCACCACGACATTAGTGCAAAATGTCACTAAAATTGAATCTTCCAGTCAGATTCCATAGCATTGCAATGGCTATAGTATGCCCATAGTATCTTTCCTCCTCATTTGTGCAACAAAATTAGCTCACCACGGTATTAATCGAAAATGTCCATACAATTGAATTTTCC
>NW_016908339.1:411-659 GCF_001483705.2 Eufriesea mexicana | reverse complement strand
ACGATATTAGTCGAAACGTCAATAAAATTGAATTTTCCAGCCACAATCTATATCATTGCAATGGCTATAGCACTCAAAAAGCATGCTTCCTCCTTACTTACGCATGGAAGTTAGCTCACCACGATATTAGTCGAAAATGTCAACAAAATTGTATTTTGCAGCCACATTCTATACCATTGCAATCTCTATAGCACTCACAAGCATCTGTACTCCTTATTTATGCAAGAAAGTTAGCTCACTACTATATT
>NW_016908339.1:0-208 GCF_001483705.2 Eufriesea mexicana | reverse complement strand
CAGCTCGCAAATAGAATCTTTCCTCCTTGATTATGCATGAAAGTTAGCTCACCACGATATTAGTCGAAAATGTCAACAAAATTAAACTTTCCAAGCAGATTCTACAGCATTGCGACGGCGATAGCATGCCAATTGAATCTTTCCGCCTTATTTATGCAAGAAAGTTAACTCACAGTGATATTAGCCGAAAATGTCAATAAAATTGGAT
>NW_016908338.1:0-1491 GCF_001483705.2 Eufriesea mexicana | reverse complement strand
GTAAGGATGGATGGATGTATGGATGGATGTGTGTATGGATGGATGGCTGTATCGATAGGTAGACGTATGGATGGATAGATGTAAGGATGGACAGATCTACGGATGTATGGATGTATGGATGTACAAATGTATGGATGTATGGATGGATGGATTTATAGATGGATGTACATATGGATGTATGTATGGTTGTGTGCATGGAGGAATATATGTGTGTTTGTATGGATGTATGTATGGATGTATGTATGGTTGTGTGTAAAGTTGTATGTATGGATGTATGTATGGATGAATGTATGGGTGTATGTATGGATGTATGTATGGGTGTGTGTAAGGATGTATGTATGTATTTGTGGATGGATGAATGTATGGATGTGTGTATGGGTGTATGTATGGATGTGCGGATGTACGTATGTATGCATGTATGCATGGATGGTTATAATGTTGGACGGACTTATGGATGTATGTATGTTCGAATGTATGGATGTACGGATGTATGGATGTATGAATGTATGGATGTATATATGTCCGGATGTATGGATGGATAGATGTGTGGATCGATAGTTGTATGGATGGGTGTCTGTATGGTTGGATGGATGAATGGTTCGCTGTATAGATTGGTGGATTGATGTGTGGATGGATGGATGTACGGATCGGTGGACGTATGGATGGGTGGACGTATGGATGGGTGGACGTATGGATGGACGGCTGTATGGATGAAAGGATGTATGGATGGCCTGAGGAATGGATGGACGGATGTACGGATGCATGGTTGTATGGATGTGTATATGTAAGTATGTATGGATGGATGGATATGTATATGTATGGATGTATGGATCTATGGATGTATCGAAGGCTGGAAGTGCGAATGGATGGATTTATGTATATATGGATGGTGAATGTATGGATGTATGGATGTAGCGAAGGATGGAAGTACGAATGGATGGATTTATGTATATATGGGTGGTGAGTGTATGGATGTATGGATGTATGGATGTATACATGTATGGATGAATGGATGGGAGTATGGATGAGTGAGCGTATGGGTGAATGGGTATATGGATGTATGCGAGTCTGGATGTATGGATGTATGGATGGATGAATATATGTGTGTATGGACGTATGAATGTATGGATGTATGGATGTGTGTAAGGACGTATGGGTGCATGGATGTATGGATTTACGTATGTATGGATGTACGGATGTATGGATGTGTTGATTTTTATATGTATGGATGTATAGGAGGGTGGATGTATGTATTGTTGTACGTATGGATGTGATGATGGATTGATGGTATGGTGGATGGATGTATGGATGGATGTATGCAAGGGTCGATGGATGTATGGATGGATGGGTGTATGAATGGATGGGTGTACAGATATATGGACGTATGGATTTATATATGTATGGGTGTATGGATGAATGGAGGTATGGATTGGTGTATGTACGGATGTAATGAAGGATTGGAGGATTGGTGGATGGATGTATGGATGGATA
>NW_016908337.1:164348-247141 GCF_001483705.2 Eufriesea mexicana | reverse complement strand
CGGTGGCTTGCCGCGCTCTACTGTGATCCAATGTTCCCTGCTATGCTCTGGGAATTCCAGAAACTGTGGCTGCGGCGCGTTAGGCCTTGTTAGGCTTTGTTTCATTATGTTAGGTTTGTGTTGCTTTGGATAGGAAGTATTTGACTTTCGTGCTATACACTGCCATTCCATGGACCTGTGTGCTCTAATTTGCTGTATCATATTCTGCTTGTCTCTGGGGATGCCAGCAATAGCGGTCGCGTCACGATAGGTATGGTTGTTCGACGTCCTTCTAGGTTAGATTAAGCCTAGTTAGGTAAGGATATCTTTGACTATTGTGCTCCGCATTGCTGTTTGGTAGCCTTCTGCGCTTTACAGTCCTCTACTGTGCTCTGCTCTACTCTGGCGGGCCAGCAGTTGTGCTCGCGGCACGTTACTTTGGGTCACGTTATGTTAGGCTACGTTACGATTTGTTAGGTCAGGAAATCATGGCATACTTTTATGTGCTATACACTGCCATTCGGGGGATTTCTGCTCCCTACTGTACCCTACTGTGTCCTGCTATGCTCAGGGGAGGTCAGTAATGTTGGTCTAGGCACACTAGGTTAACTAGGTTACGTATGGCTTGGTTAGGTTAGGTTTGGTATGGCAAGGGTAGCTCTGACATTTGTGCTATACACTGCTATTTGGCCGATATCTGCGATCTGCATTGCTGTGCTATCCTCTGCGTGCCTCTGGGAATGCCAGCAATTATAGACGTGGCACGTTACTTTGAGTTATGTTACGTTTCGTTTGGCATGGTTAGCTTGGGTTAGGTTTGGATATCACAGACTTTTCTGATGTACACTGACATTCTATGGATTACTGCTCCATACACTCCCCTAACACGCTCTGCATAGCTCTGGGGAGGACAGCAATAGCGGTCGCGTCACGTTAGGTTTAGTTAGCTTACGTTTGGCTAGGCTAGGTTATGCTTGGTTATGTTGAGCTAACTGTGACGTTTATGGTACACACTGCTATTTCATGTTCTTCTGCGCTCAACTGTGCGCAATAACGTACTGCTTGCCTCCGGGAGCGCCAGGAATATCGGTCGCTTCGCATTTGGTTGATTTATGATACTTTCGGTTAGGACAGGTTTGGTTAGGGTAGGAGTGGGTAACTTCGACCTTTGTGCTGTACAGTGCTATTCGGAGGATTCCTCTGCTCTACGTTGCTATGCAATACTCTACTCGACTCTGGGGAGGCCAGTAATGGGGTTCGTGGCACGATAGGTTCAATTATGTTAGGCGTGGTTAGGGTAGGATAGGCTAGGTATGGCAAGGATGTCTTTGCCTTTCGTGATATAGGCTGCTGTTCGATGGATTCCTGCCCTCTACTGTGCTATAATAAGCTCTTCCTGTCTATGGGGTGGCCAGCAATGGTGGTCTCGGCCCGTTAGGCTGAAGGCTGAGTTAGGCTATGTTTTGCTGGGCTACGTTGGTACGGGTTGGATTTGGTCCGATTCCTCTTTCGTGGTGCACACTGCTATACGGTGGATTCCTGCGCTCAACAGTGCTCTACTATAATCTGCTCCTCTCTGGGATTGCCAGCAACATTGGTCGTAGCGCGATACGTTGAGTTATGTTACGTTTGGTAATGTTAGGTTTGAATGGGTTAGGAGAAGATAACACTGACTTCTGCGCTATACGTCATTCCTGTGTATTTCTGCGCTCTACTGTGCTCTAATATTCCCTGATTTGATCTGAGAATGCAGGAAATGCTAGCCGCGGCGCGTTAGGTTTTGTTACGCTACATTTGGTTATGTTAGGTTTTGTTGGGGCTTGGTTAGGGTATCATTGACCTTTGTGGTATGCACTACCGTTCTATGAACTTCTGCGCTCCACTCTGCTCTAACATACTCTGCATTGATATGGGGAGGCCAACAATAGTGGTCTAGTCACGTTAGATTGAGGCAGGTTACGTTTGGTTAGGTTAAGTTACGTTGAGTTAGGTTGGGACTGCTACGCCTATTGCGCTGCACACTGCTATTCTATGGACTTCTGCGCCCTACTCTCCTCTAATGTGTCATGCTTTCCTCTAGAGATGCCAGCAGTGTTTATTTAGGCACATTGGGATGAATACGGTTACGTTTGGTTTTGTTACGTTTGTTTAGGTTAGGTGAGGGTATCTATGACTATTGCACTGTAAACTGTTATGAGGTGGATTACTGCGTTCTACTTTGCTGTAGTATGTTCTGCTTGGCCCTGAGAAGGCAAGCAATCATGGACTCAGCGCTTTAGGTTGTATCAGGTTACGTTTGGTTAAGTTCAGTTTTGATTGTTTAGGACGGAATAGCTTTGACTTTTGTGCAGTACACTGCTATTCGGTGGATTTCTGCGCTCTGCACTGCTCCACTACACTATGCTCGACGCTCGGGGTGCTTGCAGTAGTTCTCGCATATGTTACTTTGGCTTTCGTTAGGCTTGGATATCTTCGACTCTTCTGCTGTACACTGGGATAATACGCATTTGTGCGCCCTACTCTCCTCCAATATGTTCCTCATGTCTCTGGAGGTGCCAGAAATAGTGGACGCGGTCCGTTAAGTTGAGTTATGTTACATGCGGTTATGTTATGTTATGTTACGTTTAGTTAGTTAGGCTTTGACTTTTGTGCTATACACTTCTAGTCGGTGTAATCCTACGATCTCCTGTGCTGTAATATTCCCTGCTTTGATCTGAGAATGCCGGAAATGGTGGCCGCGGCGCGTTAGGATGAGATAGGTTACGTTTTGTTAGGCTAGGTTTCTTTCGGTTAGGTTGAGATATCTTTGAGTTTCGTGATATGCAATGTCATTCTATGGACGTCAGCGCCCTGCTCTCATTAAATATGCCCCGGTTGGCGACTAGGAGGCCAGCAATAGTGGTCTCGGCTGGTTAGGTCGAGGTGGGATACGTTTAGTTAAATTATGTTAGCTTTGGTAATGTTTGGGTGGTTTCGACTTCACTGCTGGATACTGCGATTCTAAGGATTCCTGCGGCCGACATTCCTGTATTATGCTCTGCTTGCCTCTGTGCAGGCCAGCAATAATGCTCGCGGCACGTTAGGTTAAGTTAGATTACGTTTGGTTATGTTAGGCTACGTTGGGTTACGTTGGGATAGCTCTGACATATGTGCTTGACACCGATATTATATGTACTTATGTGCTCAACGGCGCTCTATCATGTTCTGCTTGTCTCTGGGGAAGCCACCAATAGTGTTCGCGGCATTTTAAGTTTAGTTACTCTACATTTGGTTAGGACAGGTTGGGTCTGCTTAAGTCAGGATGTCCTTGAATTTTGGGCCGTACATGGCTATTTGGTGGCTTTGTTCGCTCTACTGTTCTCTACTATACCCTGCTCTACCCTGGGGAGGTCAGCAATAGACGTCGTGGCAGGATAGGTTGTGTTAGGCTACGTTTGGTAATATTACGATTGGTCATATTAGTATAGGGTAACTTTGGCTTTTGTGCTACACATCGCTACTCGAATAATTTCTACGCTCTGCATTGCTCTGCTGTACTCTGCTTGACCCTGGAGGGGACAGTAATAGCTATTTCGGCACGTCAAGTTGAGTTAGGCTACGTTTGGTTAGATTATGTTAGCATGGGTTAGGTATGGATTGCTCTGAATTTTGCGGCATAGACTGCTTTTCGCGGGACTTCTGCGCTCTACTGTGCTCTAGCATATTCTGCTTGGCTCTGGGGAGGCCAGCAATGGTGGTTTCAGCACGCAAGGTTGGGTTGGGTTACGCGTGCCTTTGCTAGGTTTCGGATATATTTGGTTAGAGTAGCTTTGACTTATGTGCAGTACACTGTTATTCGGTCGATACCTGCGCAGTGCATTGCTCTACCAGAATTTGCTTGTCTCTGGGGAGGCCAGTAATAGCGGTCGTGGCAGGTGTGTTCGCGTTATATTACGTTTGGTTATGCTAGGTTTGGCTGCGCTTGGTTAGGACGGCTGCGACTTTTGTGCTGTACACTGCTGTTCGGTCGACATCTGCGCTCTGCATTGCTGTACTGGCATCTGCTTGTATCTGAGAATGGCAGCAATGGTGGTCGCGGCACGTTCGGTTGAGTAAGGTTACCTTTGCTTAGGATAGGTTAGGCTAAGTTCGTTAAGGATGGCTCTGACTTCTGTACTACACACTGCTATTCGGAGGATTTCTGCGCTCCACATTGCTCTACTATGCTCTACCCCGCTCTCGGGATGCCAGCAATGGTGGTCGCGTCTAGTTAGGCTGTGTCAGGTTACGTTCGGTTTGGTTAGGATACGTTGTGGTAGGTAAGGATAGCTTCGACATTAGTGCCACGAACTGCTATTCAATGGACTTCTACACTTTTCTGTGCGCTATCGCACTCCGCTTGTTTCTGTGGAGGCCTGGAATAGTGCTCTCGGCACGTTGGGTTTAGTTACGTTACGTCTGGCACGGCTAGGTTTGGTTAGGCTTCGTAAGGATAGCTATGACTTTTGTGCCTTGCACACCAGTGCGGCGTATTTCTGCGCTCTCCTGTGCTCTAGTATATTTAGCTATGCTCTAGGGGTCAGCATTAATCGTCTCGGCACTTTAAGATGTGTTAGGTTACGTTTAGTTGTGTTAAGTATGGTTAGGTTCGGAGATGATAGCTTTGACTTTTCTGCTGTACGCTGCGATTCCATGGATTTCTGCGATCGACTGTGACCTTATATGCTCTGATTTGCTCTGCGGAGGGCAGAAACTGTGTCTGGGGCACGTCAGATTTAGTTAGGTTACAATTGGTTTGGTTGTGCATGTTTGAGTCTGGTATGGCCAGCTTCGACTTTTCTGCATACGCTGTGATCTTATGGATTCTGGCGCTTTCGTCTCCTGTAATATATTCTGCATGGCAATGTGGACGCCAGCTACAGTGGACGCGGCACGTTACTTTTAGATAGTCTACGCTTGGTTATGTTAGGGTGGGGCAGTTTGTGTAATGGTTTCCGTGATTTTTGCGTTACACGCCGCTATTCTATGGAATTCTGCGCCCTACTTGCCCTACTATAATGTGCTCGAAGCTGGGGACGCCAGCATTGGTTGACGCGGCCAGTAACTTTGCGTTATGTTGCGCTCGGCTGTGCCCTCATGTGCTAGTTTAGGAAAGGATCGCTTACCTTGTGTGCTCTACACTGCTGTTCGGTGGACATCAGCGCTATACTGTGCTAGAATATATTCTTCTCGGTCTTCGGGGGTCCAGCAATAGTGGCCGCGACATGTATTGAGTAAGGCTACGTTCCGTTAGGTTACATTGGTTTGGGCTGTGTCCGTATAGCTTCGACATTTCTGCCATACGGTGTGATTCTACGGATTTTTGCGCTCCACCAACTCTAATATGTTCTGCTTGGCCTTAGGTAGGCCAGCAGTGGCGGTCGCATTACGTTACGTTAACTTGTGTTACGATTGGTAATTATACGACGGGTTAGGTTTGGAGAGGATCGTTTTGACTTTTGTGCTATACACTGCTATTTTGTGGATTTATGCCCTATAATGTGCCCTAGTATATTCTGCTTGGCTCAGGGGATGTCAAAAACTATGGTCTAGGCACGCTAGTTTGAGTTTGTTTATGTTACGTTTGGTCAAGGTTGGAAAGGTTAGCGTTGACTTTTGTGCTCTATACTCCTATTCGGTGTATACCTGCGATCTAATTTACTCTACTATATCCTGCTTGGCTATGGGAAGGCCTGCAGTGTGGGTCTCGGCCCGTTTGTCTGAGTCTGGTTGCGTTTGGATAGCTTATGCTTGGTCAGGTTAGGAGAGGATAGCTAAGACTTTTGTTCTATACACTGCTTTCCGGTAGATTTCCGCGCCCTACGTTGGTCTACTATACGCTGCTCAACTCTCGGCAGGCTAGCAATGGTGGTCTCTGCACGCTAGGTTGGGTTAGGTTACGTTTGGTTATGTCCTGTTGGTTTGGGTTAGGCTTGGGTAGCTTAGGCTCTTTTCGTATGCACTGCGATTCTGTGGATTTCGCATTTCCCCTATCCATTAGTACGTTCTACTTGCCTCTGTGGATGCCTGTAAACATGGTCGCGGCACATTAGTTTCGGACATGCTACGTTCGGTTGTGTTACGTAATTTTGGTTAGGTTAGGATAGTTTTGACTTTCGTGGTATCCACTGCTACCCGGTGGATTTCTGCGCTCTACGCTGCCCTACTATAATCTGCTCGACTCTGGGGCGGACACTAGTAGTGTTCTCGTCACGTCGAAATGGGTTAGGCTATGTTCGGTTAGGTTGTGTTAGTCTGGGTTAGGTCTGGATGGCTTTACTTACGTTGTGTACACATTCCTTTGGTGGATCTCTGCTCCCTTCATTGCTATGATATGCTCTGCTGGGCTTTGTGGTGGACAGCGATACCAACCTCGGCACCTTATGTTAAGTTATGCTGCTTTCGGTTGGGTTAGGTTTGCACAAGTTGGGTTAAGATGTCTTCCACTATTCTGCTATACGCTGCAATGCGTTGGATTACTACGCTCTACTGTACTCTAGTATTTTCTGCTTGGCTCTGGGAAGGCTAGCAATAGTGGTCTGCGTACGCTAGGTTAAGTTATGTTACGTTCGGTTATTTTACGTCTGGTCAGGTTAGGGGAAGATGCCTTTGACTTTTGTGCTACACACTGCTATTCTATGGACTTCTGCGCTGTACTGTGCGCTGCCACGCTCTGCTTGTGTCTGTAGACGCCAGGAATATTGGCAGTCGCATGTTAGTTTGGAGCCTGTTACGTTTGGTTTGGTTAGGCTTGGCCAGGTTAGGATGGTATAGATGTAGCTTCTGTGCTCTACACTGCTATTCGGTAGATTTCAGCCCTTTGCTGCGCTCTATCATGCTCAGCTTCGTTGTGGGGATGCCAGAAATTTTGTCCGCGGCGCGACAGGTTTTGTTAGGTTACGTTTGGTTATGATACGTTTGCTTAGGTTTGGGTAGGATATCTTTGAGCTTTATGCTGTACGGTACTGTTCCATGGATTTCTGCACCCTTCGCTGCTCTACTATACCCTACTCGACCTTGGGGAGGCCAGCCATGGCCGTTGTGACACGACAGGTTGAGTTATGTTACGTTTGGTTTGGTTTGGCTAGGTTAGGATTCGTCAGGGTGGCATTGACTTTTGTTCTATAAACTTCTATTAGGTGGACTTCTGCACTCTACTACGCTATAACATCTTGTGCTTGGCTCTGGAGGGGGCAGCAATGGTGGTCTCGGCACGTTATGACGTTGCGTTTGGTTACGTTACGTCTGGTCAGGTTAGGAGAAGATGGCAATCAGTATGGCGCTTTACTCTCATATACGGTCGATTTCTCCACTCTAATGCGCTACAGTATGTCCTGCTTCGCCATGGAGAGGTAAGATATGGTGGTGTAGGCACGTTGGGTTGGCTTATGCTCGTTAGGTTCTGTGACGTTTGGTCGGGTTATGATAGGGTGACTTTCACTTTTGCGTAATACACAGACTTTCGGTGGATTCCTGCGCTCCTCGTTGCTCTACTATACCCTACTCGACTCTCAAGAGACCAGCAATTGCGGTCTCCGCACGATAGGTTGAGTTATGTCACATTTGGCTAGTTTACGGTCGGCTAGGTTAGGAGGTGATAGCTTCGACTTTGGTGCTATATACTGCTATTCGGCGAATTTTAGCGCTCTACAGTTCACTAGTGTGGTCAGCCTGGCAGCGGGAAGCCCAGAAATAGTGGTCTCGGCAAGTAATGTTGAGCTTCGTTACGTTCGGCTACGCTTGGTTAGGCCATGTTTGGTAGGATAGCTTTGACTTCTCTGCTATACACTGCGATTTTTTTGGATTTCTGTGCTCCACTCTCCTCTAATATGTTCTGCTTGGCTCGGAGGAGGGCAGCAATACAGGTCTCGACACGCTAGGTACAGATGTGACGCTCTCGGTTGCGTTACGTTTGGATAGGTTAGGATAGGGTAGCTTTGGATTTTGCGCTGTACACTGCAATTCGGAGGATATCTGCGCTCACGATGCTCTTCTATACTCTGCCTATTTCTCGTGAGACCTGCAATAGCGGTCGCGGCACGTATGGGCTAGGTTTGGTCAGGCTAGAATAGGATAGCTTTGACTTCTGTGCTATAAAATGCTTTTCGGTGGATTTCTGCGCTCTACTGTTGTCTAATATTCTCTGCTTTGCTCTGGTAATTCCAGAAATCGTGGATGCGGCACGAGAGGTTGAATTATGTTGCGTACTGTAAGGTTAGGCTTGTTAGTGTTAGGTTAGGATATCTTTGTGTTTCGTGCAATGCGCTGCGGTTCTAAGGATTTCTGCGCTCCACTCTGCTGCAGTATGTTCTGCTTGCCTCCGAGGAGGCCAGCAATACTGGTTTCGACACCTTAGGTTATATTAGGGTGCGTTTAGTTGCGTCACATTTGGTCAGGCTTGGACAGGATGGCTTCGACTTTTGAGCCATACACTGCTATACCGGTATCTTCTGCAAACTACTGTGCTCTAATATGCTCTGCTTGGCTTTGGAGTGGCCAGCAGTAGTGCTGTCGGCAGGTTAGGCTGAGATATGTTGCGTTTGGCTATGTCACGTTTGGTTAGGTTAGGACGGGATAGCTTATACTTTTTTGCTATACACTATTGTCTGCTGGTTGTATGCGCTCTGCTCTGCTCTAATGAGTTCTTTGCGTGGCTCCGAGGAGGCCAGAAATACTGGTTTCGACACCTTAGGTTATATTAGGGTGCGTTTAGTTGCGTCACATTTGGTCAGGCTTGGACAGGATGGCTTCGACTTTTGAGCCATACACTGCTATACCGGTATCTTCTGCAAACTACTGTGCTCTAATATGCTCTGCTTGGCTTTGGAGTGGCCAGCAGTAGTGCTGTCGGCAGGTTAGGCTGAGATATGTTGCGTTTGGCTATGTCACGTTTGGTTAGGTTAGGACGGGATAGCTTATACTTTTTTGCTATACACTATTGTCTGCTGGTTGTATGCGCTCTGCTCTGCTCTAATGAGTTCTGCTTTGTTCTGGGTAGGTTAGCAATGGTGGCATAGGCACGATTGGTTGTGCTAGGTTACGTTTGGCTAGGTCATGTTTGGTTAGGTTTTGTCAGAATGGTTTTGACATTTGTGCTGTACACTACTATTCGGCTAATATCTGCGTTCTTCATTGCTCTATTATGCTCTGCTCGACTCTGCGGAGAACAGCAATAGCGGTCGTGGTTCGATAGGGTGAGCTGGATTACGTTTGGTTAAGTAAGGTTCGGCAGCGTTTGGTCAGGATTGCTTTGATATCTGCGTTAGACACTGCTATTCGGTGGATTTCTGCGCTCCACTGTGCTCTAATATGTACTGCTTGGCTCTGGGAAGGCCAGCAGTAGAGGTATCGTCTCGCCAGGTTTGGTTGTTATACGTTTGCTTAGGTTTGGTTAGGTCAGGTTAGGTTAAGGTGTCTTCGACTTTCATGCTATATCCCGCCACTTGGTGTCTTCCTGTGCCCTACTGTGCTCTGGTATATTCTTCTTGGCTGTGGAGATACCACCAGTAGTTAACATGGCACGATAGGTGGTGTTAGCCTACGCTTGGTTATGTCACGATTGGTTAGGTTAGGATAGTATATCTTTGACTTTTGTGCCATACACTTCTATTCGGTGGACTGCTGCGCTCTTCGTTGCTCTACTGTATTCTGCTCGACTCTGTGGTTGCCAGTAATAGATGTCTCGGCACGACAGGTTGAGTTAGGCAACGTTTGGTCAGGATATGTTAGCTCTGGTTAGGTTTGGCTTACTTTGACTTTCGTGGCATAGTCTGTTTTTGGGTGGGCCTTTGTGCTCTGCTATGCTCTAGTATGTTCTGCTTTGCTCTCGGGAGGCCAGCAATAGTGGTCTCGGCACGTTAGGCTGAGACAGGAAACGTTTGGTTATGTTACGTTTGGCAAGGATAGGAAAATATTGCTTTGACTTTTGTGCTGTACGCCGCCATTCGTTGGATTTCTTCGCTCTACTGTGCTCTAATAGACTCAACTCGAATCTGGGGAGTCATCAATAGCAGTCGTGGCGCGATACGCTTTTCTAGGCTACGTTTCGTAATATTGCGCTTGGTTACGTTAGGACATGATGGCTTTGTCTTTTCTGCTGTACATTGTTGCTCGGTGGATATCTGCACTCTACATGGCTCTTCTGTACTCTGCTCAACTCACGGGAAGCGAGTAATGGTGGTCGTGGCTCGTTAGGTTAAGATAGATTACGCTTGGTTATGTTAGGTTACCTTGTGTTAGGATAAGATATCTCCTACTTTTGTGCAACGCACTGCTATTGTGTGGACTTTTGCGCTCTTCTGTGCACTATCACGATCTGCTTGTCTCCATTGAAGCCAGGAGTAGTGCTCCCGGCCTGTTAGGTTGTGTTATGTTACGTTTCGTTGGGTATGGTTAGGTTAAGTTTGGTTGGGTATATGTGACTTTTGTGCTACACTCTGCAATGCGGCCGATTACTGCGTTCTACTGCGCTTTAGCGTATTCTGCTTGGCTATGTGGATGCAAGCAATAGTGGCCTCGACGCGCTAGTTTGAGTTAAGCTACGCTCGGCTATGTTACGTTTGGTTTCGTCAGGAAACGATAGCTTACAGTTTTGTGCTATATACTGCCATTCTGTAGGCTTCTGCGCCCTACTGTGCTCTAGTATGTTCTGTCTGGCTTTGTAGATGACTGAGATAATGGTCTCGGCACGTTAGGTTGTGTCCGGTAACGTCGGCTATATTACATTTGGACAGGGTAGGATAGGATAGCTTCGACCTTTATGCTGTACATCGCTATTTGGTAGATTCCTGCGCCTTGCGTTACTCTAATATCCTCTGCTTGGCTCTGGGTAGTCCAGCAATAGTATTATCGTCGTGTTATATTTAGTTAGGCAACGTTTGGTTAGGTTATGTTTGGACATGTTTGGATAGGACATTTTCGACTTCTGTGCTACACAATGCAGTAAGGTGGATGACTGCGCTCTACTGTGCCCTACCATATTCTGCTTGGCTCTGGGGATGCAAGAAATAGTGGCCTCGGCGCGTTATATTGAGTTAAGAACCGTTCGGTTATGTTAAGTTTGGCTATATTTGGACAAGGTAGCTTCGACTATTGCGCCATGCACTGCGAATGTATGGACTTCTGCGCTCTACTCTCCCCTAATATGTACTGCTCGGCACAGAGGAGGGCAGCAATAGTGGTCTCGGGACTTTAGTCTCCGCTGCATAGTGTTTGGTTGCGTTAAGTTCTGCTAGGTTAGGTTAGGATAGCTTAGACTTTTACGATATACGCTATCACGTGGAATTCTGCTCTATACTCTGTTCTGCTATACTCTGCTCCTATGTGTGCAGCCCAGGAATAGCGGGCGCTATGCTTTGTGTTGAGTTAGGCATCGTTTGGTTAAGTTATGTCGGTTTGGGCTAGGTCTCTATAGCTATGGCTTTTCTGCTATAAACTGCGTTCCTGTGGGTTCCTGCGCTCCCTTCCATCTAACATGTACTGCTTGTCTCAGGGCAGGACAGCCATAGCGGTTTCGGAACTTAAGGATGAGTTAGGCTATGTTTGATAATGATCAGCTGGATTGGGTTAGGCTTGGGTAGCTTAAACTTTTGTGGTATAAACTGCGATTCTATGGATTTCTGCCTTCGACTCTCCACCAACTTGTTCCCCTTCATCCTGGTGGGGCTAGAAATAGTGGTGGCGGCACGTTCGGTTGAGTGGGGTTACCACTGCAAATGTTACGGTTGGTTAGGTTTGGAGAGGATAGCTTTGACGTTAGTGCCATAGTCTGCTATTAGGTGTATTTCTGCTCCCTTCGTTGCTTTAACTTTTCCAGCTTGACTCTGCGAAGGCCAGCAATAGTGGTATCGGCACGTTATGAGTCAGGTTACGATCGGTTAGGCTGGTTCATGCTAAGTTTGGTCAGGACAGCTTTAATGCACGTTATGAGTCAGGTTACGATCGGTTAGGCTGGTTCATGCTAAGTTTGGTCAGGACAGCTTCACCTTTTGTGCTATACACAGCTGTTGGATGGATTTCAGCGCTCTACTGTGCTCTAGTTTGTCCATTTTGGAGCTGGGGAGGGCAACTATAGCGGTCTCGGCACATCAGCTTGAGTCATGCATCGTTTCGGTTATGTTCCGTTTGTTTGGGTTAGGCTATGGTAGCTTCGACTTTCCTGATATATACTGCGATTATAAAGACTTCTGCGTTCTGCTCTTCGCTAGTGTGCTGCGCTTGACTCTGGGGAGTCCTGCAGTAGTGGTAGCGGCACGTTAGGTTGAATGGGGTTACTTTTGGTTTAGTTACAGTTGGTTAGGTTAGGAGAGGGTGGCTCAGTCTTTAGTGCTGTGTTCTGCTATTCGGTGGCTTGCCGCGCTCTCCTGTGATCCAATGTTCCCTGCTATGCTCTGGCAATTCCAGAAATTGTGGCTGCGGCGCGTTTGGCCTTGTTAGGTTATGTTTCATTATGTTAGGTTTGTGTTGGTTTGGTTAGGAAGTATTTGACTTTCGTGCTATACACTGCCATTCCATGGACCTGTGTGCTCTAATTTGCTGTATCATATTCTGCTTTTCTCAGTGGATGTCAGCAATAGTGGTCTGGCCATGTTAGGTTGAGTTTGGCTTCCTTCTGATGCGTTACGTTTGGCTATGTTAGGGAAGGCACCTTTGACTTCTGTGCTATTCACTGCTATTCGGTGGATTTCTAATGTGCTTTTTGGCTATGTTAGGGAAGGCACCTTTGACTTCTGTGCTATTCACTGCTATTCGGTGGATTTCTGCTCTCTAATGTGCTCTGATGTGCTCCGCCTGTCTTTGGGGTTGCCAGCAGTATTGGTCTCGTAACGTTATGTTTAGATTTACTACGTTTGAATAGCTAAGGTAAGGACAGGTTATGTCATGATATGATTGACTTTTGTGCCGTGCACTGCAATGCGGTGGATATCCGCGATCTGCTGTGCCCCGTTATATTCTGCTTGCCCCTAGGGAGGCCAGCAATAGTGGTCTCGGAATGTTAGTTTGAGATATGCCAACTTTGGTTATGTTAAGTTTGGTGATGTTAGGGCAGGCCAGTTTAGACGTCTGTGCTATAAACTGCTGTCCTCCGATTTCCGAGCTCTGCTGCCTTCTGATATTCTCCGTTTGGCTCTGGGGGGAGGGGGGGGGCAGCAATAGTGTTGTTGGCGCGTTAGCTTTTGTTAGGCTGCCTCTGCATACGACAAGTTTGGTTATGTTAAGGCAGTGTATCTTGGACTTTTGTGCCATCCCCTTCCATTCGGAGGATTTCTGCCACCTACAGCGCTCCAACATGTTCTGCTTTGCTCTAGAGTGGCCAGAAATAGTGGCATGGCTACGTTAGTTTGATTTACGCAGCGTTCCTTCAGGGTAGGATAGGTCGGCATGGTTAGGATTTCTTTGACTTTTGTGCCATACACTGCTATTCGGTGGATTTCTGCGTTCTACATTGCTCTACAACGCTCTGCACGTCTCTAGGGAGGCGAGCAGTAGTAGTCGCGGCGTTTAATGTTCCGTTAGTGTTTGTTTGGTTTGGTTAGGTTTGGCTAAGTTTGGCAATGGTAGCTTTGACTTTCGCGCTTTACACTGTTATTCGGTGTATTTCTGTGACCTACTGTGCCCTACTACATTCTGCCTGTATACGGGGTGGACAGGAGCAGTGGGCCCTGCACGCTATGTTGGGTTGTGCTACGTTTGGCTGCGTTAGGTTAGGTCATGTTCTGCCAGGACATCTACGTCGTTCGTGCTATTCACTGCATTGCGCTGGATTTCTGCCTATACTGCGCTTGGGAGCGTTCTGCTTGTCTCTGTGGAAGCGAGCAGTGGTGGTCTCGTCAAGTTAGGTTGAGTTATGTTACGTTTGGACATGTCAAGTTTGGCTAGGTAGGGATGCGCTGCATTGACTTCTGTGTTTTACACTTCTATTCGTTGGATTCCTGTGATTTACTGTACTCTACTGCACTCTGCTTTACTCCGGGGATGCCAGGAGCAGTGGTCACGGCTCGTCACACTGAGTTATGCTACGTTCGGTTATGTTAGGTTAGGACCGGTTGTGTTTGGATATCTACGGCCCTTGTGCTATTCACTGCAATGCGGTGGATTTCTGCTGCCTACTGTGCACTAGTATATTCTGCTTGTCTCTGTGGATGTCAGCAATTGTGGCCTGGACATGTTTGGTTGTTTCAGGCTTCGTTCCGATATGTTACGTTTGGCTACGTCAGGATGCACTGCTTTGACTCCTGCGCTACTCACTGCTATTCGGTGGACTCCTACGCTCTAATGTGCTCTGATGTGCTCTGCCAGGCTCTGTGGATGCCAGAAATATTGGTCTCGCCACGTTATGTTTAGATACACTTCGACTGGATAGGTAAGGTAAGGACAAGTTACGACACGATATGTTTGACTTTCGTGCTGTACACTGCTATGAGGTGGATTTCCGTGATCCACTCTGCACTACTACATTACGCTTGGGTCTGGGGTGGCCTGGAGTAGTGGTCGCGACACATAGCGCTCAACTATGCTACTTTCTTTTAGGTTAGATTATGACATATCAGGATAGGATATCTTCGACTTTTGTGCTACTCACGGAAATGCGGTTGATTTCTACGCACTACTGCGCTCTAGCTCATTCTGCTTGTATCTGTGGAAGCCGCAGTAGTGGTCTCGTCTGGTTAGGTAGATCTAGTCTACGTTAGGGTATGCCACATTTGGCTAGGCTATGGTAGGCTACTCGGACTTTCTTGACTGACACTGCTTTTCGGCGGATTTCTGTGATCTACTGGGCTCTACTACATTCTGCGCTGCTCTGTGGAGGCCAGGAGCAATGGTCGCGTCACGTCATGTTCGGTTATGCTGCGTTTGGTTAGGTCAGATTACGTCAGGTTATGTAAGGGTATCGCTGCCTCCTTTGCTGTCTCCTGCAATGCGGTGGATATCTGCGCTCTACTGCGGTCTAGTACATTCTGCTTGTCTCTGTGGAGTGCAGCAATTGTGATTTCGTCATGTTAGGTTGCGTTCGGCCGCGTTTGGGTATGTTCCGCTTGGCTAGGTTAGGATATGTTACTTTGACTTTTTTGCTTTACACCGCCATTGCTTGAGTTTCTGTGATACTCTTCGCTCTACACCATTGAGCTTGGCTCTGTGGAGGCCCGGAGCAGTGGTTGCGGCACGTCATTTTGAGGTATGCTACGTTCGGTTAGGTTAGTTTAGGTCTGGTTAGGTTAGAATAACTACGGCCTTTGAGCTATTCACTGGAACGCGGAGGACTTCTGCGCTCTGCTGTGCCGTTGTAGTCCTACTTGGCTCTGGGAATGGCAGCAGTAGCGGTTCTCGGCACGTTAGGTTGATTTCAGCTGCGTTAGGTACGTTTATGTTGGTCAGGTACGGATATGTTCGGCTTACGTTGTATGCACTGTTGTTCGGTGGATCTCTGCGTTCCACTATGCACTACTATACTCTGCTAGGCTGCTGGGAGGACAGCAATAGCGGTCGCGGCACGTTTGGTTGGGTTAGATTACATTCGGTTAAGCTACGATTGGCTAGGTTAGGAAAGGGTAGCATAAACTTTTGCGCTAAGCACCTACATTCTGTGGTCTTCTGCGCTCTGCTATTCTCTATTATGTTCTGCTTGCCGCTGGAGAGGACAACAATAATTTTCGAGGTACGTTTGTTTGAACAACGTTACTTTTGCTTTGGTTATGTTAGGATCAGTTTGGTAAGGATGGCTTTGTCTTTTGCGCTATACACTGCTATACGGTCGGTTTCTGCGCTCTGCTGAGCTGTAGCTTTTTCTGCTTCTCAATGCGGAGGCAAGCTGTGGTGGTCCGGTCTCGTTAGGCTGAGTTACGTTGCGTATTGTTATGTTATGATTAGCTAGGTTAGGAGAGGTTATCTTTGGCTTTTGGTCTGTACACTGCTATTCTGTGGACTTCCGCGATATACATTGCTCTACTATGCTTCTCGCGACTCCCGGAATGTCTTCAATAGCGATGGCGGCGCGTTAGGATGAGTTATGCTACGTTTGGTAGGGTTACGTTAGTCCGGGTTCGGATTGCCTAGCTTTCACTTTGGTGGTATCCACCGATATTGGGTGGATTTCTGCTCCCTACTGTGCTATGCTGTAATCTGCTCGACTCTGCGGAGGCCGGCAATAGTGGTCGCGGCGCGATACTATGCGATAAGTTCCGTCTGCTTATATAACGTTTGCATAGGTTAGGACAGGATAACATTGACTATTGCGCTATACACTGTTATCTCGTGGCCTTCTGCGCTCTACGTTGCTCTTCTATACTCTATTCGTCTCTGCGGAGGCCAATAGTATTGGTTTCGGCACGTAAGTCTGAGCTATGTTGCGGTAGGTCATGTTACGTTTGGTTAGGTTAGGACAAGGTATCTTTGACTTTTGTGCTATTCGCTGCTATTCGGTAGATTTCTGCGCTCTATATTGCTCTGCCACGCCATCCTGAACTCTCGAGATGAGAGCAATAGTGCTCATGGCACGTTGTGATTAGTTACGTTACGCTTGGATTGGCTAGGCTAAGACAGGTTAGGTTAGGTTATCTTTGGCTCTTGTGATGCACACAACAATGCGGTGGATTACTGCAATCTACTGTGCTCTGGTATACTTTGCATGGCTCTGGGGATGTCAGAAATGGTGGCCTCGGCACGCAATGTTGAGTTAGGTTACGATTCTTTGTGTTACGTTTGGTTAGGTTAGGCTAGAGTAGCTTTGACTTTTATGCTATACACTGCTTTTCGGCGGATCTCTGCGCTCTACGCTGCTCTTCCATATTCTGCACTTCAATCGGGAGGGCAGCAATAGTGGTCGCGGCACGTTATTTTGAGTTTGCTATGTCAGGTTAGGATACGTTAGCCAGGGTTATGTTCGGGTTTCTTTGCCTTTCCTGCTTTACACAACGGTTCTAAGGATTTCTACGCTCTACTCTCCTGTAGTATGTTCTGCTTGGCTCTATGGAGGCCAGCAATAGTGGCCTCGACACGTTAGGCTGGCACAGATAACGTTTGGTTATGTTACGCTTGGTATGGTTTGGATAGGATAGCTTTGACTCTTTCGTCATACATTGCTGTTCGGACGATTTCAGCGTTCTACATTGCTCTGCTCTAATCTTATAAGTTAAGGTGAGGCCAGCAACAGCTGGTCAGTTTGTGTTACGTTACGTCTGCTTATGTTACGTCTGGTTAGCTTAGGATAGGGCGGTTCCTTCTTCTGCGCTATACACTGTTATTCAGTGGATTACTGCGTTCTACTATGCTCTAGTACGCTCTGCTTGGCGCTGGGGAGTCCAGCAGCAGCGGTCGCGGCACGTTTTGTTGGGTTAAGCTAGGTTCAGTTAGGTTCCCTTGGTTTGGTTTAGGTTTCGTTAGATCTGAATTTTGCGATATACACTGCGTTTCTGTTAACCACTGAATTTGGTTAGCACGTGGTAGCTACGATTTCAGTGCTGTACACTGTTATTCGGTGGGTTCATGCGATCTACATCTGTCCTGCAGTGTGTTCTGCATGGCACTGTTGAGGCCAGCAGTAGTGGTCGCGGCAAGCTGCGTTGCGTCATCTTACATTTGGCTAGGTTAGGTTACGTAGTGTTCGGTTTGGAATGCTCCGCCTTCTGTGCTACACACGGCTATTCTATGGACCACTGCTCCTTGCTGTGCGCTATCATACTCTGCTTGTCACCGTGGACGCCAGGAGTAGTGGCCGCGGCATGTTAGGTTGAGTTATGCGACGTGCGGGTAGGAAAGGTTTGGTTAGGTTATGATAGTATAGCTTTGACTTTTTTGCTATGCAGTCCTGTTCAGTGGATTTCTGCGCTCTACTTTGCACTAGTATATTCTGCCTGGCTCTGGGGATGCCAGCAATGCTGGTCTCGGCACGTTACGGCGAGATATGTTACGTTCGGATTGGCAGCATTAGGCTTCGCTTGGCTAGAATAGCTTTGACTTTTGCGTTGTACACAGATGTTCGTAGGATATCTGGGCCCTGAATTGCTCTACCAGCCTCTGCTTGTCTCTGCGGGACCATAAATTGTGGTCGCGGCACGTTAGGTTGTCGTTGGTTAAGTTTAATGTGTTTATGTTGGCATGTGTTTGGTTTGAATAGGATCCACTATTTTGCTGTAAACTGCTATTCTATGGATTCCTGCGGCACACTCCCCTCTAGTATGTTCTGCATGGCTGTGGGGAAGCCATCAATAGTGGTAGAGGCACGTTAGTTTGTATCAGGTTACGTTTGGCTATATTAAGGTGGAGTGGGTTATGTTTGAAGAGCATTGACCTTTCTGCTATACACTGCCATCCCATTAACTTCTGCGCGCACTCCTCTCCAATATGTGCCGCTGGGCGATGGGGAGGCCGGCAATAGTGTTCTAGGCACGTTAGGTTGTTCTAATTGATATTTGGTTGTGTTACGTTTGGTTATGTTAGGATAGGGTGACTTTGACAATTGCGCTCCACACTGCTATTCGGTGATTTCTGCGCTCTAACTTGCTCAACTGTACCCTTCTCGGCTCTCGGGAGGCCGGCAATGGTGGCCGTGACTCGCTTGGTTGTGTTAATTTACGCTTGGTTATGTTAGGTTAGTGTACCCTTCTCGGCTCTCGGGAGGCCGGCAATGGTGGCCGTGACTCGCTTGGTTGTGTTAATTTTCGCTTGGTTATGTTAGGTTACGATAAGTCTGGTCAGGTTTGCTTTGATTTTCGTGCTAAACACTGTTATGCGCTGGATACCTGCTCTCTACTGTGATCCACTCTAATTTGCTTGGCACTGTGGAGGCCAGCAATAATGGTCGCGGCACGTTATGTTGTGCTTGCTATGCAGGGTAGGATATGTTAGTATGGGTTAGGTTTGGTATCATAGACCTTTATGCTGTACACAACGATTCTATTGATTTCAGCGCTCTACTCCGCTCTAGTAAGTTCCAGTTGGCTCTGGGGTGGCCAGCAATGGTGGTCTGGGCACGCAAGGTTGAGTTATGTTGCGCTCGGTTATGTTACGTTTGGTTAGGTTAGGTTGGGGAAGTTTAGACGTTTGTGCTATACACTGCCCATCGGTGGATTTCTGCGGTCTACATTGCTCTACTATACTCTGCTCGACCCTGGTGTGGCCTGCAATAGTTGTCGTGACACGATAGTTTGAGTTATGTTACGTTTGGTTAGGCTTTGTTGGGTTAGGTTTGTTCAAGAAGGCTTTGACTTTTGTGATATACGCTGCTATTAGTTGGATTTCTGTGCTCTACTTTGCTCTGGTATGTTGAGCTTGGCACCGTGGAGGCCAGAAATCGTGGTCTCGGCTCGTTAGGTTTACTTAGGGTACGTTCGATTCTATAATGTTTGGATAGGTTAGGAAAGGATAGCTCCGACTTTTGAGCCGAACACTGCTATTCTGTGGATTTCTGCGCTCTACTGTACTCTGATATGCTCTACTTTTCTCTGAGGAGGCCAGAAATATTGGTCTCGGCTCGTTAGGTTGGTTAGATTACATTTGGTCGAGTTAGGTAACTTCGGGTTAGGTTAGGATAACATTGCCTCTTGTGCGCAACACAGCTGTCATATGGACACCTGGGCTCTACTGCGCTCTACCATATTCTGCCTGCCTCTAGTTACGCCAGCAATAGTGGTCGCGTCACGTTATATTGAGTTTGGTTACGTTTGGTTACGTTAATGTTTGTTAGGTTAGGAGGGTTAGCTATGACTTTCGCGCTATAAACTCTTATTCGGCGGATGACTGCACTCTACTGTGCTCTAATATGTTCTGCTTGTCACTGGTGGGGGGGGGGCAGTAATGGTGGTATCGGTACGTTGCGTTCAGTCAGGCCACGCTTGGTTAGGTCAGGTATGGTCAGGTTGGGCTAGGATACCTTTGACATTTTTGCTTTATACAGCGGCGCGGTGTATTTCTGCGCTCTACAGTGCTTTAGAATATTCTGCTTGGTACGGGGGGAGGGAGGCTTAGTAATAGTGGTCTAGGCACTTTAGGTACAGATAGCCCACGCTTGGTCGGGTTATGGTGGCTACGGTCATGTTCGGGTAGCTTCAGCTTTTCTGCTATACACTGCGATTCCATGGATTTCTTCTCTCTACTCTCCTCTGGTGTGATGCGCTTGACCCCAGGGAGGCAATCAATGGTGGTCGTGTCCGTTATGTTGAGACAGGTTGCGTTTGCTTACGTTAAGATTGTTTATGTTAGGAGGGGCTAGCTATGCCTTTTGCGCTAAAAACTGCTATTCGGCGGATTTCTGCACTCTTCTGTGCTCTAATATGTTCTGCTTGGCTCTGCAGATGCCAGCAGTAATGGTCTCGGCACGGTATGTTGAGATAGGCTACGTAGGTGAGGTTATGTTGGCCTTGGTTAGGTTCAAATAGCTTAGACTACTCCGCCATACACTGCAATTCAGTGGATTACTGCAACTCCACTCCCCTTTGCCATGCTGTGCTTGGCTCTGCGGAGGCCAGCAGAAGTGGTCCCGGCACGTTGATTGAGGCTAGATTGCGTTTGATTTTCTTGCGTGTAATTGGGTCTGGTTTGGATAGCTTTGACTCCTGTTCCGTACACTGCAATGAGGTGGACTTCTGCTCTCTGCTGTGCTCTCGTATGATCTGCTTGGCTCTATGGAGGCCAGCAATACTGGTCGCGACCCGTTCGGTGGAGTTAGGTTACGTTCGGGCATGTTATGATTGGTTAGGTTAGGAGAGGATAACTTCGACTTTTGTGCTATACACTACCGTTCGGCGTATCTTTGCGCTCTAATGTGCTCTAACATGGTAACCGTGGCTCTGGGAAGGACGGCAATAGTGGTATCGGCTCATTATGTTGAGCTAGGCTACGTTTGGTTAGGTTAGGTTAGATCGCGTTAGGATAGGGTATGTTTGACTTTTGTTCTTTCCAATTCAATGCGGAGGATGTCTGCGCTCTGCTGTGCCATGGTATATGCTGATTGCTCCCTGGATATCAGCGATAGTGGTCTAGGCACATTAAGTTGAGATATGTTACGTTTGGTTGTGTCATGTTAGGTTAGGTTTGGCTAGGATGACTTAGACTTTTGCGCTAATGACTGCCTTTCGGTGGATTTCTGCAGTCTTCTGAGATGTAATATACTCCGCTTTGCTCTGGGGAGTCCAGAAATAGTGATCGCGACATGTTAGTGTGTGTTCCTTTATATTAGGTAAGGTTAGGTTATGTTGGGTTAGGTTAGTATATCCTGACCTTTGTGCTCTACACTGTTATTCTATGGACCTCTTGGCTCTATTGTGCTCTTCTATACTCAGCTCGACCCTGGGGATTGCAGTAATTGTGGTCTCGGCACATTCGGATGAGATGGGCTACGTTTGGCTGTGTTACGTTTTGTTATGGTAAGAGACGATAACTGTGTCTTTTGTGCTATACACTGCTATTCGGTGCATTTTTGTGCTCTCCTGTGCTTTAATTCTCTCTGCCCGTCTCTGGGGAAGGCAGCGATTGTGGTCTCGGCTCGTTACTTTTAGCTTTTCTGCGTTTGGTTAGGCCAGGTTTGGTCAGGAAGGGTTAGGGTATCTTCGACATTATCGCTATTCTCTGCTATTTGGTGGCTTTCTGCGCTCTACTGTGCTCTCGTGTATTGTGCTTGGCTCTGGGGATTCCTGTAATAGTGGTCTCGGCACTTAGGTAAACTTGAATTACGTTTGGCCTTATTACGTTCGGGTAGATGAGGATAGGGTAGGTGATGATAGGGTAGCATCTACTTTTGTGGTACACACTGATATTCGGCGTATTTCTGCGCTCTACATTGCTCTACTATAGTGTGTTCGACTCTGCAGAAGTTAGTAGCAGTGGTCCAGGCGCGTTAGTTTGACCTTTGCTACGTTTGGTTGTGTTATGTTTGGTTAGTGTAGGAGAATATATCATTGACTTTTGTGCTATACACTGATATTCGGTGAACCTCTGCGCTATACTGAGCTCTAATATGCTCTGCTTGTCTCTGGGGAGGACGGATATACTGGCCGCGGCGCACTGGGTTGTGTTAGGTGACGGAAGGCTTGGTTGGGTGTGTTTGGGTTCGGTTTGGATATCTTTGACTTCTGTCCTGTACACGGTAATGCGGCGGTTTCTGCGCTGTTCTGTGCTCTAGCTTCTTCAGCTCGGCTCTGGAGAGAGCCGCAATAGTGGTCTATGTACGTTAAGTTGAGTAATGTTACGTATGGTTATGTTGCGTTGGTTATGTTAGGATATTGTAACCCAGAATTTTGTGCTATATACTTCTATTCGGTGCATATCTGCTCTCCACAGCGCTCTAATATGCTCTGCTTGGCTCTGAGGAGGACAGCCATAATAGACTCGTCACGTTAGCTTCAATTAAGCAACTTTCGTTTATGTTACGCTTGGTTAGGGTAGGAGATGATAACATTGACTTCTGTGTTACCCACTGCTATTCGGTGGTTGACTACGCTCTACTGTGTTCTAATTCGCTCTGTCTGGCTCTGGGGTTTCCAGAAATAGTTGTCCTGTTTCTATAGGTTTTGTTATTCTATGTTTGGTTAGGTCAGGCTTGGTCTGGCTAGGTTAGGGTACTTTTGACATTTGTAATATTCGCTGCTATTTGGTGGCTTTCTGCGGTCTACTGTGCTCTACTTTACTCTGCTCTGCTCTGGGGATTCTAGTATTAGTGGCCTCGGCTCGTTAGGGTATGTTAGCTTACGTTTGACTTTATTACATGTGAATGGTTTAGGTTGGTCTATCTTCGTCTTTTGCGTCGCACAATGTTAGTCGCTTGATTTCTACGCCCTACATTGCTCTACTGTGCTTGGCTCTATTCTGTGGAAGCCAGGAATAGCGGCCGCTGCACGCTTGTATTAGTTATGCTACGTTTGGGCATGTTACGATTTGTTATTTTCGGAGAGGATAGCCTTGACTTTTGTGCTATACATAGGCTTTCGGCGGACTTCTGCCCTCTCATGTACTCTAATATGTTCATCATAGCTCTAGGAAAGAAAGCAATACAGGTGCCGGCAAGTTACGTTGCGTTAGGCTACGTGTGGTTAGGACAGGTTAGGCCAGGTTACGTTAGTATATCTTTGACTTTTGTGCTATACACATTAATGTGCCTGATTTCTGCTCTCTACTTTCCTCTGGTATATACTGCTTGGCTCTGCGGAGGCCAGAAATAGTGGTCTCGGCACATTAGATTGAGTATAGGTTGCGTTTGGTTAAATAACGTTTGGACGTATTAGGACAAGGTTGCGTTTCCTTTTCTGCTATAGACAGCTATTCGGGGGATTCCTGCGCTCTGCTGTGCCCTAGTATATCCTGCTTGTCTCTAGGGAGGCCAGCGATAGTGGTTTCGGCACGGCAGTATAAGCTATGTTACGTCTTCAGATATTACGTTTGGATAGCTTATGATCGGATAGAGCTGTCATTTGTGTCATACGCTGATATTCGGTGGTATCCTACGCACCAAATTGCTGTATTATAATCTGCTCGGCTCTGGGGTGGCCAGGAATAGTGGTCGGGGCACGTTAGTATATGTTATATTACGTTTGGCTAGGTCAGGTTACGTTTGGTTAGGTTAGGACATCCCCTACTTTTGTGCCCAGCACTGCTTTTGTACCGACTTCAGGGCTCTACTCTGCTCCACTATACTCTGTTCGACCCTGGGGAGCTTAGTAATAGTGGTCTCGGCACATTAGTCTGGGGTATACTACGTTTGGTTGTGGTACGTTTGGCTAGGTCAAGGAACGACAGCTGTGACTTTTGTGTTGTACACTGCTATTCGGCGGATCTCTCCGCTCTTCTGTTCTCCAGTTTGCTCAGCCTGGCTCTGGGGAGGCCAGTAATGGTGGTATCGGCTCGTTAGGTTAAGTTTGATAGCGATTGGTTATACTTCATTTAGCAGGTTAGCAGAGTATAGCTGCGGCCTCTGTGCTTTACACTGCTATGCGCCGTATTTCTACGCTCTACAATGCTCTACAATACTCTGTTCGACTCTGGGGAGGCCAGTAATAGTGGTCCCGACACGTTAGTTTGATTTTGGCTAGGTCTCGTTATGTCACGTGTGGTTAGGTAGGAGAGGATATCATTGACCTTTCTTGCTATATACTGCTATTCGGTGAATCTCTGCACAATACTGTACTCTAATACGCTCCGCTTGGCTCGGGGGAGGCCAGCAGTAGTGGTCGCGTCTCGTTACGTTGAGTTATATTACGCTTTGTTACGTTATGGTTGGACAGGTTAGGCTAGGATAGCTATGACTTTTGTGCCATACACTGCTTTTCGGTGGAACACTTCGCTCTGCAGTGCTCTAGTATATTCCTGTTGGCACTGTGGGGGCGAGCAGTAGTGGACTAGCTACGTTAGGTAGGATTATGCTGCGCTTGCTTCTGTCGTGTTTGGTTAGGTTACGCTGTGATAGCTATGACTTTTGTGCTATACACTGCTGCTCGGGCATTTCTGCGCTGTACTAAGCTATAATAAGCTCTGCTTGACTCTGGGATGCCAGCAGTAGAACTCTCGGCAATTTCAGTTGGGTCAGGTTACGTTTGGTTAGGTTAGATCGGCCTGGGTTAGGTTGGCATTGCTTTGACTCTTCTGCTATACATTGCCATTCTTTGGACTTCCACGCTCTTCACTCTTTTATTATGATCTGCTTGACGGAGGTGCGTCCAGCTATAGTGGTCTAGGCACGTTAGATTTGATTTGGTTGCGTTTGCTTATGTTACGTTTGTTTAAGTTAGGGTAGGGTAACTTTGACTATTGCACCATACGCTGCTATTCGATGAATTTCTACACTCTGGATTGCTCTGCTGTACCCTGCTAAACTTTGTGGAGTACTGTAATAGTGGTCTAGGCACGTTAGCTAAAGTTGGGCTACGTTTGGTTAGTTCATGTTGGTTTGGGTTATGTTTGGGTCGCTATGGTTTTTCTGCTACACGCCGTAATTCTATGGATTTATGCGCTCCATTGTGCCCTAGTGTATTCTGCTTGCCTCTGGAGATGTCAGCAATAGCAGTCTAAGCACGTTAATTTGTGTCACATTATGTTTGGTTATGTCAGGTATGGACAGGTTAAGCTAGGAGACCTTCGACTTTTGCGCTTTACGCTGCAATGCGGTCGGTAACTGCGCTCTACTGCGCTCTAGTATATTCTGGTTGGCTCTGCGGAGTTCATCAATAGTGGACTAGGCACGTCACGTGGAGATAAGTTACGTTCGTCTATGTTATGTTTAGTTTCGTTAGGCATGGACAGCTTTCATTTCTGTGCTGTACACAGGTGTTCGGCTTATTTCTTCGCTTTACTGTGATCTAATAAGCTTTGCTTTTCTCTGAGGAGGACAGAAATAGTGGTCGCGGCACGATAGGTTGTGCTAGGTTGCGCTTGGTTAGGTTCGATTAGGATTGGTAGATTTAGGATATCTTTTGCTTTTGTGCTCAACACAGCTATTCTTTAGGCTTGAGGGCACCACCGTGCTCTACTTTACTCTGCCCGACCCTGGATAGGGCATTAATAGTGGTTTCGGCACGTTAGGTTGGTTTACGCTAAGTTTGGTTATATAACGATTGTTTGGGTTAGGCATGGATAGCTATAACTTTGGTGGTATACACTGTTATTCAATGAACTTCTAAGCTGTACTGCTCTCAGCTATACTCTGCTCAACTGTGGACAGGCCAGCAATAGTGGTCGCTGCACGTTAGCTTCTGCAATGTTACGTCTCGTTATGTTGCGTTCGGTGAGGCTAGGACATGACAGCATTGTCTTTTGTGCTAAACACTGCTATTTGGAGGGTTTCTCTTCTCCTCTGTGCTCTAATGTGCTCTGCTTGGTTCTGTGGATGGCAGGAACGGTGGACGACTCACGTTAGTTTTGGTCAGCTTTCGTTCGGTTGTGTAAGGATAGTTTGGTCCATGTAAGTATATCATCGACTCTTCTGCCGTACACTTCCATTCAATGGACTTCTGCGATCTACTTTCCTCTTGAATGTCCTGCATGGCTCTGTGGAGACCAGCAATAGTGGTCGTTGCACGACAGGTTTTTAGGTTACGTTTGAATAGGTTAGGTTACGTGAGGGTCGGAGGGGGCAGCTTCGAATTTTGTGCAATACACTGATATTCGGAGGATTTCGGCGCTCACGCTGATCTTCTATACTCTGCCTATTTCCCGTGAGACCTGCAATAGCGGTCGCGGCACGTAATGTTGCGTTACGTTACGTATGGCTATGTTACGGATGGTAAGGTTTACACAGCATAGCTTTGACTTTTGTGCTATACACTGCTATTGGGAGGACCTCTGCGCTCTACCGTGCACTAGTAGGCTTTGCTTGGAACTGGGGAAGCCAGCAATTGTGGCCTCGTTGCGTTAGTTTGGGTTAGGCTGTGTTAGGTTGGGCTACGTTTGGTTAGGCTAGAATAGGGTAGATTTGACTTCTGTGCTATAAAATGCTTTTCGATGGATTTCTGCGCTCTACTGTTGTCTAATATTCTCTGCATTGCTCTGGTAATTCCAGAAATCGTGGATGCGGCACGAGAGGTTGAATTATGTTGCGTACTGTAAGGTTAGGCTTGTTAGTGTTCGGTTAGGATATCTTTGTGTTTCGTGCAATGCGCTGCGGTTCTAATGATTTCTGCGCTCCACTCTGCTGCAATATGTTCTGCTTGCCTCCAAGGAGGCCAGCAATACTGGTTTCGACACCCTAGGTTATGCTACGGTGCGTTTATTTGCGTCACGTTCGGTCAGGTTTGGGCAGGATGGCTTTAACTTTTGAGGCATACACTGCTATACCGGTGTCTTCTGCACTCTAGTGTGCTCTAATATGCTCTGCCTGACTTTGGAGTGGCCAGAAGTAGTGCTGTCGGCATGTTAGCCTGAGATATGTTGCGTTTGGCTATGTCACGCTTGGTTAGGTTAGGACGGGATAGCTTAGACTTTTTTGCTATGCACTACTGTCTGCTGGTTGTATGCGCTCTGCTCTGCTCTAATGTGTTCTGCTTTGCTCTGGCGTGACCAGTAATTGTGGTATCGCCACGTTAGTTTGAGTTTCGTTGCGTCTCTTTTGGGTAGGATAGATAGGCATGGTTAGCATTTCTTCGGCTTCTGTGCCATACACTGCTATTCGGTGGATTTCTGCGTTCTACATTGCTCTACTATACCCTGCTCGAATCTGGGGGGACAGTAATAGTGGTCCCGGGACGTTAGTTTTTTCCATGCTACGTTTGGTTTTGTTACGTTTGGTTAGGGCAGGAGAGGAATGCATTGACGTTTGTGATATATACTGCTGTTCGGTGAACCTCTGCGCTATTGTGTACTCGAATATGCTCTGCTTGGCGCTGGGTAGGCCAACAGCAATGGTCTTGGCACATTACGATACGTTAGGTTGCGTTCAGTTATATTACGTTTGAACAGGTTAGGGAAGGATAGCTGTGACTTTTGTGCTATACACTGCTATTCGGTTGATCCCTGCTGCCTACTGTCATCTGATTTTTTCACCTTCTCTCCGGAAATGCCAGCAACAGTGGTCTTGGCACGTAATGCCCAGACAAACTGCGATGGCTTGGGCTATGTTTGGTCAGGTTTGGTTAGGACATCTTTGACTTTTGTGCTGTACGTTTCAACGGCGCCGATTTCTGTGATCTACTCTGCTGTAGTATATTCTGCACGGCTACAGGGAAGTCAGCAAACGTGGTGCAGGGCGGATAGGTGGAGTTAGGTAACGTATGGTTATGCTACAATTGGATACGTTAGGCTAGGGCCAGTTCCGCTCTGAATGTCGAGCGAGACTACGCTCCTACGATTAGGATGTATTTTCGGCGGAATAGTGCGTTTTCTACCGCGTGCGTTAGAGCCATTCTGTGCGGGTGGTGCGTGGGTGCACGTGGCGGGGGACTCACGTTGCGGAGTGTGTCGTGGTGTCGATAAAAATTGAATTTGTTTGGAAGTTGCTTTTTTTTCTTTTTTCCTGGCATCGGCGAAGTTCCGGACGCCGCTACGGCGCAGGTAGGCGAGGAACGGTGCCCATTGTCTGCCGTGGAGACGCGCGCCTGGCCAGCGAGGGATACCTGGGCTGAGGGTCACGGCATAATGCAAGCGGCGGAGCAGGGGCACGCAAACCGTCCATTGGCAATCATGCCGGGGAAGCCGAACAATTTATTTAGGAAGGAAGGTACGGTTATAGTTAGTGGTGCCGACGCGGCTCCAGTGGAGCTTTCCTCGTCGAATGACAGGGCAATTAGCCCTGCTGTAGGTGCTACGAGGCGCGTGACTCGTCGCACCACATTGCGTAAGGCGCTGCCTGCGGAACTCGAGGGGTGTGCTCCTCCTTCGCTGGAGCCGTCAGCGTCACGGGCGACGGCGAAACGTCGTCTTCGTGGTAGCCCCCGCGAAGACGGCGAAGCGCCCGCGGTGAGCGGTGGTGGGGGAATATGACCGATTCGCTGGTTTGGAGGGTATTGAACTCGCCCCGAAACCCACGAGCGTAAACCGGGCGATGGCGACCCCCCCCCCACACGCGAGGAGCTCACCAGTTATCATCGTCCGCTGGCTGTTGTGTAACTGTCTGCCGTTATATCCGAGAATTGCGCAAGGATTGAAACGATGGTAGACAAGAGTAAAAATCTTCACGGCCCATACGTCCGCGCTTTCCGTATGTGCGCCAATGTGGCGCACTCGGCCGGCTGGGAGATGAGTCACGAAGTCACAGTCGGCCGTGCCCAGGAGACGATGGCAGAGAGGGCCAGCGTGCTGATGGCCGAAATCGCGAGTCTGCGGCAGAAGGATATCTCCCAGCAGGCGGTGATAGCCGACTTGCGGGAGGACGATGCCACCCAGTAGGCGGTGATCGCCTCCTTGCGCGCGGAGCTGGATCTGGAGCGGAAGCGGGTAATCGTCGACCCCGCGCCCGCTCGAAATTGCGTGCGTCCGCGGGCGCCGGAGCAGCGACACCGGCGCCTGATTCCGGTATCGCGAATGCCCTCGCGGCACTCAGTCCCCGAATAGACGCAAAGTCCGAGGAGCGTGTGCTTACGCTCCCCGTGGCAGGCGGGCGTGGTGCGCCTGCCCGAGCGCCGGAGCAAACCAGCTCCTCTGCCGGCCTGCGCGCGCGGCCTGAACTGGTGGCCACGGCGGGCACGATCGCGGGCGCTTCCCGTGGCGGGCCCGTTGACGCCCAGGCGGAGGCGCCGGCCATGGCCCCGGACGTAGCCGTGAAGGACGTAGCGGACAGCTGGTCGCTCGTCATCGGTAGGCGCGAGAAGCGAGCGCAGCGGCAGTCAGTCGCTGCAACGCAACTGCCCGCGTGAGCGCCCACGAGTGCGCCGAAGGGAGCCGGCGGTAATACGGAGCGCCGCGTCTCGGGGACGAGCTCCGCTCGCGTGCTTCCCGCGACCGCCACGAAGACCGGAGCGATGCCCGGTCACGACAAGTAGAAGGGCGGCGACAAGCAGGGTAACATCCTTATGCGGCCGCCGTCGCGGGTTGGGTACATGAGGGCTCGAGTTCCTCTTGCGCGGGGGCCATCTCCGCTGCAGCAGGAAAGGTAAATCTCGCCAACATCGGGATCGAGGCCTTGCGCCACCGTCGGGCCGCTTCCGGCGGTCTCCTGCTGGAGATGGGCAGAACCGATCGCGAACAGCGGGCCGACGCTCTCGCCGGGCGAATGAGCGAAACCTTGGAAGCTTCCGGCGTGCGGGTTGCGGTTCCCACCTAGAATGCGGAGCTGAGGGTGACAGGGCTTGACGACCTTGTCACTCCCCGCGAGGTGGCCCCTGCCCTGGCCAGGGTGGGTGATTTCACCGAGGCGGATATTAGAGCCGGAGTGATCCGCCCTTCCGCTTCGAGTCTGGGATCTGTATGGGCCCAGCGTCCCCTCGCAGCAGCGAGAAAAGCCGCAGTTTGCGGGCGGATCCGCCTCTGCTGGACATCGGCCCCTGTCGTAGACTTGGAGGTGCGTCGCCTCCAATGCTTCCGTTGCCTTACGTTCGGTCACGCGAGGAGCAGATGCTCTAGCGCGGTGGATCGCAGCGACACCAGTTTCAGGTGTGGCGCGGCGGCAACCAGGCCGGTGGTAGTAGTGCGCCTGCACCCAAGTGCCCGGTTTGCGCCGGGCTCGGCCGCCCCTCCAACAACCGACTGGGCAGCAAGGCGTGCTGCCCGCCAAAGTCGAAATGTGCGACTCGCCAGGCGCCTGCAGGCGCCGCGTCCGCCTCGGCGCCCGCGAGCGCCAATTCGGAAGCTGCGTCCACGCATTCCGTCTCCGTGACAGCTACCGCGAAGGGCACGCCGAACGGCGGAGCACCGGGCCCTAAGCCGGCGCGAAAGAAGCGGGCCAGGATGAGGCCACGGACATTGCCTAAATTTCATGCCATCCATGGTGGTCCAGGCCAATCTGAACCACTCGCGGTCGTCGCAGGACGTGCTCCTGCACACACTCGTTGAGCTGGATGTCGGGCTGGCTGTTACCGCAGAGCCGCACCCTACCCTTTATCAGGACGGGCAGTACGGTGATCGGGACGGCTCCGTGGCGATCATCGCCAGGGGACTACTGCGGACATCCGAACCAACGCTGCTTCGCAGCTGTGAGGGATTCGTGGCCGTCTCCTGGAGAAACGTAGTCGTGATGATGTGCTACGTCTCCCCTTACCGCGGTATCTCGTCGTGCGAAAGGTACCTGGACGAGCCCGGAGGTTTCCTTAATGGACACATGCCTCATCCGGTTCTGGACCCGGGGGACATCAACGCGTACTCCGTGGCGTGGAGTTGCCCGCGGACAGACGCTCGGGGCCCTGCAAGATTGGGCCGCGGGGTTGGATCTCCTGTTGCTCATCGGCGTTCCCTGAGCGCGTGCATCCAGTGGAACGGCACGTCCATCGTGGACATGTCGTTCGCATCGCCGGCTGCTGTGCGGTTGGTCACTGGCTGGAGGGTGGCGGTGGAAGTGGGAACGCTTAGCGACCACCACCACCTCACCATGATGCATGCCGTCACGCCTCGCACTGGACTGGAACCACCCAGCCGGAAGCACGCGACCGCGCCGCGATACGCGCTCGGGCACCTCGACTGCGACCTCTTCGCCGCGGCCGTCCAGGCCGTCGCCTGCGCGGATGGGGCCATCGGGCGCAAAAACGCCGAAGCTGCGTTAGGGGCGGAGCTTATAAAGGCGAGATGACGGGCGCGTGCGACGTCGCCATGCCACGGGTAAGGGAGCCACCTTCGCGCGGTGCAGTGCACTGGTGGTCGGCGGAAATCGGGCAGCTCCGGGTGCTCTGCGTGTTCGCCCGGCGCCAAAACACCTGGGCGCGTCATCGACGACGCGCGGTGTCCGCCGAGGATATAGCGCGGCACTATCTTGAGTACCGTTCCGCGGTGGTCAACCTCCGGAGAGAGATTCGCAGAGCCAAATCTTGGCAATGGGACGATCTCCTCGCGACGCTCTAAAGCGATCCGTGGGGAGGCCCCTCTAAATTAGTAATGGGGAAGTTAAGGGCATGGTCACCCCCCGTGACCTAGCGTATGGACCCCGAGCTCCAGCGGCGGGTGACAGACACCTTCTTCCCGGCGGTGGCGGAGGAGGGTTTCCAACCTGTCGCAGTACGATCGGAACTGGTCGGATGGTCCAACGAGCTGGGGGTCTCGCGCGAGGAGTTGGGCCGTGCGGTCGTTAAGATGTTGGCGAGGAGCACTGCTCCGGACTGGACGGCATCCCAGGCCGAGCCATTGCACTGGCTCTGGTGGCGTGGGTGACAGTTTGAGACGGCTGTGCGACAGCTGCCTCAGGACCGGTCGATTCCCGGCATGTTGTAAGAGAGCGAGGGTCGTGCTGATCACGAAGCCAAGGAAGCCGCCGGACTCTCCGAAGGCATACCGCCCGATATGCCTGCTCGACGATGCGTGCAAGCTCTTCGAGCGCTTTCTAGCTGCCCGCCTCCGAAAGCATTTAACGGACGTGGGTCCTGATCTCAGCGTCAGTCAGTTTGGATTCCGGCAGGGACGGTCGACGATCGACACGATTAAGCGCGTTCGCACCCTGTCGGTGGCTATTTGGATTCCGGCAGGGACGGTCGACGATCGACACGATTAAGCGCGTTCGCACCCTGTCGGTGGCTGCCGTTGTCCGCGGCGGGGTGGTGCTGGCGGTCGGTGTGTATATCGCCAACGCTTTCAATACCCTGCCCTGGGCCGCCATGCGGTGTGCCCTGTTGTACCACGGGGTTCCCCAATTCATGATGGCGGTGATCGGCGACTATTTGGCGGAGCGCTCGGTCGAGTATCCCGGACGAAACTCGACCGTTGTGCGGGCGACGAACTGCGGGGTTCCACAGGGGCCGGTACTCGGGCCGATCCTCTGGGACCTCGCTTACGACGCCGTGTTGCGTACTCCCCTCCCCCGCGGCCAGAGCCTCACGTGATACGCGGACGACACGCTGGTGATGCCCGCCGTGTCGAGTTGGGTGGAGGCCACGCTGCGCGCGGAAGGTGGCGTGGCCCTCGTCTCGAACGGCATCCAGAGGCTGGGGCTGAGTATCTCCCCCTAGAATACCGAGGCTATGTGCTTTTGCCATCGGAACCACGGGAAACGGCCCAAGTAGCTTATGCGCTTGTGGAACGTCGTGGTCGGGGCACGGGACCAGATGAAATATCACGGTGTCGTCCTGGATAGCCACTGGAAGTTCGACGAGCGTCTCCTCGCGCTGGAACCACGCATGCGAGCTATGGCGGGGGCACTGCGTCGCCTACTACCCAACCTGGGTGGGCCAGACCGAATGGTGCGCCGCCTCAACACGGGGGTCGTTCGCTCGGTGGCACTTTACGGGGCTCCGATCTAGGCGAACGACCTGGTACCTAGTCCGCGCAGTCTGGCGGTTCTCCGGTGATTCGCTCGCAGGACGGCGATCAGGGCCGTGCGCGGTGACAGCACGATATCCACGAGGCGGCGATGGTCCTGGCGTGTGTTCCGCCGTTCGAACTGCAAGCGGTGGGTGAGGCCCGTATCTACGTACTCCTACGCTCTGGCGGCGGTGGTGCTCCTGAAGGAGGGGCCGTTTCGTTGAGGCGAAGGGTCCGGCATTCCATGATGACCGTCTGGCGAGCTCGGCTGAGGAATCCGAGCCGCCGGCGGCACCGGGAGGTCGAGGTTGTGATCCCCGTGCTGGATGCATGGGGGCGCAGCGGCAGCCGGCGCACAATACGCCTGGCACAGGTGCTAACCGGGCACGGGTGTTTCGGGTATGACCTGTGTCATATCTGGCGGGAACGTGGGACGCGGTGTCATCACTGCGGGGAGGGCGCGACACGGGCCGCACACGCTGGAGGAATTTCCGGCGTTGGTTCGCGAGAGCCTGTTACTTTGTCGCGTATTCAGTCGGGACCTTTCACTCTCAGTCGTCGTGGCGCGGATGACGGAGAGCTTTGGAGCGTGGCGTGCGGTGGCCCCTTCTGCGAGGCGGTTATGTTACAGAAGGAGGCTGCGGAGGGAGCCCGGGTGGATATCGCGCGCTCCACACGCGTAGGGTGGCGAAGGCTACAAGCGCGCCGCCGCTAGGCGGCGCGCGCACTACTGGATGTGTTAACGCATTAGGCCTCCGCCTTCGCGTGCGATCATGTACCTACGGCCGGGGAGGCCGTCTCTCTCTCCCGTTGTGACCTTGATCTGGGTGATCACGGGCTGGCGTGTGGGGGCCCGTCTGTTCGAGGGACCGTGGTCCGGGCGCAGGGTGATGTTCGCGCGGCGTCCGCAGGGTACGCGTGCGTTGCGGTGCGGTGGCATGCGTGTTGTGTGTGCCTGTATTCGACCTGTCTCGTGCGCATGGACATGATCGTTTCGGGTACGATTTCCCGACGCGCCGGGAGGGAGCAGCAGTTGCGTCGCGGGGGCGTCCTGGCCATTGCGCCTCGGCGAAGTCTAGGGCGCACCGAAGTGCGAAGGTCTGGCCGTCGTGGGGGTTTTAGTGGGTAAAAAAGCCACATATACCCGCCCCCTCCCTTAAGGGGGTTGGGTATCTTTGGAAGATTTCCCCCACGTGAGAACAAGAAAGGCCAGGGCAGCTTTTACTTTTGCGATGTGCACTGCAATGCGGCGGATTTCTGCGCAATATTTTGCTCTTGAATACTCTGATTGCTTCTGTGGAGTTCAACAATAGTGGTCTAGGCACGTTAGATTTAGTCAGGTTACGTCTTGTTATGCTCTGTTTGTTTATGTTAGGCCAGGACAGCTTTGAGTTTGTGTTATAAGCTGCTGTTCGGTGAATTTCTGCTCACTACTGTGATTTAATATGCTCTTCTATGCACTTGCGATGCCGGGAGTAGTGGCCGCGACGCGTTAGGTTGATGTAGGTTACATTGGGCTAGTTCCGTTTGGTTTTGGTTAGGTTAGGATATCCTATGCTTCTGTCCTTTACACTGCAATGCGGCGGACTTGCGTGATGTTATGGGCTCTAGTATGTTCTGCGTGTAGCTGGGGAGGCCAGGAATACTGGTCTAGTCTCGTTAGGTTCAGATAGCCTACGCATGGTTATGTTCTGTTCAGCCAGGTATGGTTAGGATAACTTCGGTGTTTGTGCTTTTCACTGCTGTTTCGGAGCTTTCTGCGCTCTGCTGTTCTCTAGTATGCCCTACTATGCACTGCGGATTCCAGCAATAGGTATCCCGGAACGTTAGGTTAAGTTAGGTTGTGTTTCGTCATATAACGTTTGGACAGGTTAGGAATGTTTAGCTGTGACTTTTGTGCTATACACTGCAATTCGGCGCATTTCAACGCCCTACATTGCTCTACTATACTCTGCTAGGCCCTGTGCAGGCCAAGAATAGTGGTCCTGGCACGTTATTCTGATTTAGGCTACGTTTTGTTATGTTAGATTTGGTTAGGGTAGGAGAGGATATCATTGACTTTTGTGCTGAGCACTGCTCCTCGGTCGATTTTTGCGCACCAGATTGCTTTACTATACCCTGCTGGACTCTGCAGAGGGCAGCGATAATGGTCGCGGCCCGTCGGCTTCAGTTCGGATACGTTAGGATAGGTTAAGTTGGGTTACGTTAGGATAGGATAGCTCCCACTCTTGTACTACACACTGCTATAAGGTGGGCGGATTTCTGCGACCTACTGTGCTCTAAGAAGATCCGCTTGGTACTAGAGAGACACGAAATAGTGGTCGCGGCACGTTATGTTGAGTTATATTACGTTTGGTTATGTTACGTTTGGTTATGATAAGTTTGGTTGGGTTAGGACAGTACAGCATTGTCTTTTGTGCTACACACTGACATTGGGTGGATTACTGCGCTCCAATTTGCCCAAGTATGTTCTGCTTGGCTTTTGGGAGGCCGGCAATGGCGGCTCCGGCACGTTATGTTTTGTTACGCTGCGTCTGGTTCGGTTACGTACGTTTGGCTTTGGTATGGGTAGCTTTGAGTTTCTCCATATACACTGCTATTCGGTGGATTTCTGCGCTCCACTGTGATCTTATATGCTCTGCTTTAATCTGTGATGGCCAGAAAATGTAGCCGCGCCGCGTTAGGTTGTGTTAGGTTGCGTTTGATTAGGTTAGGCCTGCTTGGGTTCGGATAGGTTATCTTCGACCTTTGTGCTGTACGCTGAAACGCGGTGCATTTCTGGGCTCTACTGTGCTCTAGTATGCTCTGTTTGGCTCTGGGAGGCCAGCTATAGTGGCCTCGGCATGTTAGGTTTAGATAGGTTACGTTTGAATATGTCAGGTTAGGCTAAGTTTGGTTATGGTTGCTCTGACTTTTGTGCTATACACAGGTATTTGGTGGATTTCTGCGCTCCAGTGAGCTCTATTATGTTCAGCTTGTCTCGGAGGACGCTAGCAATAGAGGTCGCGGTACGTTAGGTTGCGATATGTCACGTTTCGTTAGATTAGGTTTGTTTAGCTTTAGTCAGGATGACCTCTACTTTTGCGCTGTACCCTGCTATTCGGTCGACTTCTGCGCCCTTCATCGCTCTGATACACTCTGCCCGGCTCTCGTGAGGACACAAAGAGTGGACGTGGTACGCCAGGTTTTGTGGAGATACGTTTGGCTTTGTTAGGTTGGGTTAAGTTTGGTTAGGGCAGCTTTGACTCCTTTGCTATACACTGCTGTTCGGATGATTCCTGCGCTCTACTGTGCTCTAGCACGTTCTTCTTGCATCTTCGTAGGCCATCAATATCGCTCACAGCAAGTTATGTTGGATTAGGATACGTATGGTTAGATTTGGTTGAGCCAGGTTAGGTTAGGATACCTTTGTCTCTTGTGCCGTACACAGCAATGCTGCTGATTTCTGCGCTCTACAGTCCTCTAGTGTATTCTACTTGGCTCTCGGGAGGCCAGCAATAGCTGTCTCGCCACGTTACGTTCAGTTCGGTTACGTTCGCTTATGTTACGTTTGGACAGGTTAGGATGGGGTAGCTTTGAATTCCGCTCCGTAAACTACTATCATATGGATTTCGGCGCTCTACTCTCCTCTAATATGCCCTGCTTGGCCCTGGGAATGCCAGCAACATTGCTATTGACACTTTGGATTGAGCCACGTTACGCTTGTCCGTGTGACGATTGGTTATGCTATGATAGGATAGCTTTGACTTCTGCGATATACACTGCTATTCGTTGGATTTCTGCCCTCTACTGGGCTCCAATATTTTCTGCTTTGTTCCGCGGACATCTGAAATAATGGCCTCGGTACGTTAGGCTGAGATCGTGTTGGTTAGGTTAAGACAGGTTGCGGAAGGTACGGCTGGCGTAGCATTGACTTTCGTGTTATACACAGTTATTCGGTGTATTTCTGAGCTCTACAGTGCTCTACTATATTCTGCTAGGTTCTCGGAAGACAGCAATAGTTTTCACACCACGCTATGTAGAGATAGTCTAAGTTAGGCTAGGTTGCGTTGGCCTGGGTTATGTCAGGGAAACTTGGACCTTTCTGCCTTCGGTTGCGATTATATGGATTTCTGCGTTCGACTCTCCACTGATATTTTCTGTTGATTTCTGGGCAGGCCGGCAATAGCCTCCTCGGCACGTTAGTTTGGTTTCGGTTACGTTCGGGTATGTTACGATTGGATAAGGTAGGATAGGGTAGCTTTGAATTTTGTGCTATAAACTGCGATTCTATGGACTTCTGCGCTCTACTCTCCTCTAACATGTTCTGCTTGGCTCTGCCGAGGAAAGAAATGGAGGTCTCGTCACGTTAGGTTGAGTTTGTTTACGTTCGGTTACGTTAAGTGTGGCTAGGTCAGGATAGGGTAGCTCTTACTTTTTCGCGAAACACTGATATTCGGTGGATTTCTGCGGTTTGCTGAGCTCTAAGACGCTTTGCTTCGATCTTGGGAGACTAGAAATAGCGGCCGCGGCACGTTTGGTTTACTTCTGTTACGTTTGGTTGGGTTAGGTTGGGTCAGGTTAGGTTAGGATGTATTTGACTTTTGGGCTATGTCTTGCTGTTCGGTGGATATCTGCGCTCTATTCTGCTCTTATGTGTTTTGCTTGCCTCTGAAGGGGCCAGCAGTAGTGATCTCCGCATGGTAGTCTGAGTCAGGTTATTGTGGCTTATGTTTCGTATGGTTAGGTCAGGACAGAATGGCTGTGTCTATTGTCCTATATACATCTGTTCGGCGGATTTTTGCGCTCCTCTTTGCCTTAGTATCCTCTACCTGGCTCTGGGTAGGCCAGAAAAAATTACCGCGGGCGCCAGGTTTGTTTGGGTTACGCTGCATTGGGTTAAGTATGCTAGGTAGGAGAAGATACTTCCGTCTCCAGCACTGCGTTGTGCTATTGGGTGTACTTCCGCCCTCTACTGTGCTCTAGTATATTCTGCTTGGTACTGCGGGGGCCAGCAACAGTCGTACCGGCACGATAGGTTGAGTTAGGTTAGGTTTGGCTAGGTTAGATTAGGTTGAGTATGGGTAGGGTAGCTTTGATCATTGCGCTCTACACAGATATCTAGAGGACTTCCGCGCTACACTGAGCTCTATCATATTCCGCTTGTCTCTGTGGACGTTAGCAATGGTGGTCGCGGTACGTTATGTTCCTTTATGTCACGTATGGTTAGGTTAGGTTTGGTTAGGTTTTGTTAGTATGGCTTTGACTTTTAGGTCATACACTGCTATTTGGTCGTAACCTGCGCTCTACGTGGCTCTGCTATACTACGGTTGGCACTCGTGAGACCAGCACAGGTGGTCGTGGCATATCACGGTCTGTCAAGATACATTTGGTTATGTTATGTTAGGCTAATTTCCGTTTGGATAGCTTTGACCGTTTTGCTGCACAGAGCTATTCAGTTGATCTATGCACTCAACTGAGCTTCAGTAACTTCTGCTTGGCTCTAGCGAGGTCAGCAATGGTCGTCCTGGCACGTTATTTTTGTTTAGGCCACGTTTGGTTGGGTTTGGATAGGACAGCCTTGACTTTCGTGCTATGCACTGCTTTCCGGGGGATTACGGAACTCTATTATGCTCTAGTATATTCTGCTTGGCACTGGGGAGGCCAGCAATATTGTCTCGGAGCGTTAATTTGTGTGAGGTTGCGTTCAGTTATACTACCTTCTGCCGGGTTATTACAGGACAGCTTTAACTCTTGTGATATACACTGCGATTCTATGGATTTCATCTCCCTGCTCTCCTCTAATATGTCCTGCTAGGCCCTGGGGAGGGCAGCAATAGTGATCTCGGCACATTGTGTTGATATTTGTTAGGTTTGCTTATGTTACGCTTGGTTAAGTTAGGAGAGGATAGCTTTCACTTTTGTGTCATACAATGCTTTTCGGTGGTTTTCTGCGCTCTACTGTGCTCTAGTGTATTCAGCTTGGCTGCGGGAAGTCCAGCAAGTGTCGCCTCTGCACGATAGTTTGAATTATGTTGCGTTTACTTACGTCATGTTTGGTTAGGATAAGACAGGGTAACTTTGACTTTTGTGCTATACACTGCTATTCGGTGCATTTGGGCACTATATATTGGTCTACTCTATTCTGCTCGCCCCTTGGGAGGCCGGCAATGGTGGCCGCGTCACGGTAGTTTTAGCTAGGTTACGTTTGCTTAAGTCAGGTAGGACTATGTTTGGTTAGGGTAGTTTTGACTTTCGTGCTATACACGTCTATTCGGTGGGTTTCAGCTCTCAATTGATCTCTACTATACTCTTCTATGTCCTGGAGAGTCCACAAGTGGTGGTTGCGTCACGCTATATTGAGTTAGGCTACATTTGGATAGGTTATGCTAGTTTGGGTTAGGTTTGGATAGCAACGGTTTCTTTGCTGCTCTCTGCGATTCTACTTATCTCTCTGCTCTACTCTCCTATAATACGTTCCGCTTGGCTCCGTGGAGACCAGCAATAGCAGCCTGGGCACGTAAGATTGATAAAGGTTACGTTTGCATGTGTTACGTTAGTTTATGTTAAGAGAGGGCATCTTGGACTTTTGTGCCATACACTGCTATTCGGTGGGCTTCTGCACTCCGCTGTGCACCAGTATGCTATATTTTTCTCTGGCGAGGACTGAAATGGCGACCTCGGCAAGTTGGTTTGCATTGCGTTGCATTCGGTTATGTTACGTTGGCTTGGGTTAAGTTTGGATAGCTTTGACCTTTCTGCTATATACGGCAATTCTATGCATTTCGGCGCTCTAGCCTCGTCGAGTAAGTTCTGTTTGGCCACGGGAGTACCAGCTATAGCTTTCGCGGCGCGTCAGCCTGAATTATATTACGTTCGGTTTGGTTGGGTTAGGTTAAGCTTGGTTAGGATAGCTTTGTCTTTCGTGCTATACACTGCTATTCGGTGCATTTCGGCGCTCTTCATTACTTTACTATTCTCTGCTCAAGTCCGTGGAGGCCAGCAATAGTCGTCGTGGCACGTTAGTTTGAGTTACGTTACGTATTGCTTTGGCTATGTTAGATTAAGTTTGGCCAGGGTCTACTCTTCCCCGGTATGCTCTGCTTTGCATTGTGGGGGCCAGAAATAGTGACCGCGTCAGGTTCGGTTTGCTTGCTGTGCGTTTGGTTAGGTTAGGTTAGGTCAGGTTAGGTTACAATATCTTAACACTTGTGCTATACACTTCAATGCTGCGGACATCAGTGCTCTACTGTGCTCTTGTGTATTCTGCTTGGCTCTTGGGAGGCCAGCTATGGTGGTCTCTGCACGTTGGGTGGATATAGGTTGCTTTTCGTTATGCTACGTTTGGTTAGGTGAGGAGAGAGCAGCTTTGGCTTTCGTGATATTCGCTTCTATTCAGTGGATCTCTGCGATCTACTGTGCTTTAACATGCTCTGCTTTGCTCTAGCAGGCCCGAAACTGTGGCAGCAGGACGTTATGGCGTGTTGGGTTACGTTTGGCTAGGTTACGTCAGTTTGGATTATGTTTGGGTAGCTTTGACTTTTCTGCTATACGCTGCATTCGATGGGTTTCTGCGTTCTGCTGTGCTGAAGTATATTCTGCTTGCGTCTCGGACGGGCAGCAATAGTGTTCTCGGCACCTTATGTTGGGTGAGTCTAGGATTGGGAGGGTTATGTTAGTCTTGATTATGTTAGGATGCCTTCCAGTTTTGCGCTATACACTACATTGCGGTGGATTTCGGCATTCTACTGTGTTCTAGTATATTCTGCTTGGCTATGGCCAGTCCAGCAATGTTGATCTCGGCACGTTACCTTGAGTTATGTGACGTTCTGCTATGTCACGTTTGTTTAGGTTTGGATAGGACAGCTCTGTCTTTTGTGTTGTAAACTACGATTCTATGGATTGCGGCGATCTTCTCTTATCTATTGTGTTCTTCTTGGCTGTGGGGTGGACAGCAATAGAGTTCTCGGCACGTCAGTTTTACGTAGGTTTCGTTTGGTCATTTTACGATTGGTTAGGCTAGGAGAGGACAGTATTGGCTTTTGAGCAATACACTGTTATTCGGTAGATTTCTGCTGCCTTCTGCGCTCTATTGCTCTTTACTTTGCTCTGATAAGGCCAGAAATTGTGGACGCGGCAGGTTGGTTTGCGTTGTGTTACTTTCGGTATGTTACGTTAGGTCAGGATAGTATGGGATATCTTTGACTCTTGTGCTGTAGACTGCCATGCGGCGTATCGCTGGGCACTACTGCGCTCCAGTAGATTCTGCTTGGCACTGGGGAGGCCAGCAATAGCAGTCGTGTCACGTCAGGTTGTAATACGATGCGTCTGAATATGTTGGGTCAGGTTAAATATGGATAGGACAACTTGGACATTTGTGCTATACACAGCTATTCCGATGATTGCTGCGCTCTACTGCACGCTAGTGCATTATGCTTGGCTCTAGGGAGGCCAGGATTGATGGTCTCGGCACGTTAGGATTAATTATGTTACGTTTTGTTATGATACAATTGGATAGGTTAGGCGGGGAGAGCTTTGACTTGTGTGCTATGCACGGCTATTCGGTGGATTTTGAAGCTCCACATCGCTCTACTTCTCTCTGCTCGCCCTTGGGGAGGCTAATAACAGTGGTTGCGGTAGTTTAGTTTGAGATATGCTAGGTTCGGTTGGGTTAGGCTAGCTTAAGTTTGTCAGGAGAGCTCTGACCTCTGTGCTTTACACTGCAATGCGGGAGATTCCTGTGCTCCGCGGTGCTTTACTGTGCTCTGTTTGGCTCTGGGGAGACTAGCAATGATGGTCTCGGCAAAATTGGTTGAGTCATGCTACGTTTGGCTAGGCAAGGTTAGATTAAGTTTCCTCAGGGTAGCTTTGACTTTCGTGCTATACACTGTTATTCGGAGGAATTCTGCGCACCAATGTGGCCTGACCTGTTCTGTATTGCTCTGGGGACGCCAGAAAAGTTGGCCGCGGCACATTATGTCGAGTTGTGCTACGTTTGGCTTGGTTAGTTTGGTTAAGGTTAAGTTACGATATCCTTGTCATTTGTGCTCTACACAGGAATGCGGGGGGGGGGGGGGGGGGGCGTGAGTTCTATTGTGCTCTAGCATGCCCTCCATGGATCTCCGGTGACCAGCAATATTGGTCTCGGCACGTTATGTTGAGTTAGGCTACGTTCGGTTATGTTAGGTAAGGTCAGGTTAGGTTAGGATATCTTTGACTTTTGCGCTGTACACTGCTGTGCGGCGGACTTCTGCCCTCTGCTGTGCTACGGTATATTCTGCTAGGCTCTGGGAAGGCCGGCTATCGTGGTCGCGTAACGTTAGGTTGAGTTACGTTATCTTTGGTTGTGTTATGGTTGGTTATGTTACGAGATAATGGATATGGCTTATGTGCTGTACACTGCTATTCGGTGGATTTCTGCGGACTACTGTGCTCTAATATGCTCTGCATTGCTCTGTCGATGCTAGCAAGGGTGTCTGCGGCACGTTAGGGTCAGTTCGGTCACGTTTGTTTATGTTTCGATTGGATTGGTTTTGATAGGATAGCTCAGAATTTTGTGCTATACACGTGCTACGACAATCATTTCTGGCATCACCAGGGCCGCGCAGAGGGTAGCAGAGCCATGTAGAGCGCAGGAATACCTCGAATACCGTGTATAGCACAAAAATCAAAGCTACTATTTCCCAACATAACCAAACGAAACGTAGCCAAACGTAACATACATCAACCTAGCGTACCGAAACAAATGTTGCTACTATCACCTGATGCAAGCAGAGCATATTACTGGAGGGCATAGCGCAGAAATTCATAGAATCGCACTTCATTGCTCAAAATTCAAAGCTACCCCATCCTAAGCTAGCCAAACGTAACATGTGTGAAAGTAACCTAACACAACCAAACGTGTAGAGACTACTATCACTGGCCACACCAGAGTCAAGAAGAATATACTTGAGCACAGTGGAGCGCAGAGTTCCACCGACGTGCAGTGTATAGCACATAAGTCAAGCATATCATAATCTGACCTTACCTAACCTAACCTGGCCACACGTGCCCTAACACAACATAATGTGCCGAGGCCACCATTGCTGGTATCCCCAGACCAAGCACAGCATACTATAGCACAGTAGAGCGCAGAAATCCAAAGAATAACAGTGTATGGCATGGAAGCCGAAGATGTCCTGACCGAACATAATGAGACCTAACCTAACCGTACGAAACATAACTCAAAAAAACTTTCCGCGAACGTTGCTGCTGACAGCCCCAGAGCCAAGCAGAATGGAGTGCAGCAAAGAAGGGCGCAGAAATCCGCCGTACAACAGTGCATATCTCAAGGGTCAAAGCTACTCTATCCCAACCAAGCCAAACGTAACATAACCAAGGGTAACCGAAGAAAACCTAACGTGCCGAGACTACAACTGCTGCCATCACCAGTGCAAAGCAGACCGTATTAGAGGAGAGGGGATCGCTGAAATCGGTAGAACCGCAGTATATTGCACAAAAGTCAAATCTATCCTGTCCTACCCTAACCAAATACGCCATAATCCATCGTAAACTGACACAAGCTGACGTGTTGATATCATTACTGCTGGACTTCCCATAGCCAAGCAGTATATACGTGAGCACAGTAGAGCTCAGAAGGCTACCGTTCTGCAGTGTATATCACAAAAGTGAAATATACCTTAACATATCCTTACCTAACCTAGCGTCACCACACGTGGCCCTACACAACATCACGTGAGGAGTACACTGTATTAGAACGCAGTAGAGCGCCGAAATCCGCCGAATAACTGTGTATAGCACGAAAGACGAAGGTATCCTATCCTAACCTAGACAAACGTAACATAAGCGTAGGTTACGGAACACAACCTGACGTGCCAAGACCGATATTGCTGGCATCACCAGATGGAAGAAGAGTAGAGCGGAGCAATGTAGAACGCCGAAATAATCCAAATCGCAGTATGTAGCACGAAAGTCAAAGCTATCCTAGCCAAACCTAACCAAACCTAACTCAACGGAGCGTAACGTAACTCAACCTAACGTGCCGAGTGCACTAATCCAGGCGTGCACTGAGACACGCAGAGCGCGATAGCGCACAGATGAGTGCAGAAATCCATAGAATAGCAGTGTGTAGCACAAAAGTAAAAGCTACCCTAAACTCACAGGACAAAGCCTATCACAGCCAAACAAAATATATGTGAACCTAACGTGCGGCGGCCGCTATTGCTGCCCTCCTTAGGGCCAAGCAGAACATATAAGAGCATAGTAGAGAGCAGAAGTGCATAGAATCGCAGCGCATAGCGCAATTGTCGAGGCTACGCTATCCTAACATATCCAAACGTAGCATAACCGAACGTACCTTAACCCAAACTAACGCGCCGAGGCCACTATTGCTTGCCTCCCCAGAGCCAAGAAGAATACACTAGAGCACAGCACTGCGCAGTAATCCACCGCATAGCAGGGCGTAGCGCAAGAGTCAAAGACATCGTAACCTAACGAGACCTAACCTAACATACCCGAACGCAGTGTAACCAAACATATCGTGCCGCGGTCAAAATTGATGGCTTACGTGGGGTAGAGCAAATCATATTGGAGCACAGTGTGGCGCAGAGATCCAACGAATGGCATTGTATTGCACAAAATTCAAGGCAACCGTATCCTAACCAAACCAAACGTAACATAAACGAACGAAACCTGACTCATACTATCGAGCCGAGGACACCGTTGCAGGCCTCCCCAGAGCCGAGCTGACTATACTGGAGCACAGTTGTGCGCTGAGATCCACCCCACTTCTGCGTATAACAAAAAAAGGCAAAGATAACCAAACCACACCTGACCTAACATAACGTAACTAATTGTAGCATAACTCACCATAACGTGCCGAGCCCAGCATTGTTGGCCTTACCAGAGCCAATCAGAGCACATTAAAGCACATTAGAGCGTAGAAATCCACCGAATAGCAAAGCATAGCACAAAAGCCAGAGAGATCATAACCAAGCATTCCTAACCTGACCCATCGGTACGTAACGTGTCTCAACTTAACGAGCCGAGACCACTATGACTGGCCACCACATTGTCAACCAGAGTGTGCTAGTGCACATTAGAACCCAGAAATCATCTGAATAGCAGTGTATAGCACAAAAGTCAAAGTAGCATATCCTAACCTAGCAAAACGTGACACATCCAAATGCAACATAGCACAAACTCTCATGACGAGGCCACACATGCTGGTCTCCACAGAGGCAAGCAGAATGTACCTGAGCATTGTAGTGCGCAGGATACACCGTATTGGAGTGTATAACGTAAAAGTCAAAGATAACGGAATTATACGTGACAAAACCTAACCTAACCAATCGTAGTCCAACTCTACGCAGCGTGCAGCGACCACTACTGCTGCACTCACCAGAGCCAAGCAGAACATACTAGAGCACACAAGAGCGCAGTTGTCCACCGAATGTCAGTGTACAGCACAAAAGTCATATCTACCCTATCTCAATATGTCCAACCTTATCATAGTCAAACGTAACATACCTCAAACTAACGTATCGCGACCACTGTTGCTGGCCTCACTACAGTCGAGCACAAAATAATAGAGGACAGTAGAGCGCCGAAATCCATACAATCGCAATGCACAGGTCAATAGTCATAGCTGTCCGAACCCAACCCTGGATATCGTAACCCGACCCATCGTAGCCTAACTCAACATAAGTGCCGCGACCACCAATGCTGGCCTTCACAGGACCAAGCAGAATATTAGTAGAGCACAGTAGAGCGCAGAAATCCTCAGAACAGCAGTATACGGCATGTGAGTCAAATATAGCCAGACTGGGTTTATCCCACCCTAACCGAACCAAACATAACATGAATCGACCTAATGTGAGGAGATCACTGTTGCTGGTCTGCGGAGAATGAAACAGAAATTATTGGAGCACAGTAGAGCGCGCAAATTAGGCGCATTGCAGTGTATAGCACAATAGTCAAGGATATCCAACCGCAACATTCGAATCGTAATATAACCAAACGTAGCCTAATTCAAAATAACGTGCCGCGGCCGCTGCTGATGGTCTTCGTTGAGCGAAGCAATGCATGTTAGAGCACATTAGAGCACAGAAATTTACAGAATAGCAGTGTACAGCATGAAAGTCGCAGTAGAATATCCTTACATAGCAAAACGTGACGCACCCAAACGTAGCCTAGCTCAAACTTATGCTACGAGACCACAACTGCTGGCGACCGCAGAGGCAAGCAGAATGTGCTAGAGCACAGTAGTGCGCAGAAATCAACCGCATTGCAGTAGAATAGCATAAAAGTCGAAGGTACCCAAACCTAACCAGACCTAACCTGACCTAACCAAGCATAGCATAGCTCAATGCAACGTGCCGCGACCACTGCTCCTGGCCACCCCAAAGCCAAGCAGAGTGTGGTAGAGCAGAGTAGATCACGGAAGTACACCGAATAGCAGTGTAAAGCACAAACGTAAAAGGAAACCTAACCAAGCCTTCCAAACCTAACCTAACGAAACGAAGCCTGTATCAACATGACGTACCGAGGCCACTATTACTGGCAACCCCACAGCCAAACAGGACACATTACAGCACAGTAGAGGGTACAAATCCACCGAATAACTGTGTATGGCGCAAAAGTCTAATATACTCCATCCTAACCTGGCCAAACGTGACATAACCTGGAGTAGCGTGACTCAACCTTGCGTGCTGAGACTACTATTGCCGGCCTCCACAGAGACAAGTAGAATATAGTAGAGCACAGTAGAACACAGGAGTCCACCGCAAATGAGGGTATGGCACGAAAGTCAAAACTAACCTGATCAAACTTAGCCTAACCTAACCATACCAAACGTAACCTAATCCAAACTATCGTGCCATGATCACTAACTCTCGCCTCCGCACAGTCGAGCCGAGTATAGTAGAGCAATGTAGAGCGCAAAAATCCATCGAATAGCAGTGTGCAGCACAAAGCCAAGGAAATCATTACCGAACGTTCCTAACCTAACCTAACGGAAAGTAACGCAGCATAACTTAACATGCCCAGAACAATATTGCTGGCCTCCACAGGGACTAGCAGAAAATATTGGAAAAAGGTAGAACGAAGAAGGCCGCGTATAGCAGTGTATATCATAAAGGTCTATATTCTACTGTCCTGACCTCACCAAACGTTGCACAAACGAAGGCAGCATAGTCCAAACTAACATTCCCAAAACAATATTGCTGGTCTCCACGGAGACAAGCAGAATGTACTATAGCACTGTAGAGCGCAGGAATCCACCGCATAGCAGAGTATAGAACAAATGTCAAACACACCCTGCCATAACCTGATCTTACTTCTAAGCTAGCCAAACGTAGCATAACTCAACATAACGTGCCGCGGACACTGCACCTGGACACCGCAATGCCAAGCCGAATGTAGCAGAGCACAGCAGGTAACAGGAAACCGCGGAATGGCAGTGCAAGGCATGAAAGTCAAGGTAGCCGATCCTAACCTGGCCAAACGTAACATGTCCAGACCTAACTCAACCCAGCATGACGAGAAAGCGAATGCTGACCTCCACAGAGACAAGCATAGTGTACTAGAAGTCAGTAGTGCGCAGAAATATACCGCATTGAAGAGAATAGCGCAAACGTCGAAGATATCCTAACATCACCTGAGCTAACATAACCGAAGCGAACGAAGCGCAATTCAACAGAGCGCGCCGCGACCACTGCTGCAATACTCCTCAGAGTCAAGCAGAATATACTTTTTCACCGTACAACACATGAGCTCACCGGGTAATAGTGTACACCACGGAATACGAAGCCACCCTAACCAAACGTAACCAGACATAACCTATTAAAACGTAGTCGAACTCAATATGACGTGCCGCGACCACTGCTCCTGGCCTCGCCAGGAAAAGCAGTGTATAGCACGAAAGTCGAAGCAAGCCTTACCAAATATTGCCCAAGTTGACCTAACCGATCGTAACATAACATAATCCAACGTTCCGCGTCCACTACTGTTCGCCCCAACGTTGCCGAGCAGAGAACAGTATAGCAATATAGAGCGCAGGAATCCATCGAATAGCAGTGTAAAGCCCATACGTCAAAAAAACCCTGACCTAGCCTCACTAACCTAACCTGCCGAAACTAGTGTAACTCAACTTAACGCGATGAGATTGATATCGCTGTACTGCCCAGGGCCATCCAGAACATATTAGAGCACAGTAGAAAGCAGAAATGCACCGAATAGCAGTGTATAGCGCGAAAGTCAAGGCTACATTACCCTAACCTAACCGAACGTAACATGGACGTACGTAACATGTCTAAAAATAACGCGCCGAGACCACTACTGCTGGCCTCCGCAGAGGAAAGCAGAACATACTAGGGAACAGTAGAAGGCAGAAGTTAACCTAATAACAGTGCATAGCACAAAAGTGAATGGTCCCATAACCTAACTTCTCCTAACCTAACCTACCCAAACATAGAGAAGCTGAAGATGGCGTGGCGGGACCAATATTACTGGCACCCTCAGATTCGAACAGAACATGTTAGAGCACAGCAGAGAGCAGAAATCCACCGCATGGCAGTGTGTAGCACAAAAGCCATAGTAGCCTGACCTATCATATCCAAACGTAACATAACTCAACCTAACGTGCCGAGACCACTATTACTATCCTACCCAGAGCCAAGCAGAATATACTACAGCACAGCAGAGAGCAGAAATCAACCGCATTTTAGTGTGTAGCAATAAAGTCGAAGGAGCACAAACCTTACATGACCCAATCAAAATTAACCAAACTTAGCACAGACCAACATAACGTCCCGAGACCACTATTGCTGCGCTAAGCAGAGCCAAGCAGACCATACTCGTGCACGCTAGTGCGTAGAAGTACACCGAATAGCAGTTTACAGCACAATAGTCAAAGAAGCCAGTCCTAACATTGCCAAACGTAACATACCCAAACGAAACCTAACTAAGCCTAACATGACGAAACCACTATTGCTGGCTTCCAGAGAGACAAGCAGAATGTACTATAGCACAGCAGAGCGCAGACATCCACCGAATAGCAGCGTATGGAGCAAATGCCGGAGATACACTGACCTAACCTAACTCAACCTAACCTAAAAGAAGGTAGCATAGCTCAAATAACGTGCCGCAACTGCTCCTCCAAGCCTCCACGGAGCCAAGCAGAATGTAGCAGAACACAGTATCTCACAGAAATCCAACGAACGGCAGCGTATGGCACAAGTGTCTAAGCTATTCTATCCTAACCTATCCAAACGTAACGATAGCGAACGTAGCCAAACACAACCTAACGTGACCAGACCTCTACTCCTGGCCTCCCCAGAGTTAAGCAGATTATATTAGCGCTCCGTGCAGCGAAGAAATCCGCCGCATTGCTGTGTATCTCAATAATGACAAAGTATCCAAACATTACCTGACCTAACGTAACCTAACCATTCGTAGCACATCTCAATATAAGGTGCCGCGACCACTATGGCTGGCCTGCCCAGACACAAACCGAACGTAGTATATCACAGAAGACGGCAGAAATCCACCGAAGTGCTGTGTATAGCACAAATGTCAGAGCTGTCCTATCCTTATATATCCAATCTCAACATAACCTAAAGTAGCATAACACAACCGAACGTACAGAGACCACTACTGATGTCCTCCCCACAGTCGGGCAGAATGTAGTAGAACACAATAGGTCACGGAAATCCATCGAATAACAGTGTACAGCGAGAAAGCCAAAGCTACCATAACCAACCTTAGCCGAACGTAACTTAACCAAACGTAACATAGCTCAAAGTAACGTGCCACGACCACTATTTCTCGCCGCCCCAGAGTCGAGCGGAGTATTGTAGAGCAATGTGGAGCGCGGAAAACCTCCGAAAAGAAATGTATAGCACAAAAGTCGAAGCAACACTAACCAAACCTTCCCAATCTAACTCAGCGCGGCGTAACCAAACCTAAACAAACGTGCCGTGACAAAATTAAGTGCCGCTCCAGTGCCATGTAGAACATATTAGAGCACAGTAAAGAGAAGAAATCCACCTAATAGCAGTGTACAGCACAAAAGTCTAAGTAGCATACATTAACCTTACCTAACGTAGCCAATAGAAGCCCAAACCAACATAACGTGTCGAGACAACTAATGTTGGCATCTGAGAGCCAAGCAGAGCATACAAGAGCGCGCTGGAGCACAGAAATGCACCGAACAGCAGTGTAAAGCAGGAAAGTCAAAGTAGACTGTCCTAATCTATCCGAACGTAGCGTCACCAACTGTAGCCTAACCAAATCCAACATGACGAGACCACTATTGCTGGCATCCTGAGACAAGCAGAATTTAGTAGTGCACAGTAGAGCGCAGAAATGCACCGCATTGCAGTGAATAGCACAAAAGCCGTAGATAACGTAACCTAACCTGACCTGATCTTACATAACCAAAGGCAGCATAACCCAACATGATGTGCCGCGACCACTGCTCCCGGCCTCCCTGGAGTAATGCAGAACGTAAGAGAGCACAGTAGTGCGCAGGAATCCACCGAATTGCAGTGAAGGGCACAAAAGTCAATGAAATCCTGACCAAGCATACCAATCCTCACCTAACGATCCGAAGCCTAGCTCAACCAATGGTGCCGAGATCACAAATACTGGCCACAAATACAAGCAGGACATATTGGAGCACAGTGGAGGGCAAAGCTCAACCTAATTGCACTGCATAGCACATGAGTCTAATCCATTCTGTCCTAACTTGAACAAACGTAACATAAGCGAACGTAGAACTACTCATCCTAACATGCCGGGACCACCATTGCTGGACTGCCCAGTGCCATGCAGAACATACCAGAGCACAGTAGCGCGCTCAAATCTACAGCTCTGCTGTGTGTAGCACAAAAGACAAACATATCCTGACCTATCGTTTTTTTCACGTTGGGAAAGTCTTTCAAATGTATCCGGCCGTCTGGGGATGTAGCACAAAAGACAAACATATCCTGACCTATCGTTTTTTTCACGTTGGGAAAGTCTTTCAAATATATCCGGCCGTCTGGGGGGGCGACGAAGATATGTGGGATTTTTTACCAGTAAAACACCCGCGATGGCCATTCCTTCCCATTTCGCAGCGCGCAGGGCTTCCCGGCGAAGCACTTGCTAGGACGCGCCCGCGACGCTACCGCATTTCCCGCCCGGCGCGTCGGGACATCGCACCAGAGAGATCCATGTCCATGCTCTCGAGGCGAGTCGTTTACATGCGCGCATACCTCGCATACTCGAGTACCTCGGGTGCCGTGCGAGCATTACGCGGCGCCGCGCGCCCAGAACACGGTCTCTCGAACAGTCGGGTCCCCAGACGCCTGTCCTTTTTCTCCGTGACATAGGTTACAACGGGAGAGGGGCACGGTCCCCACGGAACATATCCTGACCAAAGCTAGCTTAACATAACCTATCCACACGCAGCATAACTCAACACAGCGAACCGCGACCACAGCTGCTGGAATCCCCATAGCCAAGCAGAATATAGTAGATCACATTAGATCACAGGAATCAATCGGAAAGTAGTATATCGCGCGAGAGTAAAAGCAATCCCAATCGAACTTAACCTAACCTAACTAAACTGAACGCAACATAACACAAGCTAACGTTCACGAACACTATTGGTCGCCTCCCGAGGGTCGAGCGAAGTATAACAATGCAGAGCGAGGAAATCCCACGACCAGCTGTGTTTTACGCAAAAGCCAAAGAAACCCAAACCAGACCTTCCTAGCCTATCCTAACGTAATGTAACCTATCTCAAACCAACGTGCCGAAACTTCCATTACTAGACGCCACAGTGCAAAGCAGAACATATTAGATCACAGTAGAGCGCAGAAATCCACAGACTAGCACCGTATGGCACAAAAGTCTAAACTACCCTATCCTAACCTAACCAAACGTAACATAAGCAAACGTTCCTAAGCTCAACCTACCGTGCCGAGAACACTACTGCTGGCATCCCGAGGGCCAAGCAGAATATACTGGAGCACAGTGGAGAGCTGAAGTCCGCGGATAGCTGTGTGTGGCACAAAAGTCTAAACTACCCCATCCTAACCTCACCAAACGAAGCATAACCAAACGTAGCTTAACTCCACCTGGCGTGACGAGACCACTAATGCTGGCCTGCCCAGAAGAAAGCAGAGTACACTAGAGCACAGCAGAGCGCAGTAATCCACCGCAATGCAGTGTATGGCATAATACTCAAACGTACCCGCACCTCAGCTTACCGAACCAAACCTATCGAAACGAAGTGTAACACAACACAGCGTGGCGAGACCACTACTGCTGGCCTTCTCTGAGACTGACGGAGCATGTCAGAGCACGCTAGAAAACAGAAACCCAACGAATAGCAGTGTATTCGCAAAAGTCAAGTCTACCATTTCCCAACCAAGACAAACGTAGCATAGACATAAGTAACTTTTCAGAACCTAACGAGCCGAGACCACTATTGCTGGCACTGCCAGAGCCAAGAGGAATATACTAGAGCACACTAGAGCGCAGAAATACGCCGCATTACACTGTATAGCACAAAAGGCATATCCATCCTATCCTATCATATCCAATCGTAGCACAACCAAACGTAGCATAAACCAACATAACGTACAGCGACCACTGTTCATAGCCTCCCTAGAGCCAACAGAATATACCAGGGCACAATAGAGCGCTTAAATCCAGCGCATAGCAGTGCAAAGCAGAAAAGTGGAAGATGACCCAACCTAAACAGATCTAACCGAACCAACTCAAACCTAACGTAACCTAACCTACCCAAACGTAGTGTAACTGAACATAACGAGATCAGACAATTCTTGCTGGATTCCCCAAGGCCAAGCAGAATGTATTAGCGCACGGTGGAAAGCAGAAATCTACCGCATAACAATAAATAGCACAAAAGTCAAGGCCATCGTATCCTAACAATGCCAAACGTAACATAACCGAACGTAACCTAGTTCATCCTGAAGTGCCAAGACCACAATTGCTGCCCTGCCCAGAGACAAGCACTGCATATTAAAGCACAGTAGAGCGTAGAAGTCTACCGAATAGCAGTGTATTGCACAAAAGTCAAAGCCAACCTGTCCCAATACGTCCAAACGTAATTTAACTAAACGCAACCTAACTCAACATAACATGCGCAGACCACTATTTCTGGCCTCCCAGAGTGTAACAGAGTATTGTCGAGTAACGTAGCGCGCAAAGATCCATCGGGTAGCTGTGTATGACACAAAAGCCACATCTACCCTGTCCTAACCTATCCTAACTTAATGCAACCAAACGTATCCTATCTTATACTAACACGCCGAGACCACTGTGGCGGGGCGCCACAGCGCCAAGCAGAATATACTAGAGCACAGTGGAGCGCAGAAATCCGTAGAAACGCGGTGTACAGCAGAGAAGAGGAAGCTTCCCAAGCCTAACCCAAACCAACATAGCCAAGCCGAACGAAGCCTAACCATAGCTAACGTGCCGAAACCGCCACTGCTGACCTTCCCAGAGTTTCGCAGGGTATAGTAGATCAACCTAGATCGTAGACATCCACCGAATAGCAGTGTATGGCACAAAAGCCGAAGAAATCCTAACCATGCCTATCTATCCTACCCTAAAGAAACGCAACGAAACTCAAACTAACGTGGCGATACCACAATTACTGGTCACGCCAGAGCAAAGCAGAACATGTTGGGGCACTGTAGCCGGCAGAAATCCTCCGAATGGAAGGGGATGGCATAAAATTCCGAGATACACTGCCTTAAAAAAACCAAACGTGTCATGTGCAAAGGCAGCCTAACAAAAGCTAACGCACCGACATCACTATTGCTGGCCTCCCCAGAGCCAAGCGGAGAATATTAGAACGCAGTGGAGCTCGGAAGTCGGAGGTAGCAGTGTATAGCGTAGATGTCTAATCTGTCCTGCCCTAACATCAACAAACGTAACATAACCAAAGGTGGCATAGCTCAAACTAACATTCCGAGACCACTATTACTGGCCTCCCTAAGGGCAAACAGAATATAATGGGGCACAGCAGAGCGCGGGCATCCAGCGCATTGCAGTGCATAGCACAGAAGTCAATCATATCATGACATAACCTGTCCTTACCTTACCTATTCAAACGTAGTATATCTAAACATAACGTTACGAGACCAATACTGCTGGCAACCCTAAAAACAGGCGGTGCACATCAGAGCGCATTAGAGAGCAGAAATTCATCGAATAGCAGTGAATTGCACAGAAGTCAAAGTGGCCTTCCCTAACATAACCAAACATAACGAATCAGAAAGAAGCCAAACTCAACCTAACATGGACAGTCCACTGTTGCTGACATTCACTGAGAAAAGCAGAATTTAATGGGGCACAGTGGAGCGCATATATCCACAGCATTGCAGTGAATAGCACAACGGACGTAGATATCCTAACCAAACCTGTCCTAACTTAACATAACCGAAAGTAGCATATCTCAACATGACTTGCCGAAACCACCCATGCCGGCCTTGCAGGAGCCAAGCTGAAAGTATTAGAGAAGTTTAGGGCGCCGAAATCCACCTAATAGCAGAACACAACACTAAAACCGAAGCCACCCTCTCCTAACCTAGCCAGCTGTAAGTTAATCAAAAGTAACCCCATTCAACCTATCGTGCCGCTTCCACTACTGCAGCACTCCCCAGAGTCAAGCGCAGCACATTAGTGAAGAGCAGAATGCAGAAATCCATATAATCGCATTATATATCAGGAAAGTCAAGGCTACGCTAGCCTAACCCTCACAAACCGAACATAACCAAAACGAGCCATGACACAACCTGACGTGCCAAGACAGCTACTGTTGCCCTCCCCAGCGCCAAGATGGACACACTAGAGGACAGTAGAGCGGTGAAGTCCAGCGAACAGCAGTGCGCAGCACAAAAGTTAAAGCTACCCTGACCAAACATAGCATGAACCAGCCTAACCGAGCCTAACCAGACTCAACATAACGTACCGAGCCACTATTGCTGGCCTTCCCAGAGGCAAGCTGAATATGTTAAAGCAATGTAGGGAGCAGCTATCCACCTAATAGCAGATTATGGCACTAAAGTCAAAGCTATCCTCTCCTAACCTAACCAACCGTAACAGATGCAATTGTAACCCAACTCAACCGAACGTGCCGCGACCACTATTTCTAGCCTCGCCAGGATGAACGGGGACACGTTGGTGGAGAGTCGAACGCAGGAATCCATATAATCGCAGTGTATATCAGAAAAGTCGAAGCATCCCAAGCCTAATCCAAAGCAACAGACCATAACCAAACATATTCTGACTCAACCTAACGTGCTGAGACCGCTATTGTTGCCCTCCTCAGAGCCAAGCAGGACATACTAGAGCACAGGAGCGCAACGAAATCCACCGAACAGCAGTTTACAGCACAAAAGATAAATCTATTCCAGCCAAACATAGCCTAACCCAAACAAACCGAACATAAAGTGTCTCAACGTGATGTGCCGAGAGCACTATTGCTGGCGTTCCCAGTGCCAAGCTGAAAATATGGGAACAATGTTGGACCTAGAAATCCACCTAATAGCAGACCATAGCACTAAAGCCAATGGTATCCTCTCCAATCCTAACCAATCCTAACGTAACCATACCTAACCTATCTCAACCAAACGTGCCGTGAGCCCTATTGCTGGCCTCCCCAGAACCAAGCACAACAAACTAGTGGAAAGTAGACCACAGAAGTCTACAGAATCGCTGTGTGCATCAGAACAGTCGAAGTTACCCAAACCTATCCCAAGCAATCCGAACATAGCCAAACTGAGCCTAACTCAACCTGACGTTCATAGACCGCCATTGCTGCCCTCCCCAGGGCCATGCAGGTCATGCTTGAGCAATGTGGTGCGCAGAAACCCACCTAACGTAAGTGTGCAGCACAGAAATTAAAGCTATCCTTTCCAAACTTAGCGCAACCCAACCTAACCGAACGTGACCTGACTCAACATAACGCTAACAGACCACTATTTCTGTCGTGCACAGAGCAAAGCAGAAAATACAACAGAATTGTAGTACTCCGAAGACCACCCAATAGCAGACTACAGCATTAAAGTCAAAGCTACCCTCTCCAAATCTATCCAATCGCAACATAACCAAACGTAACGAAATCCAACCTAATGCGCCGCGGCCACTACTACTAGCCTCCCCAGAGTCAAGCGGAACACGTCAGTGGAGAGTAGGCCACCGAAATCCATAGAATCATAGTGTGCATCGGAAAATTCAGAGCTACCCAAGCCTACCGCAAACCGACGGTGCATCGACAAACATGGCGTAACTGAAACTAACGAGCAGAGACCGCTATCGTTGCCCCCCCCCCGTGCCAAGCAGTACGTACTAGAGCAAAGTCGAGTGCAAAGGGTAAACCGAATAGCAGTGTACAGCACAAAAGTGAAATTACCCTGACCAAACATAGGCTAGCCCTGCCTAACCCAACGCAACATAACTCAACATAACGTGTCAGTACCATTACTGTTGGCCTTCCCAGAGGCAAGCTGAAAATATTAAAGCACTGTAGGGAGGAGAAATCCACCAAATAGCTGGCTATGGCACCAAAGTTGAAGCTATCCTCTCGTAACCTAGCCATCCGTAACATAAGCATCCATAGCCCAACTCAACCTAACGTGCCGCGGCCGCTATTGCTGGTCTCCACAGAGTCATGCGGAACACGCTAGTGGAGAGTAGAACCGAGTATTCCATATTACAGCAACGTTAAAGCTACCCATATCTAACCCAAACCAACATAACAAAACCATACATAGCCTGACCAGCGAAGGGTTCCGAGGCCGCATTTGTTTCCCTCCCCAGAGCAAAGCAGGACATACTAGATCACAGTGCAGCGCAAAAATTCACCGAATAGCTGTGTACAGCGCAAAAGTTAAAGCTATCATCTCCAAACTTGGCCGGAACCAACCAAATTGAACGTAACCTGACTCATCATATGGTGCCGAGAACACTATTGATGGCCTTCCCAGAGTCAAGCAGAACATACTAGAGCAGAACAGAGCGCAGAAGCCCACCGAAAGGCAGTCTGTGCCACGAAAGTCAAAGCAAGCCGAACCTAACCAGAACTGACATAGTCTGACCAAACGTAGCCTAACTCTACCTGTCGTGCCGAGACAACTATTACTGGCATCCCCGGAGTCGAGCAGAATAGAGTAGAGCAACGAAGAGCGCAGTAGTCCTCCGAATAGAGGTTTATGGCACAAGAGTCAAAGATATCCTATCCTAACCTGACCAATCGTAACGTCACCATGCGTAGACTAACGCCACCTATCGTGCCATGGCCACTATTGCTCGCATCCCGCGAGTCGTGCAGTGTATGGTAGAGCAATATAGATCGTAGAAGTCCGCCGAATGGCAGTGTATAGCACAAAAGTCAATGATAACATAACCGAAACAGGCCTTACCTAACCTAGCCGAACGTAAAATAACCAAATCTCACGCGACGAGACCTCTATTGCTGCCCTTCCCATGGCCAAGCAGAACATACTGGAGCACAGTAGGGCGCAGTAATATACCGCATTGCACTGCATAGCACAAAAGTGGAAGTTATCCAACCCGAAACCGTCCTAACCTAACCTAACCTAACGTAGCCTAACTCAACATAAGGTGTCGAAGCTACTATTGCTGGCCACCGCGGAGCCAAGCAGAAAATATTAGAGCAATGTAGAGCGCAGGAATCCACCGAATAGCCGTGCGTGACAAAAAAGTCGAAACCACGCTCTCCTAAACCGACCAAGCGTAATATGTCCAAACTTTGTCTATTCCAAACTAACTTGCCGGGACCACTATTGCTGGCCTGCCCAGAGAAAAGCACAGCATATTAGAGCACAGCAGAGCGGAGAAATCCACCGATAAGCAGTATAAGGCGCAAAGGTCTTAGGTACCCTGTCCTAACCTAATCAATCGTAAAAATACCACACGAAACCGAACTCAACCGAACATGCGGACACCAATATTGCTGGCCTCCTCAGAGCCAAGCAGAACACATTTGAAGAGAGTAGTGCGCAGAAATCCATAGAATAGCAGTGTACAGCGGAAAAGTCATAGATATCCAAACCAAACCCAAGCAATCATAACCGAATCTAACGTAGCCGAACTCAACGTAACGTGCCGCGACCCGTATTGCTGGCCTCCCCAGGGTCTAGCAGATAAGGGTTGAGCACAGTGGAGGGCCGGAATCCACCGAACAACTGCATATAGCACGGAAGTCATAGCAACACTGACCACACATAGCCTATACTAGCATAACAAAGGGTAACATGGCACAATTTAACGTGCTACGACCACTATTACTCGCTTCCCGTGAGATAAGCAGAGTACAGAAGAGCCATGTAAGGGGCAGATATCCACCGAGCAAAAGTGTACAGCAGAAAAGTCAAAGCCATCGTGTCCTAACCTAACCAAGCGCAATATTACAAAACGAAGCCTAGAAAAGCGTATCGCGCCACGACTGCTATTTATGACCACCCCAATTTCGAGTAGAGTATATTAGAGCACAGTAGCGCGAAGAAATCCAACGAATGGCGGCGTACAGCACAAAGGTCTAAGCTATATTGTCCTATCCTTGCCAAACGTAACATAACCAAACGTTATCTGTCTCGGTCTCACGTGCCGAGACCACTATTTCTGGCCCCCCGAGAGCAAAGCAGAACATACTAGAGCATAGCAGAGCGCGGAGGCCCACCAAAAGACAGTCTGACCCACGAAAGTCAAAGCAAGCGAAACCTAACCAGAACTAACATAGCCTGACCAAACGTAGCCTAACTCAGCCTAACGTGCCGAGACAACTATTACTGGCCTCGCCAGAGTCGAGCAGAGTACACTAGGGCAATGAACAGCGCAGCAGTCCTCCGAATAGAGGCGTATGGCACAAAAGTCGAAGATATACTATCCTAACCTAACCAATCGTAGCATAACCAAGCGTAGACTAACACAACCTATCGTGCCATGACCACTATTGCTCGCATGCCGCGAGCCGTGCAGAGTATAATAGAGCAATGTGGAACGTAGAAATCCACCGAATAGCAGTGTATAGCACAAAGGTCAAAGCTATCATATCCTAACATATACAAACCCAATACAACCAAACGCATCGTAACCTAACCCTACGTGCCGAGAACACCATTGGCGGTATCTCCAGATCCAAGAAGAATATACCAGAGCACAGTAGAGCACAGAAAGACACAAAGTGGCAGAGTATTGCATGAAAGTCGAAGACACATTAACATAACCTGACCTAACCTAACCTAGCCAAATGTATAACAGCCATGCCTAGCGAGACGAGACCTCTATTGATGGCCTGCCCAGAGAAAAGCACAGCATATTAGAGTACAGTGGAGCGCAGAAGTCCACCGATCAGCAATGTCTAACACAGATACCACAGTAATCCTGACCAAACGTAGCCTAACCTGGCCTAACCAAACGTAATCTAACTCAGCATATCGAGCCACGACCGTTATTGCTGTTCTCCGCAGGGTCGAGTAGAGTATAGTAAAGCAATGAGGAGCGCAGATATCCGCCAAATAGCAGTGCACTGAACAAATGTCAAAGCCATTCTGACAAAACCTAACCTAACCTGACCTAACCAAACGTAACCTAGCAAAACCTATCGTGCCTATGCCACCATTGCTAACCTACCCAGAACAACGCGGAACTCATTAGAGCAGAGCAGAGCGCATACAACCAGCAGACAGTAGTGTATAGCAAAGAAGTCTAAGCTATCCCGTCCTAACCTAACCAAGCGTGACATAGCCAAACGCATCATATCTCAGCCTAACCTGCCGACAGCACTACTTCTGGCCACTCCAAAGTCAGGCAGAGCATATTAGAGCACAGTAGTTTGCAGAAGATACCGGTATAGCAGTGTATGGCTCAAAAGTCGAAGCCATCCTGTCCAAGCCTGACCAAATGTGACGCAACTAAACGCACCCTAATATAACCTAAGGTGTCGAAACCAGTATTGCTGGCCTCCTCGGAGGCAAGCAGAACATACTGCAGCAGAGTGGAGCGCAGAAATCCTTAGAACCGCAGCGCATTGCACGAAACACAAAGATATCCTAACCTAACACTAACAAGCCTAACCTTACAGTACGCAACATAATTCAACCTCTCGTGCCGCATCCACGATTTCTGGAATTACCAGAGCAAAGCAGAGAATATTAGACAACAGTAGAGCGCAGAAATCCACCGAAAAGCATTTTATAGCACAGAAGTCAAAGCTATCCTATTCTAGCCTGACCAAACCTAGCCCAACCTAACACAGCCTAACCCAAACTAACGCAACGAGGTCACAATTGCTGGCTTCCCCAGCTCCAAGCAAAGCCTATTAGAGCACGGTAGAGCGCAGATGTCCTCCGAATAGCAGTGTATAGCACAAAAGTCAAAGCTATGCTGTGTAAACCATACCATACGTAACATAGCCATACGTAACGTAACACAACATTACGTGCCGCGACCGCTATTGCAGGTCTCACGAGAAATAGGCAGAGTATAGAAGAGCATCGTGAGCGCAGATATCCTCCGAATTGCAGTATACAGTGCAAAATCCAAAGCTACCCTATCCTAACCTATCCAAACGTAACGCAACCGAGAGCGTCACATCTGTACCTAGCGTGTCGAGACCTGTATTGCTGCCCTCCTCCGAGCCAAGCAGAACATATTAGAGGACAGTGGAGCACAGAAATCCAAAAAATCGCAGTGTATAGCAGAGAAGTCAAAGCTATCCTACCAAACTTGGCCTAACCAAGCCTAGCCGAACGTAACAAAGCTCAACATAACGTGCCGAGACCACTATTTCTGGGCTTCCCGCTGCCAGGCTCACAACACTAGGGAACTGTAGAGCGCTAAAATTCGCAGAATAGCAGTATATAGCACCAAAGTCGAAGCAATCACCTCCTAACCTAGCCGATCGTAACCTAACCAAACGTGACATAACTCAACATATCGTGCTACGACCGCCACTGCTGGCCTACCCAGAGTCGAGCAGGGTATAGTATAGCAACGAATGGCGCAGATGTCCACAGAATTGCGGTTTACAGCGCAAGAGTCAAAGTTACCATATCCTAACCTAACCATACGTAACATAGCCAAACATAGCCTAACTCAACGTAACGTGTAGAGACCACTATTACTGGCCTCCACGGAGTCGGACAGAGTACAGTAGAGCAATGTAGAGCGTAGGTATCCGCAGAATACCAGTGTACAAGGCAAAAGTCAATGCTATCCTCTCCTACCCTACCGAAACGTGATATCGCAAGCGTAGCTTAAATAAGCACATCGCACCAAGACCACTAATGCTGGCCTCGGCAGAGTAGAACAGACTGTAGCAGAGCACAGTGGAGCGCAGATGTCCATCGAATAGCAGTGTATACCACGAAAGTCAAAGCTATCCAAACATAACCCAAGCTATCGTAAACCTGCCGAGCGTATCATTGCACGACATAACGTGCCGAGACCACTTTTGCTGGGCTTCCAAGTGCCCAGCTGAACTTGCTACAGCACTGTAGAGCGCTGAAGTCCGCCGGAAAGCAGTGTGTAGCACAAAAGACAAAGCTATAACCTCCGAAAAAATCCGATCGTAGCCTAGCCAAACGTATCCCAACAATTCCTCCCCTGCCACGAACGCCAATCCTGTCCTCCCCAGTGTCATGTAAGTTATAATGGAGCAACGAAGAGCACAGGAATCCATCGAATAGCATTGTATAGCACAAAAGTCAATGACACTCATATCCTGACTAAACAAAGCGTAACATAACCGTACGTAACGCAGCATTAAACGCCGCGGACAGTATTTCTGTCCTCCCACGGTGAAAGCGGGGAAGAGTATATCACAGTAGGGCGCAGGAATCCTCCTAATAGCAGTGTATAACTCAAAAGTCACAGCTAACCTGTTCTGACATAACCAAAAGTAACGAAACGGAACGTAATCTTACTCAAACTAACGTGCCGAGTCCACAACTGCTGCACTCGCCAGAGTCAACCAGAAGATACTAGTGGACAGTAGTGCGCAGAAATACACCGATTCACAGTGCACGACAAAGAAGTAAAAGCTATTCTATCCAAACTTGTTCTATGCTGTCTTAACCGAACGTAACATAACTCAACATATCGTGCCGAGGCCTCTATTGCTGGGCTTCCGATTGCCAAGCTGAAAATACTAGAGCACTGTCGAGGGCTTAAGTCCGACGAATTGCATTGTATAGTATTAAAGTCTAAGCTATCCTCTCCTCACCTACCCAAACGTTACAGACGCCAAAGTCTTCTATCTGAACCTGACGTACCGGGACCACTATTCCTGATCTCCCCAGAGCCAAGCAGGACATATTACAGCACCGTAGAGCGCAGAAAACCTCCGAATTGCAGTGTGCAGCGATAAAGTCAAGTCTATCGTGTCCTAACCTAATGAAATCCAACATAAATGTACGTAACATAACTGAACCTAACGCGCTGAGACCACTATTGCTGGGCTCCCCAGGGCCAAGCATAATATTCTGGGGCAAACTAGGGCGCAGAGGCACACCGAATAGCAGTTTATACCACAATAGTCAAAGCAATCCCATCTATATATACCCAACCTTAACATAACCGCACGAAACATAACTCAAACAAGCGTACCGCAAAAACTATTTCTCGCATCCCCAGAGCCGGGCAGAGTAGAGTGGAGCAATGTGGAGCGCAGTAACTCTCCGAAGTGCGGTGTATAGCACATAAGTCGAAGAACACCTAACCCATCCTGACCCAACCTAACCTAACATAACGAAGAGTTGCTCAATATATCGTGCCACGGTCACTGCTGCTGGCATCTCACAGCCAAGCAGAATATGCTAGAGCACTGTAGATCGCATAAATCCACAGAAGCGCAGCGTATAGTACGAAAGTCAAAGCTACCCTGTCCAAACATAGCGTCACCTAAAATAACCTAACATAACAAAGCTCAACCTGGCTTGTCGGGACCATTACCACTGGCCATCCCGGAGCCAACCAGAACATATCAGGGCACAGTAGAGCCCAGAAATCCATCGAAAAGAAGTGTATGGCACAAAAGTCTAAGCTATACCGTCCTAGCATAACCAAGCGTGTCATAAGCAAACGTAGCCTATCTGAACCCACCGCTCCGAGACTTCTATTGCTGGCCTCCACGTAGCCAAGCAGAAGATATTAGAACCCAGTGGAGCGCAGAAATCCGTCGACGGCAGTGTATAGCACAAATGATTGAACCATCGTATCCTACCTTCACGAAACGCAACATAAACGAACGTCGCATAACACACCCTAACTTGCCGAGACCAGTATTGATGGCCTGCCCATAGTCGAGTAGGGCGTATTAGTGTACTGTAGCACGCAGAAATTCACATAATTGCAGAGAACATCTCAACAATCATTGCCATGCGAACCTAACACAAGTTGACATAACCTGACCAATCGTACCACAGCCCAAAGTAACGTGTCGCGGAAACTGCTCCCGGTCTCCCCTGATACAGGTAGAATGTAATAGAGCTCAAAGGATTACAGACACCCTTCGAAAAGCAGAGTATGACGCGAAAGACGAAGCTGCCCTAACTAAGCTTAACCTAACCTACCCTATGAGAATGTAACCTAACGAACCCTATTGTGCCACGAACACTATTGCTCGCCTCCGCATAGTCGAGCAGAGTGCAGTGGAGCCCATTGAAGCGCACAAATCCATCGCATGGCAGTGTATCGCACAAAAGCCAATGCCATACGAACAAAACTGAACCTAACATAACCTAGTAAAACGTATTATTACCCAACATAACGTGATGCGACCATTGCTGCTGGCATCCCCGGAGAGAAGCACAATATAGCAGAGCACTGTAGATCATAGGTATCCACCGAAAGGCCGTCTATAGTACAAAAGTCGAAGCAAACATATCCTAACCAAACCTGACCAAGCGAAGTCTAACTCAAACTGACGTGCCACGGCCACAATGGCTAGCCTCCGAAGACTGGAGCAGAGTATAGTTGAGCAACGTAGGCGACAAAAATCTACCGAGAAGCAGTTTATAGCACAGAAGTTGAAGAAACACTAACATAGCCTTACCAAACCGAACCTAAAGAAACGTAGCATAGCTGAACGTAACGTGTCGCGACCACTGCTCCTGGCATCCCTAGATCCAAGCAGAATATACTGGAGCACAGTAGAGCGCAGAAATCCTCCGAAACGCAGACTATCGCACAACGCTCAATGTTATTCAATCCTAACCTAGTCAAACGTAACGAAACCAGGCGTAACATAACAAAACCTAATTTGCCGTGACCCGCATTGCTGGCCTCCCCAGTACCAAGCAGAGCATATTAGTGTACAGAAGAACGCATAAGTCCATCCGACTGCAGTGCATAGCACAAAGGTTAAAGCTATCTAATCCTGACATAGCAAAACGTAACGAAAGCTGTCGTAACATAACTCAACCTAACAAGCCGAGACAACTGCTGCTGCTCTTCCCAGAGCCTAGCAGAACATATAAGAGCGCAGGATATGGCAGACATGCCCCGAATAGCGGTGTATAGCACAAAAGTAAGAGCTACCCTATCCTACCCAAGCCAATCGTAACACAACCAAACGTAACCAAATTCGACCTGACGTGTCGAGACGGCTATTGCTGCCCCCTAGAGGCGAGCAGGATATGCTAGAGAACAGTGGAGCGAAGAAACCCTCCGCATTGCAGTGTATACCAAAAAGTCAAAGATACCCAGTCCTCACCAGAACCAACATAAGCTTACCGAACGTAGCCTGAGCCGACATAGCGTGTCGAGACCGCTATTGCTGCCACCCCAGAGCCATGCGGAACGCAATAGAGCACCGTAGAGCTCAGAAAGCCACCGAACAGCGCTGTATAGCACAGAATTCAAAGCTATCCTATCCTAACAAAACCTAACGTGGGGAGACGTCTATTGCTGCCCACCCCAGAGCCATGCAGAACATATTGGAGGAGAGTAGAGCATAGAGATACATAGAATAGCATTTTACAGCACACAAGACAAAGTTGCCCTATCCTAATCTAAACTAACGTAACATAGCCGAACGTACCCGGACTCAAGCTAACATGCCGTGATCACTACATCCTGCCTCGTCAGAGACAAGCAGAACAAAACGGAGAGCAGCAGAGCGCAGAAATCCACCGAATAACTGTGTACAGTACGAAAGTCAAAGGTATCATAGCCGAAATTAGCATAACATAACATAACCGAGCGTAACCTAACTAAACCTAACGTGTCGAGAATATTATTGCTGGCCTCCACATTTCCAAGCAGAGAATATTAGAGAGCAGTAGAGCACAGGGGTCCTCCGAATGGCAGACTGTAGCACAAAGGTCACAGCTACCCCATCTTAACTTAACCAATCGTAACGAAGCCAAGCGTAACGTAGCTCAACCTAACAACCCGAGGCCACCACTGCCGTCCTTCCCACAGCCATGCAGAACATATTAGAGCACAGGGTAGGGCAGAAATAACCCGAATAGAAATGTATAGCACAAAAGCCAATGCTATCCTATCCTATCCTAGCCAACCGTATCATAACCAAACGTAACGAAATTCGAACTTATGCGACGAGGCCACAATTGCTGCCCTCCCCAGAGACAAGCAGAATATACTGCAGAACGGTAGAGGGCAGAGTCCCGCCGCATTGCGGTGTATGGCAAAACGGTCAAGGACACCCAATCCTTACATGAAAATCCTAAACTAACCAAACGTAGCCTAACCCAACATAACATGCCGAGAACACTATTGCTGGCCTCACCAGAGCGAAGCAGAACATACTCGAGCACAGTAGGGCGTATTAGTGCAGCGTATGGCAGTGTATGGGACAAATGTCAAAGCTATCCCATCCTAACCGGGACAATAGTAACATAGCCAAAGCTAACCTAATTCAAACTAATGTGCAGCGACCAATATTGCTGGCGTTCCCAGAGCCGAGCAGAACACACTAGAAGAGAGCAGAGCACAGAAATCCATAGAATCGCAGTGTATAAAAGAAGAGTCAAAGTTATCCGAAACTAACCCAAGCTAACGTAGCCTAGCCAAATGTAGCCTAACTCAACACAACGTGCCGCAACCGCTATTTCTGCCCTCCCCAGAGCCACAGAGAACATATTAGTGCACAGTAGATCGCAGAAGTCCACCGAATAGCAGTATATAGCACAGAAATCAGAGCTACCCTAAACTAACATAACCAAACGTAACGAAACCAAACATTACATAGTACAAACTCACGTAACGAGATCACTATTGCTGGCCTCCCCAGAGTCAAGCAGAGCGCATTAGAGCAATGTAGTGCGCAGAAATCCACAGAAAAGCAGTGCATAGCACAATGATCAATGCTATCACATCCTAACCTAGCCAATCGTAACGAAGCTGAGCGAAACATAACTCAACCAAGTGAGCCGAAACCAGTGTTGCTGTACTTCCCAGAGCCTAGCAGAAGATATTAGAGCACAGGATGGGGCAGAAATGCGCCGAATGGCGGTATATAGCACAAAAGTCAAAGCTATACTCTCCTACTCTCGCCAATCGTAACATAACCAAGCGCAACGAAATTCAACCTAATGTGACGAGACCACAATTGCCGGTACCCACGGAGCCAAGCAGAGCGCATCAAATTATTGTAGAGCGATGAAACCTACCGAACAGCAGTGCATAGAACAAAGGTCAAACCTATCCCACTGCATTAAATATTGGTGCACAGTGGAGCGCAGAAATAATCCGTATCGCAGTGCATAGCGCAAAACTCAAAGCCATGCTTTCTTAACCTAACCAAACGTAACGTAACCAAGCGTAGCGTTACCAAAAATAACGTGACGGGGCGTCCATTGCTGCCCTCCCCAGAGCCACGGAGAGCATATTCAAGGAGAGTACGGCGCAGAAATCCATAGAACAGCAGTGTATAGCGCAAAAGCCAAGCTACACTACTCAAACCTAGCCAAACCTAATTAACAGTACGTATCTGAGCTAAAGCAAGCGTGCAGAGGACACTACTTCTGGCCTTCCCAGGGACAAGCAGAAAATATTAGAGCACAGTAGAGCGCAGAAACCTACGGCATTGCTGTTTACACCAGAAAAGACAAAAATATATCATAACGTGCCAACAGCACTGTTGCTGACCTCCCCAGAGACAAGCGGAGGCTAGTAGAGTATCGCAGGGCGCAGATATCGACCGAATAGCAGTGTATATCGCAAAAGTCAAAGCGCTCGCTAACAAACTTCACCTAACCTAATCGACCCAAACGTAGCATACGCAGCCTAACGTGCCGCGACAAGCATTCCTGGCCTCCATAGGGCCAAGCAGAACATATCAGAGGGAATAGAGCGCAGAAACCCATAGAACCGCTGTGTATAGCAGAAAAGTTGTGGCTGCACAAACCTAGCACAAACCAATGTAACCTAACTAAACGAAGCCTGACCCAGCGTGTATTGTCACGATCACAATGGCTCGATGCCCAGGGCCTAGCGGAATGTAGTAGAGCGCAGTAAAGCGCAGAAATCTGCCGCATAATTGTGTATACCACGAAAGTCATATCTATTCATACCTACCCCAAACGAACATAACGAAGCCAAACGTAGCCTTACCCAACCTAACGTGCCGCGACCATCATTACTGCCCTCCCGAGAGCCGAGCTGAGTATAGCACGGTAGTGTAAAGCGTAGGAATTCTCCGAATATGTGTGTACGGCACAAAAGTCAACTTTATCCTGTCGTAACCCATGCAAACGTAACATAACCGAACGTAACCTAACCTAGCATAACGCGCCGACGCCAACATTCCTGGCATACCCAGGGGAAAGCAGAATGTACTAGAGCAGAGTAGAGCGCAGGAAGCCACCAGATAGCCGTGTACATCACAAAAGTCCAAGGTACTCTATCCAAACCTGAACAAACGTAACGCAACCAAACGTAGCTTAACTCATCCTGTCGCTCCGAGACCACTATTGCTGCCTCCTGCGGAGCCAAGAAGAACATGTTAGAGGAGAGTTGAGCGCAAAAAATCATAAAATAGCAGTGCATATCACAATAGTCGAAGCTAGTATATCCTAAAATGACCATCCGTAACATAACCGAAAGTAGCCTAACTCATCCTACTGTGCCGAAGCCACTGTTGCCTGCCTTCCATAGCCAAGCAGAATATACTAGAGCACAGTAGTGCCCTGTAATACGTCGCATTACAGAGCATAGGACAAAAGTCGAAGACATCCTATCTTAACCTAACCAAACGTAACATAACCTTACGTGGTCTATCTCATGTGCCGAGACGACTATTGCTGGCCTCTCCAGAGACAAGCATAACATATTACAACAATGAGGACCGCAGAAATCCACCAAACAGCGGTGAATGTCACAAAAGTCGAAGCTACCCTCTCCTAACCTAACCAAGCGTAGCATTACCAACCGTTAAGTGTGCATGCCTAACGCGCGGAGAACACTATTGCTGGCCTCCCCACAGACAAGCATAACGTATTAGAGCAGTGTAAGCCGCAGAGATTCACCGCATAGCCGTGAATAGCACAGAAGTCAAAGCCAACCTGACCAAACCTGGTCTAGCCTAACATAACAAAACGCAACGTCACCCATACTGTAGTGCCGAGATCGCTACTACTGTACCCCCAGTGTGAAGCAGAACATATCGGAGGAGAATAGAGCGCAGAAATTCTTAGAATCGCAGTGCACGTCACAATAGTCGAAGCTACCCTATCCCAACATGGCCATACATAACAAGACCGAACGCAGCTTAACACAAACGAACGTGCCGAGGCCACTATCATTGGCCACCCAGGAGTCGAGCAGATTATGTTAGAGTAATGTAGAGCGCAGAAATACACCGCATATCTGTGTACAGCACCGAAGTCAAAGATATCCTATCCTTACCCAGACAAACCTAACACAACCGAACGTAACATTACTCTACATAGCGCGCCGAAGCCACTGTTTCTGGCATCCGCAGAGCAAAGCAGAGCATAGTAGATCACAGTAGAGCACAGGAATCCACCAAATATCAGCGTATAGCACAAAAGTCAAGGCCACCCTTTCCTAACGTAACCTAACCTAACCTAACCATACGCAGCCTAACTTAACCTAACGAGACGAGACCAATATTGCTAGCCTCACAAGCGCTTAGCAGAGCATAGCAAAGCAATGTAGAACACAGAAGTCTGCCGAATAGCAGTGTGTAGCGCAAAAGTCGAAGATATTCCAACCAAACATAAACAAATCTAACCCAACCAAACGTAACATAACACAACCTAACCTGCCGAGAGCAATGCTCCTGGCGTCCACAGGGACAAACAGTGTGCGATAGAGCACAGAAGAGCGCAGAAGTCCAAAGAATTGCAGTGTGTAGCACAAAAGTCGAAGCTACCCTAACGTAACCCTACCAAACGTTACATAACTCAACCTAACGAGCCTGCAGCAATATTGCTTACGTCCCCAGAGCAATGCAGTGTATAATAGAGTACAGTAGAGCGCAGAAAGCCGCCGCATTGAAGTGCAAAGTAGAAAAGTAGAAGGTATCCTAACCGAACCTGTCCTAATCTTACAGACACAAACGGAAACAATCCCAGCCTAACGTGCCTTGCCCACTATTTCTGGCCTCCCCATCGCCAAGCAGGGCATATCGGAGGAGACTAGAACACAATGCTCCATAGGACGACGGTGTATAGTACGACATTCAATTATACCCAACCTAAGCCGAACAAACCTAACCGAAACTAGCGTAACCAAACTCAGCCTAACGCAACGCGGCCACTATTTCTGGTATTCCCGGTGCAAAGCACGGAAAATCAGATCACAGTGTAGCGCATAAATCTACCGTACAGCAGAGTAAAGCGCAAAAGTCAGAGCTATCCTATCCTAACCTAACCAAGCGTGACACAACCGAACGAAGCCTAACTCAACCTAACGTGCCTAGATCACTATTGCTAATCTCCCCAGAGCAAACAAAAGTCAAAGCCATCGTAACCAAGCTTAACCTAACCTAACCTAGCCGAAGGTAACGTAACTCCGCCAAACGTTCCACGGCCGCCATTGCTGGCCTCTACAGAGAAGAGCAGGAGCTAATAGAGCAACGCAGGGCGTAGATATCGACCGAGTAGCAGCGTACAGCGAAAAAATCAAAACTATCCTATAATAACCTGACCAAACGTAACATATCCAAGCGTTATACATCTCATCCAAAAAGGCCGACACCACTGTAGCTTGCCTCTCAAAAGCCACGCAGGATATACTAGAGCGCAGTAGAGCGCAGAAACCCCAGGAAAGCAGTCTTTACCACGAAAGTCGTAGTTATCCAAACCTAACCCAAGCGAACATAATCACAACGAACGTAGCCTAGCACAACCCAACCTGCCGAGACCACCGTAACTTGCCCCCCCCCCCCAGAGTCGGGCAGAGTACAGTAGGGCAATGTAGAGCGTAGGAATCCTCCGAATAGCGGTATATAGCACAAAAGACGAAGCTACCGTGTTCCAACCTAACCACTCGTAACAATACCTAACGTAGCCTAACGAAGCCTAACGTGCCGCGACCTCTATTGCTGGCTTCCACAGAGATGGCAGAATATGATAGAGCACAGTAGAGGACAGAAGTCCATTGAATATACGTGTTGAACACATATGTCAAAGCTGTACTGGCCTAAACCAATCCAACCTAACATAACCGAACTTAATCCATCTCAGCCTAATGGTCCGGGACCAGCATTACTGGCCTCCACAGACCCAAGCAGGGCATAATAGAGGAGAGTGGAGCGCAGGAATCCATATAATCGCAGTCAATAGCAGAAAGGTCGAAGTTATCCAAGCCACGCCAAAGATAACGTAACCTAGCCAAACGTATCATATCTCATCCTAGCCAGCCGAGACCACTATTTCTGGACTCCCAGTCGATACGCAGGGCATATTAGAGGAGAATAGGTCGTCGAAGTCCATAGAATGCCAGTGCATAGCACAGAAGTCAAAGCTATTCATACCTAACCCCACCCAATCAAGCCGAACCATACGTAAACTAACTCAATCTAACGATCCGCGACCAGTACTGCTGAGCTCCACAAGGTCAAGCAGAGCATAGTAGAGGATAGTAGAGCGCAGGAATCTACAGAATCTCAGTGCGTGGCAGAAAATTCGAAGCTACCCTCTACAAACCTAACCAGCCGTAACAGACCCAAACGCAACCTAACACAACCTAAGTAGCCGCGACTGATAATGCCGGCCTTCCGTCGAGCAGAACATAGTATAGCCCTCAGATCCAACGAGGAGAGGTGTATCCCTCGAAAGTATACCTCGAATAAATGGCTAACCCAAATTAACATAACCTATCGGAACGTTTGCCAACACAACCTAACGTGCCGTGACCACTATTGCTGACTTCCGCATAGCCAACCAGAAAATACCAGAGCACAGCAGTGCGCGGAGATCCACCGAAATGTAGTGCGTAGCACAAAAGTCAAGGCCATCCTCCCCTACCCTAACCTAACCTAACATGTCTAAACGTAACATAACCCTACCCTTCGTGCCACGACAACTACTGCTGACCTCCCGCGATTGGAGTGGGGTATAGTCGAGAAATGTGCAGCGCAGGAATCTACCGAATAGCAGTCTAGAACACAAAAGTCGGAGCTACCATGTCATAACTTATCGAAGCGTAATATAAGCAAACGTATCCTAACATAGCCTAACGTGCCTGTACAGTATTTCTGACTTCCACAGAGCCAACAAGAATGTGCTAGAGCATAGAAGAGCGCATAAATCCGCCGAATTGCAGTGTAAGTCGCAAAAGACAAAGATAGCCCTACCTCACCTGACCTAACCAAAGCTAGCCAGACGTAGCATATCTCAAGTTAACGTGCCGATGCCACTAATGCTGATACACCCAGAGACAAGCTGAAGAGGTTAGAGCACAGTAGTGTGCAGAAATCCGCCGAATAGCAGTGTATAGGGCAAAAGTCAAAGCTAACCCCTCCCGACATAAGAAATAGTGACGTAACCGAGCGTAACGTAAGTCTAACTGACGTGATGCGACCACTATAGCTGGACGCCTCAGGGCTAAGCAGAATACAGTAGGGCACAGTAGAGCACAGGAGTCCAACGAATAACAGTCTATGCCAATGTAGGCAAAGCAATCCGTACCTAACCCAAACAAGCATACCCTAACCAAAAGTAGCATAACACAAACTAGCTTGCCGAGACCACTATCGCGGTCTTTCCCAGAGACAAGCAGAACATATTAGAGGAGACTAGAGCACAGAAATCCATAGAATCGCAGTGTACACCACAAAAGTCATATATACCATTCCAAACCAAACCAAGCGTAACAAGGACGAACGTATACTAACTTAAACGAACGTGCCGAGACCACTGTTGCTGGATTCCCCTGAGCCAAGCAGAATATATTAGAGCACAGTAAAGCTCAGGAAGCCGCCAAATGTCAGCGTATAGTACAAACGTCAAATATGCTCTAACTTAACCTGACCTAACCTAGCGTGACCAAACGTGGACTAGCTGAACCTATCGAGCCGAGACAAGTGCCAAGCAGATCATACTATAGCGCAGTCGAGCGAAGGAATCCAACATACAGCAGTGTACAACACAAAGGTCGAAGCCATCATAGCCAATCCAAACCGAACCTAGCCTACACGAACATAACTTAACTCAACCTATCTTTCCACGACAAATTATGCCTGGCCGAGCCAGGGTCGTGGGGAGTCTAGTAGAGCAATGCAGAGCGCAGAAATGCACGGAACGACAGTGTATACCACAAAAGTCGATGATACCCAATCATTACCTGATCTAGCCTAAGCTAACAAAACGCAACGTAACACAACCTGACGTGACGATACGTATACTGCTGCCCTCCCCAGAGCCAAGCGGAACGTACTAGAGCAGAGTAGAGCGCATAAATCCACGGATCAGCTGTGTATAGCACAAAAGTCAAGGCTACCCTACCCTAAGCTACCCAAATGTGACGTAACAAAACGAAACACAGCCCAACCCAACGTGCCGAGACCACTATTGCTGGCATCCTCTGAGCCAAGCATGAAATATTAGAGAAAAGTAGACCGCAGATATCCTCCGAATGGTAGTTTATGGCGCAAAGGACAAGGCTATTGTATCCCAACCCGTCCAAACGTAACGAAACCAAGGGAAACATAACTTAACATAACGTGCCGATACCACAATTGCTGGCCTCCGCAGAGCAAAGCAGAACATATTAGTGTACAGTAAAACGCAGAAATCCATCGAATAGCAGTGAATAGCACCAATGTCAATGATACCATGTCCTAACATAACCAACCGTCACATAACCAAACGTAACGTAACTCTATCCAACGTGCCGATACATGTATTGCTGGCCTCCCTAGAAGCAAGCAGAATTACGTAGGGCACAGTAGAGCGTAGAAAACCCCCGAATAACAGCGTAAACCGTGGAAGACAAATCTACCCTTACGAAGCCTAACATACCCTAACCAAGCCAAACGTAACATAACCCTACATATCGTGACGAGGCGTACTATTGCTGCCAGCAACAGAGCCAAGCAGAATATATTAAAGGAGATTAGAGCGCCGGAATTCATAGAATAGCAGTGTATAGCACAAAGGCCAAGCTACCATATCCTATCCTAGCCAAAACCTTCCATAACCGTAGGCAACCGCACTGAAGCTAGCGTGCCTAGGACTCTACGGCTAGCCTCCCCAGAACCAAGCAGAAAATACTAGAGCACAGTATAGCGCAGGCGTTCAACGAATATCAGTGCCAAGCTCAAAAGTTATAGCTACCCGCCCCAACCGAGCCAATCGCAAAAGACACGTAAATAACCTAATCCAAACATACGTGTCTAGGCCACTATTGCTGTCCTCCCCAGGGACAAGCAGAATATACTAGGGAACAATCGAGCGCAGAAGCGCGAAGCATTGCAGGGAATAGCAAAAAAGTCAATGATACACAAACCTTACAAGAAAAAGCCTAAACTAATCAAACGTAGCCTAACGTAACATATCGTGCCTAGACCACTATTGCTGACCGCCCCAGAGTCAAGCAGAGCATACTAGAGCACAGTTGGGCGCAGAAATCCTCCGAACATGTGTGTACAGCGCGTAAGACAAAGCTACCCTTTCCCAACCTATCCAATGGTACCATAACCAAACGTAACATAACTCAATCTAACGTGAAGCTGCCACTATTGCAGGCCTCCCCAGAGCCCGGCAGAACATATTAGAGGAGATTGGAGCACAGAAATCCATAGAATCGCCGTGTGTAGCGGAAAAGGTAAAGATATACGTGCCTAACCGAAACTAGCATATTCTGTGTAAAAGTAGCCTAATTCATCATAACGTGCCGCGGACACAATTGCTGGCCTCCCCATAGCCTAGCGGCACGTACTAAGGCACAGCAGAGCGCAGATATCCACCGAATATCTGTGTATAGCACAAAAGACATAGCTACGCCATCCCACCCTTGCCAATCGTAGAATAATCATACATAACCTAATTGAAACTAACGTGTCGATAATACTACAGCTGGCCTTCCCAGGGACAAGCAGAATATAATAGAGAACAGTAGAGCGCATAAACCCGCCGCATTGCAGTTTATAGCACAAAGGTCAAAGATATCCGATCCTCACATGAACAAACATAAACAAACCAAACGTACCCTAGCACAACATGACACGCCGAGTTCACAATTGCTGTCCTGCCGAGAGAAAATCGGAACGTACGAGGGCACAGTAGAGCGCACAAAACCACCGAGTAGCGGTGTAGAGCACAAAAGACAGAACTACACCGTCCTAACGTAACTAACCGTCGCATAATCGAACGTAACATGACTAAAGCCAACGTGACGCGTCCACTACTGCTGGCCTCCCCAGGACCAAGCAGTATATAGTAGAGCACAGAAGGGTGCAGAAATCAGCCGAAAAACAGTGATCAGTACGAAAGTCAAAGTTATCCTAACCGAACCTAGAAAAGCGTAACGTATCCAAGTTTGACATAACTCAGCCTAACAGGCCGAGACTACCATTGCTGCCCCCCCCCCAGAGCCAAGCAGAAAACATTGGAGCGCAGTAGAGCGCGGAAATCGACCGAATAGCAGTATATAGCACAAGAGTCAAAGTTACCCTATCCTATCCTGGCCTAACCTAGCTTAGTCAAACGTAACGTAAGCCAACCTAACTTGCCTAGACCACTATTGCTGGCTGCGCAGAGCCAAGCACCAATCAATGGAGCAGAGTGGAGCGCAGGAATCCAACGAATAGCAGTGTACAGCACAGAAGTTAGAAATATCGTAACCTAACCTAACCGAACCCAACTAAATCAAACGTGGACTGACTGAGCCTGTCGTGCCGCGGCCACTTTTCCTGGCCTTTCCAGTGTCGGGCAGAGTATAGCGGAGCACAGTACAGAGCGAGAATCCACCGAATAGCAGTGTAAACCACGAAAACCGAATCTACCCGAACATAACCGTAGCAGACGTAACGTAACCGAACGTAGCCTAACTCAACCTATCGTGCCGGGACCACTGTTACTGGCCTCCCGAGAGACGAGCCGATTATAGGAGAGCAATGTAGAGCGAAGAAATCCACCGTACAGCAGCTTATAGCACAAAAGTCGTTTCTATCCTCATCTAACCTATCCAAACGTTATATAAACGAACGTAGCATAACACAACCTAACGTGCCGAGACCACTGCTGCTGTCCTCCGCAGAGACAATCAGAATACACTAGAGCATAGTAGGACGAATAATGCCAACAAATTGCACTGTATAGCACAAAAGTCAGAGATATCCTGTACTAACCTATCAAAGCCAAACCTAACGAAACGTAGACTGACTGAGCCTAACGTGCCGCGACCACTATTGCTGGCAATCCTAGAGTCGAGCAGAGTACAGTGGGGCACAGTAGATTGCAGTATTCCGGCGAGTGATAGTTTATAACGCGACAGTCAATGCTATCCACAACTAATCCAACCTAACGTATCCTAACCACACGGAGCCTATCTCAACTCAATGGGCCGCGAACGCTATTGCTGGCACCACCAGAGCCTTGCTAAGCATATTATAGGAGGCGGGAGCGCCAAAATCCAAATAATCGCAGGGTATAGCGTGGTAGACAATGCTGTTCATGCCTGGCGCAAACGAACGTAAGCAATCCACACGGGACCTAACTCAGACAAACGTGACGCGGCCACATTTTCTGGCATCCGTAGAGCAAATCAGAGTATACAAAATCACAGTAGAGCGCAGATATCCACAGAAAGGCAGCGCATAGCACAAAAGTCAAAGCCACACTATCCTAACATAACCAAACGAAGCATAGCCGAACGCAAGATAACTCAGCCTAACTTGCAGAGAGCACGACAGCAGGCCGCCCCGTAACCAAGCAGAATATACCAGAGCACAGCATAGCTCAGAAATTAACCGCATAGGAGAGCACAGTACAAAAGTTAAAGCTATCATATCCTAACCTCACGAAACGTAACATAACCAAACGTAACCTAACACAACCCGACTCACCGAGGCCACTATTGCTGTCCTCCCAATGGCTAGGAAGCACACACTGGAGGAGTGCAGAGCGCTTATATCCACAGAATCGCAGTGCATAGCACAGTAGTCGAAGTTACCCTATCCCAATATTACCACACTTGACATAACCGAACGTAGCATATCTCAACCCAAAGTGCCTAGACCACTATTGCTTGCCTCCACAGAGCCAAGCAGAAAATATTAGAGCACAGTAGAGCGCAGTAATCCACCGCATTGCAGTGTGTAGCACAAAAGTGAAAGATATCCTAGCCTAACCAGTCCTAACCGAACCAAGCCAAGCGTAACATAAATAAACATAACGTGCCGAGAATACCATTCCTGGACGCCACAGAGACAAGCAGGGCATACTAGAGCACAGCAAACCACAGTAGTCCGCGGAACTACAGTTTATACCACGAAAGTCAAAGCAATTCAAACCTAACCCAAACCGACATAGCCGAACCAAACCTAGTCTAACTCAACCTATAGTGCCGAGACCATTATTACTGGCATCCCCAGGGTCGTGCAGAGTACAGTAAGGCAATGCATAGCGCTAGAAACCTCCGAATAGTGCTGTATAGCACAAATGTAAAAGCTATCCTATCCTACCCTAACCATTCGTAGCATTTCCAAGAGTAGTATGGCAAAGCCTATTGTGCCACGACAGCTATTGCTGGCCTCGCCGAAATCTAGCAGAGTATAGCAGAGCACAGTAGTGCGCAGAAAGCCACCAAATAGCAATGTGCAGCACAAAAGTCAACGTTATCCTAACCTAACCAGGCTTAACCCAACCTAACGAAACGTAGGATAACTGCACCTAACATGCCTCCTCCACTATCACTTTCCTCCCCAGAGCCGAGCAGGGTATAGTAGAGCAATGTGGAGCGTAGAAACCCACGCAAATGCAGTGTATAGCGCAAAAGTTAAAGCTATACCGTCCAAACGCAGCCAAACGTAACGTAAGCAGGCGTAACGTAACACAAACTTACGCGCCACGGCCGCTATTGCTGGCCCCACAAAAGCTAAGCAGGGTAAAGCAGAGCAATGTGGAACGCTGAAACCTTCCGACCAGCAGTGTATAACACAAGCGTCAAATCCATTCTAAACAAACCTAGCCAAACTTAACCGAACCAATAGTAACATAGCTCAACAAAACATGACGAGAGCACTATTTCTGGTCTCCACGGAAACAAGCCGAGTGTGGTAGCGCGCAGGAGAGCGCAGAATTACGTAGAGTAGCAGTGCGTAGCACAAAAGTCAAAGCTATAGTAACCTAACGCAACCAAACATAACATAACCAACCGCAACCAAACTTAACCTATCATGCCGCGATCATTGTTCCTGGCCACCCGAGATTCGAGCAGAGTATAGTAGAACAATGTAGGGAGCTGAAATCCAACGAATAGCAGTGTACAGCAAAAAGGACTAAGCTATCCTGTCCTAACCTAACCAAACTTCACATGACCAAACGTAACCCATCTCAATCTAACGTGTCTGCACCACCATTGCTGGCCGCTCCGAAGCCAAGCAGGGCATACTAGAGCAGTGTAGAGCACAGGAATCCACCGAATAGCAGTGAACAGCACAAAAGCCGAAACTATACGAACCAAGGTTATACTATCGTAACCTAACCACACGTAGCATGACACAATCCGACGTGCCACGACGAATATTGCTTGCCTCACGGGAGCCAAGCACATTGTAGACGAGCAATATAGGACGCAAATGTCTACCGAACAGCAGCGTATCGCACAAGGGGCAAAGATATCTTAAAAAAGAACTAACGAACCCTAGCCTAACAGGGCGTAACGTATCTGAACCTAACGTGCCGCGACCGCAACTACAGCCGTCGGCAGAGAAAAGCAGAGTGTGATAAAGCACAGTAGAGCGCAGAAATCGACTGAGTATCAGCGTATAGCGCAAAGGTTGAAGCTATTCTCTGCCAACCAAACCAATCGACAAATAGCCAAACGTAAACTAACTCAACCTGACAGTCAGCGACCACTATTGCTGGTCCCCCCATAATCGAACAGGGTGTCGTAGATCACAGTAGAGCGAAGAAATCCACGGAAGGGCAGTCTATAGCAGGAAAGTCAAAGCTTTTCATACCTGACGCAGGTGAACATATCATAACCAAACGCAACTTAACCCAACCAAATGTGACCAGACCACTATTGCTGGCCTCGCCTGTGTTAGGAGGAGCATATTAGTGCAATGTAGAGCATAGCAATCCACAGAAAAGCAGTGTATAGCATAACAGTCGAAACTACCCTGTCCTAACCTAACCAAACGTAACATGACCAAACATAGCCTAACTAAATCCAAAGTGCCTATACCACTATTTCTGACCTCCGCAGAGCCAAGCAGAATATACTAGTGGGCAGTAGAGTGCAGAAATCGACCGCAATGCAGTGACTAGCACAATAGTCAAAGACACCATGAGTAAACCTAACCTAACCTTACCAAACGTAACATAACACAACCTAACGTGCCGCAACCACAACTGATGGCGCCCCCAGGGACAAGCGGGATACGGAAGATCACAGTAGGACACAGAAGTCCACAGAACATATCAGCCCAGCACAGTGGTCAAAGACACCCTAACCTAGCCCAACATTACCCAACCCAACCAAACGTAAGCTAACTCAACGTAATGTGCCGCGACCAGTATTACTGGTCTGCACAAGATCAGGCAGATTATACTAGAGGAGAGAAGAGCAGAGAAATCCATAGAATCGCAGTGTATAGCAGCAAAGTTGAAGCTGTCCGTATCAAACCATGGCCAACATAACGTGACAATGCGTAGCGCATAACAACTTAAATGACGAGGCTGTCATTACTGACCACCCCAGAGCTAGGCACAGCCTATTATATCGCAGCAGAGCGCAGAAGTCCACCGCATTTCAGTGTAGAGCACAAGAGTCCAAGGCATCCTATCCAAACGCCAACAAACCGAATACAACCAAACGTAACCTAACTCTATCTAACGCGCCGTGGTCACAGCTTCTAGCCTCCCCAGTGCAAAGCAGAGCATATCAGATCACACTAGAACGCAGAAATCCACCGAATATCGATGTATAGCACATAATTCAAAGATATCCTGTCCTAGCCTGACCAAACGTAACGTATCCAAGCGTCACATAGCTCATCTTAGCGTGCCGAGACCACAATTGATGTCCTCCCCAGAGACATGCAAAAAATATTCGATCGCAGCGAAGCGCAAGAATCCACCGAATAGATGGTTATAGCACAAAATTCAAAGCTACCCTGTCCTAACGTAACCAAACGTGACGCAGCCGAATGTAACATACCTACACCTTACGTGACTAGACCACCATTGCTGCCCTCGCAAGGGCCAAGCTGATAATATTAGAGGCGAGAAAATCGCAGAAATCCATCGAATCGCTGTGTACAGGGCAAGAGTCAATGATACCTTATCCCAACGTAACCAAACGTAACCGAAGAAATCCTAACGTGCCGAGGACAAAATTGCTGGCCTCCCGGAGCCTAGCAGAAAATAGTGGAGCGCAGTAGATGGCAGAAATCCACCGAACTGCGGTGTACAGCCCAAAAGTCATAGCTATCCTATCCTAACATTGCCAAGCGTAACGTAACCAAACGAAGCATAACACAACCTAGCGTGCCCACTCCACAATTGCTGTCCTCTCCAGAGCCAAACAGAGAACACCAGTGCAATGTAGAGCGCAGAGATCCACCGTATAGCAGTGTATAGAACAAAAGTCATAGCTATCATATCCTAACGATGCTAACCGTGGCATAACCAAACGTAACGTAACAGATACTGACATGCCGCGACCACTGTTGCTGACCGCCGCAAAGCCTATCAGAATATTTTAGAGAACAGTAGAACCCAGATATCCACCGAACAGCTCTGTATAGCACGAAAGGCAGAGCTACACAGTCATAACGTACCAATCTTCGCATATCCAAGCGTAACATTCCTCGACACCACGTGCTGCACCCACTACTGCTGGAATCCCCAGGGCCACGTGGAGCATAGTAGAGCACAGTTGGGCGCAGAAATCCGCCGAATAGCAGTGAATATTATTAAAGTCATAGCTATTGTAACCAAACCCAGTCAAACATAGCGTAACCGAGTGTAACCTAACCGAGCCTAACGTACCGCGCCCACTATTGCAGGCTGGCCCAGGGCCAAGCCGAATATAGTTGAGCACAGTAGAACGAGGGAATCGGACGAGTAAGAGCGTATAGCATGAAAGTCGAAGCGGTCCTGCCCGAAATAAACATAACATATCCTAGCCAAACGTAACATAGCACAAACTAACGCGCAGAGACTTCAATTGCTGCCTACCCCAGAGCCAAGCAGACCTTATCGGAGGAGAATATAGCGCAATAATCCACAGATTAGCCCTGCATAGCACAAACGTGGTAGCTACCCTGTCCTAACCTATCCAAACGTAACAAAACCAAACGTAACCTAACAAAACCTAAAGTTACGAGACGTATGAAGCTACAGTCCACAGAGCCAAGCAGCACATATTAGAGAAGAGTAGAGCGTAGAAGTCCACAGAATATTAGTATATAGCACAAAAGCCTAAGCTACAATATCCTAACCTAGCCAAAATAACGTAACCGAACGTAACCTTAGCCAAACCAACGTGTCGAGGCCAGTATTGCTGGCCTGGCCAGGGCCAAGCAGAATATAATATAGCACGGTAGAGCTCAGGAATCCACAGAATAACAGTGTGTAGTAAGGAAGTCTAAGTTATCCTGACGGAACGACTCATAATCTAACCTAACCGAACGTAACCTAACATAAACTAACGTGCAGAGACTACCATTTCCGGCCACCCGAGAGCCAAGCAGGGGACATTGGAGCACAGTAGAGCGCAGAAATCCACCGAATAGCTGTGTACAGCACGCAAGTCGAGGCTATCCTAACCGAATATATCACAAACTTTTCTAACCAAATGTAACATTACACAACCTAACGTGCCAATACAACAATTGGCGGCCCAAACGGAGCCAGGCAAAGAATATTAGAGCTCAGTAAAGTCGCAGAAATCCACGGAAATGCAGTGTATAGCGCAGGAGTCAAAGCAACCCTAACCAAACCTCTCCTAACTTAGCCAAGACGAACGTAACCTAACTCGACCTAGCGTGCCGGGACCAGCACTGCTGGCATCCCCAGAGCAAAGCAGAAAATACTAGGGCACAGTATAGCGCAGGAATTCAACGTATAGCTGTGCATAGCACAATAGACGAAGCTACCCCGTCCTAGCGTAACGAAACGTAATATATCCAAACCACATGCACCACAACCTAACGCACCAGACCTACATTGTTTGCCTCCCCACAGCCAAGCAGAATATACTGCAGGTCAGTGGCTCGCCGGAACCCACCGACTAGAAGCGTATAGCGCAAAAGTCAAAGCTATCCCCTAGTAACCTAACAAAACGTAGTATGAACATACGGAACATAACAGAGCCTAACGAGTCGCGGCAACTATTTCTGGCCTCCCCATCGCCAACCATATAATACTACATCACAGTAGAGCGCAGGAGTCCACCGGATGGCGGTGTATAGCATAAAAGTCAAAGTCAACATAACCAAACAAGACCTAACCTAACCTAGCCAAACGTAGAATAACTGAACCTAGCTCTAAGAGACCACTAGTTCTGTCATCCCCAGTGCCAAGCAGGACATATTAGAGCCCAATAGAACGCAGAAATACACTGAACGTCAGTGTATACCGTAAGAGGCAACGTCATCTCAACCATACATAACCTAACCTAACATAATTGAACGTAAGCAGACACAAGTGCCGAGGCCGCTATTGCTGGCCACCCCAGTGGTGAGTAGACTATAGTAGACCAACGTAGAGCGCAGAAGTCGTACGAACTGCAGTGTATAGCAAAAAGTCAAAGCTATCCTCTCCAAATCTATCCGAACTTAACATAACCAAACGTAACCTAGCTCAGCACAACGTACCGAGACAAATATTTCTGGCGTCCCCAGAGCAAAGAATGAAGTATTACAGCACAATAGAGCGCAGGAGTCCACCGAATAGCAGTGCATAGCGCAAAAGTCGGAGCTACCCTGTCCTGGCCCAACCAATCGTCGCATAATCAAGCGTATCACAGCACGAACCAGCGTGCCGCGTCCACTACGGCTGGACTTCCCAGGGCCATGCGAAGTATAGTAGAGCACAGTTAGGCGCAGGAATCCGCCGCTTAACAGTGAATAGCACGAAAGTCAAAGCTATTCTAAACGAACCTAACCAAACGCAACGTAACCAAGCGTAACATTACCAAAACTAATGTGCCGAGACCACTATTGCTGGCATGCTTAGATCCAAGCAGGAAATATTGGGCGTAGTAGGGAGCCGAGATCCACCGAAAAGCTGTGCATGTCACAAAAGTCAAAGCTCTCCTGTCCTAACGTAGCCAAATGTAACATAACCAAGCCTTACGTGACGGACCTCTATTGCTCC
>NW_016908337.1:70579-164336 GCF_001483705.2 Eufriesea mexicana | reverse complement strand
CCCCCCCCCCCCCCCCGAGCAAAGCAAAACATATTAGAGGAGAGTGGAGTGGAGAAATCCATAGAATCGCAGTGTATCGCACAAAATTTAAAGCAAACCAATCATGACCCTCACTAACCGAGCCTAGCCATTCGCATCCGAACTAAACCCAACAAGCTGTGACCATTATTGCTGGCCTCCAGGAGCAAAGCTCCAAAGATTAGAGCAAAGTAGAGCGCAGAAATCCACCGCATTGCTTGCTGGTAATAGCACGAAGGTTGAAGATATCCTAACATAGCCTGACATTATCTAGCCTAACCAAACGTAGCCTTACTCAACGTAACGTGACGAGACCGCTTTGTTAGTCTCTCAACATGTAAGCAGAACATACTAAAATACAGTAGAGCGCATAAATGCCCCGAATAGCAGTGCGTAGCAAAGAAGGCAAAGCTACCCTATCCGAGCGTTACTAACCGTGACATAGCCAAACGTAAACTTCTTCAACCTAACGTGGCGAGATCACTATTGCTCACATCCCCAGGGCCAAGCAGAAAATATTGGGCGCAGTAGAGAGCAGAAATCCGCCGGATAGCATCGTATAGTACAAAGGTCAAAGCTATCCTATCCTAACATAACTAATAGTAACAAAACCAAACGTAACATACCTCAATATAACGTGCCGAGACCACCATTGCTGGTCTCCTCAGGACCAAGCGGAATATACAACAGCACGGCGGTGCGCAGAAGTCCACGCCAATGCAGTATGTAGCACTAAAGTAAAACGTATCCTGGCCAAACGTGACTAATCCAATCTTATCCGAACGAAGTGTAACTCAAAACAACGTGGCGTGTCCAATGTTTCTGTCATCCCCCGAGCAAAGCAGAACATATTAGAGCACAGTAGAAAGCAGAAATCCACCGAAAAGTAGTGTATAGCACAAAAGTCAGAGCTATCCTATCCTCATGTGCCTAATCGTAGCATAACCAAAGATAACGTAACACAACCTAACTCACGCGACCATTGTCTCTGAAGAGGCCATCTATAGTGGCGTCCGTGGCAGGATAAGGGCCGTGGCAGGAAAGTTTGGGTTAGGTTTCGTTTGGCCAGGTTAGGTTAGGTTTGGTTAGGGGAGGGTAGCTTTGACGTTTGTGCTTTTCACTGCTGTTCGGAGGATTTCTGTGCTCTACTGTCCTCTAATAATCTCAGCTCGAACATGGGGAGACCAGAAATTTTGGTCCCGTCACGTTTGTTTGATTTAGGCTACGTTTGGTTATGTTACAATTAGTTGGGGTAGCAGGGTATAACATTGACTTTTGGGCTAAATACAGCTGTTCGGTGAACTTCTACGCTATACTGTGCTCTAATATGTCCTGGCTAGTCCTGGGAAAGGCAGGAGTAGTGGTTATGGTACGACATGCTGAGTTAGGCAGCTTTTGTTTGGGTTAGGGTAGGTAAGGTTTGTTTGGGATACCTTCGACGTTTGTACTTTGTACTGCAATGCGGCGCATTTCTGCGATCTACTGCGCTCTGGTATATTATGATTGGCTCTGTGGAGGACAGCAATTGTGGTGTGGGCACGTCAGGTAGGGTTAGGTTACGTTCGGCTGTATTAGACTTGTTTGGGCTTCATTAGGATATCTTTGACTTCTGTTCTGTACACTGTAATGCGCTGGAAATCTGCGCTCTACTGTGCACTAGTATGCTCTGCTTGGTTCTGCGGAGGCCAGTAATAGTGGTCTCGGCATATTTGATTGGGATAGTATACGCTCGGTTGCCTAAGGTTAGCTGTGGTTTTCATTGGATAGCTTCGAATTTTCCGATACACACTGCAACACTATGGATCTCTGAGATCTACTCTCACCTAGTTTGTTCTGCTTGACTATGTGGAGGCCAGCAATACTGGTCGCGGCACGTTAGGTTGATGTAGATTGCGTATGGATAGGTTAGGTTTGGTTGGGTTAGGTTAGGATAGCTTTGACTCTCGTGAAAGGCATTTATATTCTATGGACTTCTGTGCTCTACTGTGCTCTATCCTGTTCCGCTTGCCTCTGGGACGCCAGCAGTGGTGGTCGCGGTACGTTAATTTGATTCATGTTACGCTTGGTTAGGGTAGGCTGAGTCAGGTTTGGATAGGATATCTTTGACTATTGTGCTATTCACTGGAATACGGTCGATTTCTACTCTTCTCTAGAGTTTTCTGCTTGGATCTGGGGACGCCTGAAATAGTGGTCTCGGCAAGCTAGTTTGAGATAGATTACTTTCGGTTATGTAACGTTTGGTTCGGTTAGGACAGAATAGATCCGACTCTTCCGCCATTCACTGCGACTCGGTGGCTTTCTGTGTTCCACTGTGCCCCAGAATTCACTGCTAGGCTCTGGAGAGGTTAGCAATGGTGGTCTCGGCACGTCAGGTTCAGTTAGATTACGTTTGGTTGCGTTAAGTTTGCTTGGGTTATGTTTGGACAGCTTTGACTTTTTTGGCGAAGACAGCTGTTACGTGGAATCATGCGCGCTACTCTGCTCTACTATACTCTGCTCAACCCTGGGGAGGCCCCCAACAGTGTTCGTTGCACGTTAGGTTGTGTTAGGTTACGCTTGGGTATGTTACGAATGGTAGGATTGGAGAGAAAAGCATTCGCTTTTGCGCTTTACACCGTCATTCGGCGGATCCCTGCACTCTACTGTGCTCTCATATGCGCCGATTGGCTGTGGGAAGGAAAGCAATACTGGTATCGGCACACTACGTTGAGGTATGCTACGTTTGGTTACGTTAGGTTAGGACTGGTTAGGTTAGGGTGTCTCCGACTTTTGTGCTTTATACTGCAATGCGACTGCTTTCTGCGCTCTACTGTGCTCTGGTACGTTCAGCTTTGATCAGAGAGGTCCAGTAACAGTGGCATCGGCACGTTACGTTGAGATGTGCTACGTATGGTTAGATTTGGTTAGGTCAGTTGAGGTTATGATATCTTTGTCTCTTGTGTTTTAAATTGCAACGCGTCGGATTTGCGCGCTCTACTGTGCTGCTGTATATTCTGGATGGCTCTGTGGGTATCAGCAATAGCGGCCTAGGCGAATTAGGTCGGGTTATGATACGTTTGATTAAGATATGTACGGTTAGGTTAGGCTAGGATATCTACGACTATTGTGCTACACACTGCTATTCGGTGGGCTTCAGCGCTCGTATGTGATCTGCTATGTACATCTTGGATCTGGGAAAGACCGCAATAGTGGTCTCGGCACCATATTCTCTGTTAGGCCACGTTTGTATGGTTTGCACTGTTTGGGTTAAGTTATCTTTACTTTTGCGCTTTACACAGCACGCCTCGAATTTTTGTGATATACTGCGCGCTAATACATTCTGCTCGGCCATTGGTGGTCAGCAATAGTGTTGTAGGGCGGTTTGGTGGCGATAGGTTACGTCCGATTATGTCATGTTTGGCTTTCTTAGGATAGGACATCTTTGACTTTTGTGATATACACCTTTATTCGGTGGATTTCTGCGCTCTACTGTGTCCTAATATGCTGTGCGTTGCTCTGGAGGGACAGAAACCGTGGCCGCGGCACGTTATGTACAGTTGGTTTACGTTTGGTTAGGCTTCCATGAGTTAGGAGGGGCTAACGTCATCTTTTGCGTTATACGCTGCCTTTCGTCGCATTTCTGCACTCCTCTGCTCTCTAGTATGTTTAGCTTGGCTCTGGGGTACCAGCAGTATACGCATCGTCAGGTTACGTTTCGTTAGGCTACGTTTGGTAAGGTTATGATAGGTCATATATGGTCAGGTTGTCCCTGACTTTTGTGCTATACACTGCTTTTCTGTGGATTACTGCTCTCTACATAGCTCCACCATACTCTGCTCGGCGCTGGGGAGGCCAGCAGTAGTGGTCCCGGCACATTAGCCAGATTTATGCTACGTTTGGTTATGTTACGTTTGGTTGGAGTAGGGGATGGTAGCATCGCCTTTTGTGCAATATACTGCTATTCGGTGGATTTCTGAGCTCTGCTGTGCTCTAGAATTTTCTCCTTAGTGACCGGAATGCTAGCAATGCTGGTCGGGGTACGTTAGGTTGGGTCATGTTACGTTTGCATATGTATGATTGGACAAATTAGGATAGGATAGCTTTGACTTTTGTGCTACACGCTGCTACTCGTCGTACTTCTGCGCTCAAGTATGCACTAGTATATTCTGCTAGTCTCAGGGGTGACCAACAGTAGTGGTCTCTTCACGTTAGTATGAACTATGCTACGTTCGGTCATGTTACGTTTGGTGAGGTTAGGAGAGAACAGTCTAGGCTTTTGTGCTAGACACTGCTTTCCGCGGATTTCTGTGATCTACTGTGTTCTAATATTCTCTGCTTGGCTCTGGGGATACCAGCAATAGAGTTATCGGCACGTTAGCTTGAGATACGTTACGTTTGGTTAGGCTAGGTTAGGTCAGTGTAGATTAGGGTATTTTCCCATTTTTTGCTATTCACTGCAATGCGGTAGATTTCTGCGCGCTACTGCGCTCTAGTATATCCTGCTTGTCTTTGTGGAGGCCAGCAATAGTGGCCTCGTCATGTCCGGTTGAGTTAAGTTACGCTGCGTTATAATGCGTTTGGCTAGGTTAGGATAGGTTTCCTTGTCTTTTGCGCTATAAAGCGCTGTTCGGAGTGTTTTCGCGTTCTACTCTGTTATAATATGCCCTGCTTGGTTCTGGGGTTGCCATTAATAGTGGTCTCGGCGCGCAAGGTTGAGTAAAGTTACGTTTCATTATGTTAGGTTAGGAAGGATCGGTTGGTGTTTCTCTGACTTTTGAGCTATAAACTCCTATTCGGTGGATTTCTGCGGCCTACATTGCTCTGGTATATTCTGCTCCTCTCTGGGGAGGCGAGCAATAGTGGTCGTGTCTCGTCAGGTTGTGTTAGGTTACGTTTGGTTTGGTTAGGTTTGTATATGTTTGGTCAGTGTTGCTTCGACTTCCGTACTGTACACTGTTATTCGGTGGATTCCTGTGACCTACTGTGCTCTACCGCATTCTGCTTGGCTATGGGTAGGCCAGGAGCAATGGTAGCTGCACGCTGTGTCGAGATACGCTACGTTTGGTATGGTTAGGTTAGGCCAGGCTATGTTAGGATACCTTCGCCTTTTCTGCTATTCTGCTTGTCTCAGTGGAGGTCAGCAATAATGGCCTCATCATGTTAGGTTGAGAAAGGCTACGTTATGGTTTGTTACGTTTGGGAAGGTAAGGATATGCTACTTTGACTTCTGTGCTATTAACAGTTTTTTGGAGGGATTCTGGTCTCTCATGTGCCCTAATGTTCTCTGCCTGGATCTGCGGAGGCCATTAATATTGGTCTCGTCACTTTATGTTGAGCTACACTACGTTTTGATAGGTTAGGTTGTGACGCTAGGTCAGGATACGTTTCACTTCAGTGCTCTACGCCGCAATGAGGTGGGCTTCTGCGCTCTGCTGTGCTCTAGTACTTTCTGCTTTGCTCTGGGCAGGCCAGCAATAGTGATGTCGGCACGTTAGCTTGAGCTGTGCTACGTTCGGTTATGTTACGTATGGTGAATTTAGGATACGATAGTTTAGACTTTTGTGCTATACACTGCTATACCCCGATACCTTCGCCCCTCTGCTCTCTAATATTTTTTCCTTGGCTCTGGTGGGGACAGCAACAGTAGTCTCCGCGCGATAAGTTAAGACATGTTATGCTTCGTTAGGGTAGGTTAGGAAGGCTTGGTTAGTATTTCCTTGACTTTAATGCCTAACGCTGCTATTCGGCGGATTCCTGCGCTGTACGTTGCTCTAAAATGCTATGCTGGATTCAGGAGTGGCGGGAAATAGCGGTTGCGGCTCCTTAGCTTTAGATAGGTTAGGTTTTGTCAGGTTAGGTTAGGTTAAGTTTGGTCAGTATAGTTCTGACCTTCGTGGTATACTCTGTTATTCGGTGTAGTGCTGCGATCTACTGTGTTCTGCTTGGCTCCAGGGAATCCAGCAGCAGTGGTCGCGGTTCGCTCCGTTGGGTTGCGCTACGTTTGGATTGGTTAGGCTTTGTCAGGTTATGTCGGGATATATTCTACTTTTGTGCTATTCTCTGTGTCCCGGTGTATTTTTGTGATCTACACTACTCTGCTACATTCTGCTTGGCTCTGTGGAAGCGAGGGGCAGTGGTCGCGGCACGTTTCGTTGAGCTATGCTACGCTTGTTTGTGTTAGATACGCCAGGTTGGGCTATGATACCACCGACTTTTGTGATATTCACAGCAGTGCGGTTGATTTCTCCCACCAACTGTGCTCTAGTATATACCGCTTGTCTTTGTGAAGGTCAGCAATAGTTGTCTCTGCACGTTAGGTTTAGCTATGCCACGTTTGGTTATGTCCCGTTGGTTGAGGTTAGGATTGGAGTGTCCAGGAGTCTGTGCTATAAACTGCTATCCTCCCATATCTGCGCTCTAATATTTTCTGCTTGGCTCTGTGGAGGACGGCAATAGTGGTCTCGGCGCGTTCTGCTTATTTAGGCTACATTTGCATATGACAATTTTGGATATGATTGGACAGAATCGCTTAGACTTTTGTGCCATTCACAGATATTCGGTGGATATAACCTCTCTACTGCGATCTAATATGTTCTGCATGGCTCTGGGTTGGCTAGCAATGACGCTCTCGGCACGTTGTGTTGAGATATGTTACATTCCGTTCGGGTAGGTTTAGAAGGCTTGCTTTGGATTTCTAGGTCTCTTGTGCTATACACTGCCCTTCGGTAGATTTCTGCGCACTGCATTGCTCTACTATACACCGCACGAATCTGGGGAGGCGAGCAGGAGTGGTCGTGGCACGTAAGTTTGAATTAGGTTACGCTTGATTTCGTTAGGTTAGGTTACGTTTGGTTACGATTGCTATGACTTTCGTGCTTTTCCCTGCAATTCGGCGAATTTTCGCTCTCTTCTGAGCACTAGGACATTCTGCTTGTCACTGCGCAAGCCGGCAATAGTGGTCTCGTCGTGATAGGTTTAGTTATGTTACGTTTGCATATGTTACGTTTGGCTAGGTAAGGATATGCTACTACGACTTTAGCGCTTTACACCGCGATTCGGTAGATTTCGGTTATTTACTGAGCTCTACTGCATTCTGCTCGACTATGGGGAAGCTAGGAGCAGCGGTAGCTGCACATGATGTTGAATTATGCTACGTTTGGTTAGGTTAGGTTAGGGCATGTTATGCTATGATATCTACGGCTTTTGTGGCATTGACAGCATTGCGGATTATTTCTTCGAACAACTCTTTTCAAGTACACTCTACTTGTCTCTGTGGATGTCAGCAATAGCTGTCTCGTATCGTTAGGTTGAGTTTGGTTGCTTGTGGATATGTTACGTTTGGCGAGGTTAGGATAGGATATTTTGACTTTTCTGCATTACACTGCTATTCCTTCAGCTTCCGTGATCTTCTGTGCCGTATTGCATTCGGCTTCGCTCTGGGGAGGTCAGGCTCAGTGGTCGCGGTACGTCATGTTGAGCTATGCTACTTTCGGTTAGGTAAGGTTGTGACTGGTTGGGATAGGGTATCTACGGCCTTCGTGCTATCCACTGCAATGCTGTGTATTCCTGCGCTATACTCTGCTTTGGAGCATTCTTCTTGTCTAGGTGGAGACGAGCAATTTTGGGCTCGTCGAGTTTGTTTGGGTTATGTTACGTTCGTACATGTCGCATTTGGCTAGGTTAGGATATGCTACATTGACTCATGTCCTATACACTTTTATTCTGCAGGTTCCCGTGATCTACTGTACTCTACTGTGCTTTGCTTGGCATTGGGGAGGCCCGCAGTAGATGTCGCGACACGCTCTGTTGGGTCACGGTATGATTAGTTAGGTTAGATTATGCAGGTTATGTTAGGGTATCCTCGAATTCTGTGCTATTCACTGAAATGCGGATGATTTCTGAGAACTACCTTGCCGTAGTACATTCTGCTTGTCTCTGTGGATGTCAGTACTACTGGTTTTGTCGTGTTAGGTTGCGTTACGCTTCAGATGGATATGACAAGTTTGTCTACGTTATTATAGGCCACTACGACTTTTGTGCTATTCACTGCTATTCCGTGGATTTCTGCGCTCTATATTGCTCTACTATACTCTGCTCGTTTCGGAGGAGGCAAGCAATGGTGGTCTTGGCACGTAACGTGGAGTTATATCACGTTTGGTTATGTCAGGTCAGGCTACGTTTGGTTATGATAACTTTGTCTTTCCTGCTATACACTGCGATTCTATGGATCCCAGAGCCCTACTCTCCTCTCCTACGTTCTGCTCGTATCTGCGTAGGCCAGCAATAATGGTCGCGGCACATTAAGTACAGTCACGTTGCGTTCGGTTCTGTCACGATTTGATTTGCTATTCACTGCTATTCCGTGGATTTCTGCGCTCTATATTGCTCTACTATACTCTGCTCGTTTCGGAGGAGGCAAGCAATGGTGGTCTTGGCACGTAACGTGGAGTTATATCACGTTTGGTTATGTCAGGTCAGGCTACGTTTGGTTATGATAACTTTGTCTTTCCTGCTATACACTGCGATTCTATGGATCCCAGAGCCCTACTCTCCTCTCCTACGTTCTGCTCGTATCTGCGTAGGCCAGCAATATTGGTCGCGGCACATTAAGTACAGTCACGTTGCGTTCGGTTCTGTCACGATTTGATAGGTCAGGATATGATGGCTTCGCCTTTTGTACTATACACAGCTTTTCTGTGGATTTCTGAGTTCTAATTTGCGCTAATATGCTCTGCTTGGCTCTTGGGATGTCAGCAATTGCGATCTCGTCACGATAGGTTTAGTTATGTTACGTTTGGTTGAGTTACGTTCCGTTAGGTTAGGATACGATAGCTTTGACTTTCGCGATATTCATTGTTATTCGATGGATTTCTGCGCTCTACTGTGCTCTATTACACTCGACTCGACTCTGAGGAGGATAGAAATTGTGGTGTCGTAACGTTATGCTCAGTCATGCTACGTTTGCTATTGTTACGTGTGGTTAGGGTAGGAGTGGAAGGATTTGACCTTTGTGCTATGCGCTGCCATTTAGAGGACTTCTGTGCTATGCTCTAATCTGATACATTCAGCTTGGCTCAGTGAAAGACAGCAACAGTTGTCTCGCCGCGCTATGTTGAGTTAGGCTCCGTTTGTTTGGGTTACGTCAGGTCAGGTTGGGTTAGGGTATCTTTGGCTCTTGTGCTTTACACCGTAGCGCCGCGGATTTCTTTAGTGCACTGTGCCCTAGTATATTATACTTGGCTCTGTGGAGGTCAGCAATAGTGATGTTGAAGTTGAGTTATGTTACGTTTGGTTATGTCACGTTTGGAAATGTTTCGCTACAACAGCTTTTCACTTTTCTGCTATACACTGCTGTTCAGCGTGTTTCTGCGCTCTACTGTGATCCAATATGCTCCCATCAGCTCTGAGGAAGCCAGAAATAATTGTCGCGTAACGTTAGTCTCAGTTAGGTTACCTTTGCTAAAGTTAGGTTTGGTTGGGTGAGGTTAGGGTGTCTTTTACTTTTGCGTTCAACACTGCTATTCTATGGTCTTCTTTGATCTACTGTGTTCTACTACACTCTGCTCGACCATGTGGAGGGCAGTAATAGTGGTCGCGACACGTTAGGTTCCTCTATGTTACGTCTAAGTATGTTATGTTTGGTTAGGCTAGGACAGGGCAGCTTTGACTTATGTGCTATACACTGTTGTTCCGTGGATTTCTGCGGCCTTCTGTGCTCTAATATTTTCTGTTCGGCTCTGTGGAAGGCAGCGGTTGTGGTCTCCGCGCGCTAATTTAGGTCAGGCTACGTTTGGTTACATTAGCTTAGTTTGGGTCAGGTAAGGATAACATTGACTCTTCTGCTGTAAACTACCATTCTATGTACTTCTGCGCTGTACTCTCGTCTTGTGTGCTCTGCTTGACCCTGTGGAGGACAGCAACACTGGTCGCGGCACGTTAGGTTGGGTTAGATTACGTTTGGTTCGGTTAGGTTATGCAGTCTTTGGTAAGATTAACTTTGACCTTTGTGCTATACAGTGCTATTCGGTGGACTTCAGCGCTCCACTGCTCTATAATGTTCTCTGCTCGACTCTGGAAAGGACAGAAATGGGGGTCCAGGCACGATAGCTATATTTATGCTGCGTTTGTTTATGTCACGTTTGGTCACGTTGGGTGCGGATAGCATTGACAGTTCAGCTACATACTGCTATTCGGTGGATTCCTGCGCTTCAGTATGGTCTGAAGTGATCAGCTTGCTGTGGGAAAGACGGCAATAGTGGTCTCGGCACCTTATGCTGAGTTAGGCTATGTTTGGTTGGGTTAGGTTCGGTCAGGTTAGGTTGAGCTACCTATGACCTTTGTGATTTACACTTCAACGCCGCAGATTTCTGTGATGTACCGTGCTCTCGTATATCCTGCTTGGCTCTGTGGAGGTCTGGAGCAGTGGTGTAGGGCGGGTAGGTGCTGTCAGGTTACGTAGGGTTATGCTGTGTTTGGTTAGGTTAGGCTAGGACAACTTTGACTTTTGTGACATACACTGCTATTCGGTAGATATTTGCACTCTACTGTGACCTAATATGCTCTGCTTTGCTCCGGGGAGGCGTGATATGTAGGGTTAGGTTACGTTCGGTCAGTCTAGGTTTGTTTGGGTTAGGGTAGAATACCCTTGACCTTTGTGCTGCACACTAAAATGAGGTGAATTCCTGAGCTCTACTGTGCTTCGGTACATTCTGCTTGGCTCCGGGGAGGCGAGTCATGGTGTTCTCCACAAATTAGGCTGAGATAGGTAGCGTTAGGACATGTTACTTTCGGTTACGCTAGGCTAGGATAGCTTTGACATTTATGCTACGTACTGCGATCCTATTGATCCCTGCGCTCTACACTCATCTCACATTTTCTTTTTGGCTCTGGTGACGGTATCAATAGTAATCTCGGCACGTTACGTTGAGATAGACAACATTCGTTTGTGCTACCTTTGGATAGTTTTGGATATGACAGCTTTTACTTTTGTGCTATACACTGCAATTCGGTGCATGTCTGCGCCCTACTGTTCGCTAATAATTTCTGCTTGGCTTTGGCGACGACAGCAATAGCCTTCCCGGCGCATTAGCTTGGGTTATAATGCGTTTGGTTAGGTCAGGTTGTGCGTCGTTCGGTTAGTGTAGCTGCGCCATTCGTGCTATACGCTGTTATTCGGAGGATTCCTGCGCACTACTGTGCTGTACTGTACTCTGATTGGCAATGGCGAGGCTAGCAATAGTGTTCACGGCACGTTATTTTGAGATATGCTACATTCGGTTATGCTACACTTGGTTAGCTAAGGTTAGCGTTGCTTTGACAATTCTGCCGTTTCTGTGGATCTCTGCGCTCGCCTCTCCTCTGTTATTTTCTGCTCGGCAGTTGGGAGGATAGCAATAGTGGTCTCGGCAAGTTATGTCGAGATAGGCTACTTTTGGTTACGCTACTCTTGGTTTGTTTAGGATAGTGCAGCTTCGACTTTTGTGTGATACAATGCGATCCTGTGGATTTCTGATCTCTGCTCCACTCTAATATTTTCTGCTTGGCTCTGGGGAGGGCAGCAATAGTCGTCTCGGCTCGTTAGGTTGAGGCAGGTTACGTTTGGTTAGGTCAGGTTTTGTTAGGTTCGGTTAGGATAGCTTCGACTTTCGAGTTATACACTGCCATTCGGTGGATTTGTGCGCGCTATTGTACTCTACTATATACTCCATGGCCCTTGTGACCCGACCAATAGTGCGCTCCGCACGATATGCTGAGCTAGGATACATTCGCCTATGTTACGTTTTGTTAGGTTAGGATAGGGTAAATTTGGCTTTTCTGCCATATACTCTAATTCCATGAATTTCTGGGCTCTACTCACTTCTCGTATGTTCTGCTTGGCCTCGGAGAGGGTAGAAATAGTGGCCTCGGCACGTTAGGTTGGGCTACGATGGCTACGGTACGTTTGGTTATGTTTGGTGAGTTTAGCTTTGACTCTTGTGTAATACTCAGCGATTCTATGAATTTCTGTGCTCCACTGTGCCCTAACATTTTCTGCTCGTATTTGGGGAGGCCAGCAATTATGGTCGCAGCACGTTAGGTTTTGTTACGTTACGTTTGGTCATGTTGCGATTTGCTGTGGTAGGATGGGATGGATTCGACATTTGTGCTATACACGGCTATTCGGTGAATTTCTGCGCACTGCACTCCCATAATATCCTCTCCTTGGCGCTGGCGAGGGCGGCAATAGTGGACTCGGCACGTTAGGTTGAGATACGTCACGATTGGCAATGATAGGTTAGGAGAGCACCGACTTCTGTGCTGTCCAGCGCTATTCGGTGTATTTCCGCGGTCCACTGTCTTGCAGTGTACTCTGCTTGGACCTGTTGAGGCCAGCAGTAATGGCCACTACACTTTAGCTTGAATTACGTTACGTTTGGTTAGTCTAGGTTTTTTCAGGTAAGGCCTGGACTTGTACGACTTTCGTACCAAACACTGCTTTCCGGGGGACTTCTGCGCCCTGCTATGCTGTACTATATTGTGCCTGCCGTTGGCGAGGCCAGCAATAGTGGTCTTGCAACGTTAGGTGTATACGGGTACGTTTGGTTATGTTAGGAGGGGATAACTTTGGCTTTTTTTATATACAGTGCTGTTCGGAGGATTTCTGCGCTCTACTGTGCTTTAATATTTTCTGCTTGGCTCTGGGAAGGCCAGCAGTAGTCGTCCCGGCGAGATGGATTGTGTTAGGTTACGTTTGGTTGTGACACGATTCGTTAGTTTAGGATAGGATTGCTTTGAATCTTACGCCGTACACTGCTGTTCGTTGCACATCTGCTCGGCTCTGGGGAGGCCATCAAATGTGTCCCCGCCACATTATGTTGTGCCCGGTTACATTCGGTTCTATTACATTTCGTTAGGTTAGGATATGGTAACTTTTATATTTGAGCTGTATCCTGCGATTCTATGTAGTTCTGCGCCCTACTCTCCTCCAATATGCTCTGCTTGGCTCTGGGGAATTCAGCAATGGTGGCTGCGGCAAGTTATGTTGAGTTATGCTACGTTTGGAAATGATACGATTGGTTATGTTCGGAGAGGATACCATTGACTTTTCTACTGTACATAGCGCTTATACGGATTTCTCAGCGCTCCCCTTCTCCACTATGTTCTGTTCGACTCTGCGGAGGCCAGCAATAGTGGTCGCAGCCTGTCAGGTAGAGTTAGGTCACGTTTGGTTAGGTTAGGACAGGATGGCTTTGACTTTTGATCTATGCACTGATTTTCGGATCGCTTCTGCTCTATCCTGCGCTCTAGTATGATCTGCGTGCCTCTGACGTGGCCAGCAATGGTGGTCTCGGCACGATATACTAAGCTATGCTACGTGTGGTTATAGTAGGTTAGTTCATGTAAGGATTTGATATCAATGACTACTTTGCTATTCACTGCAATGCAGCGGGTTCCTGCGCTCTACTGTTCTCCAGTATATTCTGCTTGTCCCCTGCGAGGCCAGCAATAGTGTTATCTACACGTCAGTTTGAATTAGGTTTCGTATGGTTATTCTACGATTAGCTTGGATGGAATGTGGTACCTTTGTCTTTTTTGCTATACAATGCTTTTCGGTGGGTATCTACGCTTTACTGAGCTCCAGTACGTACGGCTTGTCTCTGGGGTGGCCAGCAATAGTCGTATCGGCAAGTTATGTTGGGTTAGGCTACGTTTGGTAGTTTATGTAAGTGCAGGTTAGGATTGGATATCTTCGACTTTTGTGCAATACACAGCAATGAGGCGAGTTCCTTCGCTCTACTGTTCTGTAGTACATTCTGCCTGCCTCTGGCGAAGGCAGCAATAGATATCTTGTCACATATGGTTGAATCTGTTTGCGTCTGGTTATGCTACTATTGGCTATGTTAGGATAGGATAGCTTTGACTTTTGTGCTATACACTGCTATTCGGTGGATTTCTGAGCTCTGCTGCGCTCTAGTATGACCTGCTTGTGACCGGCGGGGCCAGAAATATTGGTGTCGTCACGATATGTCAAGTTGGACTACGTTTGGTTAGTTTAGGTTCGTCCTGATAAGGATCGGATACCATTGACTCTTCTGCTATTCACTGCAATGCGGCGGATTTCTGCGCTCTACTGTTCTGCAACGTACAAAGCGAAAGTCAAAGCTGTCCTATCTTAACGTAAGCAAACGTAGCGTAACCAAACGTAACATAACGCAACCCAACGTGACGTGACGTCTATTGCTGCACTACCCAGAACCAAGCAGAACATACTACAGGACAGCAGAGCGCAGAAATCCATGGTGAAGCAGTGTATAGCACAAAAGTAAAAGCTACCGAATCCTAACCAAACCAAACGTAACATAACCGAACGTAACCGAACTCGACCTATCGTGCCCGAACCGCTATTGCTGGCATTCCCAGGGCCAAGCTGAAGGCATTAGAGCACGGTAGGGTGCAGAAATCCACCTAATATCAGACTTTAGCACTAAAGTCAAAGCCAGCATCTCCTAACGTAACCAACCGTAACATAAACATACATAATCGAGCTGAACCTAACGTGCCGCGAAACATGTTGCTGGCCTCAACAGAGTCAAGCGGAACATGTTAGTTGTGATCAGGACGCGGAAATCCATATAAACGTATGGTAAATCGGAGAAGACAAAGCTACTCTAGCCTAACCCAAACCAACGCGACATAGTCAAACATTGCCTGACTCAACTTAACACGCCGAGACCGCTGCTGAGGCCCTCCCCAGAGCAAATCAGGACCTATTGGAGCACAGTAGAGCGCAGAAATCCACGGAATATCAGTTTACAGCACAAGAGTTGAAGCTACACTGACTAAACATTGCCTGACCCAACGTACCAGAACGTAACCTGTCCTACCATAAAGAGACAACACAACTCGTTTTGGCCTTGCCGGAGCCAAGCTGATAATATTAAAGCACTGCAGGGCGCAGAAGTCCACCTAATAGCAGGCAATAGCTCTAAAGTCATAGCTATCCTCTCCTAATATAACCTAACGTAACATAACCAAACGTAGCTTAAGTCAACCTATGGTGCCGCGGCCACTACTGCTGGATTCCACAGAGTCAAACGGAACACGATAGTGGAGAGAAGAACGCAGGTATCTTTATAATCGCAGTATGTATCAGAAAGTCAAAGCTACCCAAGCCTAACCCAAACAAGTAGAACATATCCAAACATAACATGACTTAACCTAACGTGACGTTAGCCAAGCAGGACGAACCGGACCACAGTAGACCACAGAAAACCTCCGAATATCAGTGTACACGACAAATGTTAAAGCTATCCTGACCAAACATAACCTGACCCAACCTAACCGGACGTAATCAGACTCATCATAAGGAGCCGAGAACAATATTTCTGGCCTTGCCTATGCGAAGCTGAAAATGTTAGAGCAATTTAGGGCGCAAAATCCACCTAATATCAGTGTATACCACTAAAGTCATAGGTACCCTCTCCAAACCTATTCAAACGTTGCATATCCCAACGCAACGAAATTCATCCTAACGTGCCGCTACAACTATTGCTGGACTTCCCAGAGTCAAGCGAAACACGTGAGAGGAGAGTAGAGCGCAGTGATCCATATAATCAAAGTGTGTATCAGAGAAGACAAAGCTACCCAAGCCCAACCCAAACCAACAGATCATAACCAAACATAACCTGACGCAACCTAACGTGCCGAGTCCGCTATTGTTGCCCACCCCAGTGCCAAGCAGGACGTACTGCAGCACAGTAGCGCGCAGAAATCCACCTGTTAGCAGACTATAGCACTAAAGTCAAAGCTATCCTCTCCTAACCTAACCAAAAGTAGCATAACCAAACGTAAATAAGCTCAACTTAACGTGCCTCGACCTCTAGCTCTGACCCCGCCCCGCCCCCTGGGCCAAGCAGAACACATTACTGGCGAGTGGGTCGCAGAAATCCAGAGAATGGCAGTGTATATTGTAAAAGTCGGAGTTACGCAAACCTAACCCAATCCAACAGAACATAACCATGCACAGCGTAACTCAAACTAACGTACCGAGGCCGATATTACTGCACTCCCCGGAGACAAGCAGGACACACTAGAGCACAATAGCGAGCAGAAACCCACCGAATAGCAGTGTTCAGTACAAAAGTTGAAGCGATCCTGACCACAGATGGCCTGACCCAACCTAGCCGAACGTAACCTGTTTCAACATAACGTGCCGCGACCACTATTGCTGGCCTTCCACGAGCCAAGCTGAATAAAATGATTCGCAGTAGGGAGCAGAAGTCCACCTAATAGCAGACTACAACACTTAAGACAATGCTACCCTCATCCAACATATCTAACCGTAACATAATCAAACGTAACATAGCTCAAACTAACATGCTGAGACCGATATTGTTGCCATCCACAGAACCAAGCTGGGCATACTACTGCACAGCAGAGCGCTGAAATCCACCGAGTAGCAGTGTACAGCTCAAAAGTAAAAGCTACCCTGACCAAACATAGCCCGACCCAACCTAACCGAACGTAGCCTGACTCATTATAACGTGCCGCGACCACTATTGCTGGCCACCTCAGAGACAAGCGGAACACAGTAGAGAATAGTGCGCAGAGATCTTAAGGATAGCAGCGTACATCAGAAAAGTAAAATCTGGCCATGCCTAACCCAAGCCAAATGTACATAACCAAACATAGCCTGACTCAACATAACATGTCGAGACCACCATTGCTGGCCTTCCCAGAGCTAAGATGAAATTATTAGGGCATTATAGGGCGCAGGGATCCACCTAATGGCGGACTATATCACTGACGTCAAGCTATCATCTCTTAACTTAACCGACCGTTACACAACCGGATATGTCACAACCAAACCTGAAGTGCGGTGACCACGAATGCTGGCCGCCCCAGGGCAAGGCGGAGCGCAATAGTGGAGAGAGCAACGCAGAAACCCACAGACCTCAGCGTATATCAGAAGAGTCGAAGCCAGCCAAACCTATCCTAGAACAACGGAACGTATCCAAACATAGCCTAACATAACCTAGCGTGCCGAGACCGCTATTATTGCCATCCCCTGAACCAAGCAGGATAAACTAGAGTACAGTAGAGCGCAGATATCCACCGAATAGCCGTATACACCACAAAAGTTAATGATATCCTAACCAAACTTAACTTAACCCAACCTAATCGAAAGTAACTTGACCTGACATAACTTGTCCAGACCACTATTTGTGGCATTCCCAGAGCCAAGCTGAAAATATTAGAGCACTCTAGGGCGCAGAAATCCACCTAACAGCAGACAATGGCCCTAAACGCAAAGCTATCCCCTCCTAGCCTAACCAATCCTAACATAACCGAACGCAATCTAACTCAACATAAAGTGCCCCGGCCACTGCTGCTGGCCTCCACAGAGCCAAGCGGAACACAATAGTGGTGAGTAGAACGCAGGGACCCACAGAATCGCAGTGTATATCATAATAGTTACAGCCACCCAAGCCAACACAGCATAACGGAACATAGCCTAACTCAACCAAACTTGCCGAGGCCGCTATTGCTGCCCTCCCCAGAGCCAAGCAGGACATTCTAGAGCACAGCACAGCGCAGAAATCCACCGAACAGCGGTGTACAGTGCGAAAGCTAAAGATATCCTACCCAAACCTAGCACATCCCACCCCAACCGAACGTAACCTGACTCAACTTAACGTTCCAAGGCCAATATTGCTGGCATTCCCAGAGACAAGCAGAAAATATTAGAGCTCAGCAGGTCGCAAGAATCCATCAAATAGGATGCTGTCGCACTGAAGTCGATGCTCTCCACTCCCAACGTAACCAATCGTAACACAGACAAACGCAACCTAATGAAATCTAACGTGCCACGACCACTATTACTGTCCTGCTCAGGGAAAAGGAAAACACATTAGCGGGGAGCAGAACGCAGGAGTCCAAATAATCGTTGCGTATGTCAGAATAGTCAAATCTACCCAAACCTAAGACAAATCAACGCAACGTAACCAAACATAACCTAACTCAACCTAACGCGCCAAGACAGCTGTTGCCGCCCTCACAGAGCCAAGCAGAACATGCGGGAGCCCAGTACAGCGCAGATATCAACTAGGTAGTAGTGTACAGCACAAAAGTTAATGCTATCCAAGCGAAACATACCATAGCACAACCGAACCGAACGTAACCTGACTAAACGTAACGTGCAGAGAACAATATTGCTGGCTTCCCCTTAACCAAGCTGAAAGTGTTAGAGCGCTGTAGGGCGCATAAATCCACCAGATAGCTGCACGCTATAGAACAAAAGTCATGGACAGCCTCTCCCATCCTTGTCAATCGTAACAGACCTAAACGTATCCTAATGCAACCTAACGTGCCCCGAACGCTATTACTGTCCTCCGCAGATAAAAGCAAATCTCATTAGTGGAGAGTGGAATGCAGATAACCATAGAATCACAGTGCATATCAGAAGAATCGAAGCTACCCAAGCTTAACCCAAACCAACAGAACATAAACGAACGTAGCCTAACACAACCTAACGTGCCGAGGCCAACATTGCTGCACTCCCCAGAGTCTAGCAGCATATACTAGGGCACAGTAGAGATCAGAAATCCACGGAACAGCAGCGTACAGTACAAAAGCTAAAGATATCCTAACCAAACGTCGCTTACCCCGCTCCAACCGAACGTAACCTGACGCAATGTAACGTGCCAAGGCCACTATTGCTGGCATTCCCAGAGCCATGCTGAAAATATTAGAGCGCGCTAGGGCGCATAAATCCAACTAATAGCAGACTATAGCACTGAAGTTAAAGCTACCATCTCCTGTCCTAACCAATCGTAAGATAGACAAATGTAAACTACCCCAACCTAACGTGCCGCGACCACTACAGCAGGCCTCCCTGTGCCAAGCGGAACACATTGGTGGAGAATAGAATGCATAAATACATAGAATCGCCGTGTATATAAGGAAAGTCAAAGCAACTCAAGCCTAACCCAATCCAACAGAACGTAACCAAGCATAGACTATCTCAGCCTGAAGTGCCGATACAGCTATTACTGTACACCCTAGAGCCAAGCAGGATATACTAGAGAACAGCAGAGCGCAGAAAACCGTCGAACAGAAGCGTACAGCAGAGCTGTTAGAGCTATCCTAACCAAACTTTGCCTAACTCGCCCTAACTGAACATGTCATGACTTATCATAACGTGCCGAGACCACTATTGCTGGCCTTCTCGGAGCCTAGCTGAAAATATTAAAGCACTCTAGGGCACAGAATCCTCCTAATAGCAGAATATAACATTAAAGTCAAAACTACCCGCTCCTAACCTAACCAATCCTAACATAAAGTAACGTAACGTATCTCAACCTAACGGGCCGCGACCACTTTTGCTGGCCTCCACGGAGCTTGGCTGAAGATATTAGAGTATGGTAGGGCGCAGGAATCCTCCTAATAGCAGACTATAGCACTAAAGTCAAAGCTATCCTCACCTAACAGAACCAATCTTATAGTAACCAAACGTAACATAACTAAACCCAACGTGCCGCAAGCACTATTGCTGTCCTCCTCAGAGCCAAGTAGAAAACATTAGCGTAGAGTATAACGCAGAAATGCACCGGATCGCAGCGTATATCATAAAAGTCAAAGCTACCTAAGCCTAATCGAAACCAACGGAGCAAAACAAAACACAGGCTAACGCAACCTGAAGTGACGGGTCCATTATAGCTGCTCTGCACAGACTCAAGCGGGAAATATTAGAGGACAGTAGGGCGAAGAACTCTTCAGAAAAGCACTGTATAGTCCAAAAATTGATGCTATCCTAACTAAACCTAGCCTAACCCAACCTTACCGAATGTAACCTGACTGAACATAACGTGGCGAGACGACTATTGCCGCCCTACCCAGAGCGAAGCTGAATATATTAGTGCACTGAATGGCGCAGAATCCACTGAATAGCAGAAAATAGCACTAAAGTCAAAGCAATCTTCTCCTAACATAACCAATCGTAACAAAGCCAAGCGTAACCTAACACGCCGTAACGTGCCGCGACGAATATTTCTGGCCTCCCCAGAGATAATCAGAACACTTTCGTGGAGAGTAGAACGAGGAAATCCATAGAAACACCGCGTATATCAAAAATGTCAAAGCTACCCGAACCTAACCCAAACAAACAGAACATAACCAAACATAGCCTAACTAAGCCTAACGTGCCGAGACCGCTATTGCTGCCCTCCCCAGAGTCGAGTAGTGCATACGAGATCCCAGTAGAGCGCAGAAATTCACCGAATAGCTGTGTGCAACACAAAAGTTAAAGCCATCCAGAACAAACTTAGCCAAGCCCAAAAAAACCGTACGTAAACTCACAAAACATATCGCGCCGCGGCCTCTACTGATGGCCTCCCAAGAGTCAAGCAGAGCACATTAGCGGAGTGTAGAACGCAGAAATCCATAGAATCGCTGTGTATATCAGATAAGCCTGTGCTACCGAAGCCTGACTAAAACCAACAGAACATGAACGAACATGTCACAACTCAAACCAAAGTGCCGAGACCACTATAGCTGCCCTCCCCAGAGACTAGCAGGGCACACTAGAGAAAAGTAGAGCGCAGAATTCCACCAAACAGCGGTGAACAGCACTAAGGTTAAAACAATCCTAACCAAACTTAGCGTAACCCAACATAACCTAACGTAACTGTTTCAACATAACGTGTCGAGACCACCCGTTCTGGTCTTCCTAGAGCCATGCTGAAAATATTAGAGCACCGTGGGGCGCAAAAATCCACCTAATATCAGGCTAAGCATTAAAGTCGAAACTATCATCTCCTATCCTATCCAACCGTTTCTTAACCGAATGCAACCTAAGCCAAACATACGTGCCGCAATCACTATTGCTGTTCTCCCCAGGGCCAAGCAGAACACATTAGTGGAGAGTAGAACGCAGGAGTCCATGGAATCGCTGTGTACATCTGAAAAGTCGAAGCTACCAGAACCTAATCAAAACCAACAGGGCATACGCAGACATAGCCTAACCCAACCTATCGTGCAGAGAACGATATTGCTGCCCCCACCAGTGCCAAGCGGAACTTACTAGAGCACAGTAGAGAGCATATATCCACCGAGCAACAGTGTGCATCACATAAGCTAATGCTATCCTAACCAAACGTCTCCTAACCCAACATAACCGAACGTAACCTGACTGTATATAAAGTGCCGAGGCGACTACCGCTGCCCTTCCAAGAGCCAAGCTGAACATATTATAGTACTGTAGGGCGCAGGGATCCACCTAATATCAGACTGTAACCCTGAAATCAAAGCTATCCCCTTCTAACCTATCCAAACGTAGCATAACCAAACGTAACGTAACTCTACCTAACGTGCTGTAACCACCATTGTTTTCCTCCACAGAGTCAAGCAGAACACATTAGTGGAGAGTACAAGGCAGAAATCCATATAATCGCTGTGCATATCAGCAAAATCGAAGCTAGCCATACCTAACCCAAACAAACGGAGCATAAACAAACGTAGTCTGCAATGCGGTGGATTACTGCGCTCTATCGTACTCTAGTATATTCTGCTTGTCTCTGGGGCGGCTAACAATAGTTGTCGCGGCACGATGCTTTCAGATATGTTTTGCTTGGCTCCGTTACGATTTGGTAGGTTAGGAAAGGATGGCCTTATCTTTTTCAATATACACTACCATTCGTTGGATTTGTGCATACTATTGTGATCTAATGTTCTCTGCTTTGCTCTGGGGACGCTGGAAATAGAATTCTTGCACGCTAGGTTCAGTTAGGCTGCGTTTGGTTATGTTATGAGGATTTGGGTTAGGTTAGGATAGGTTTGTCTTACGTGTTATACGCTCATATTCGGTGGAATCCTGCGCTCTACTGTGCTATACTATAATCTGCTCGAACCTGGGGAGTCAGCTATAGTGCTCTAGGCAAGCTAGGTTGAGTCAGGTTACGTTTGGTTGTGATAAGGTTGGTTAGGTTAGCATAGAATAACTTGGAATTTTATGCTGTACTCGGATATTCGGTGGATTCCTGTCGCTCTACGTTGCTCTACTATACTCTGTTCGACTCTCGGGCGCCAGCAGCAGTGGTTGCCACACGTTCGGTTGAGATGGATTGCGTTTGGTTAGGTTAGGATTGGATGTGTTAGGTTAGGGTGTCTTTGACTATTTTGCCACACACATTTATTCTATGGGCTTCCTCTATTCTCTGAGCGTTAACACACCCTGCTTGCCTCTGTGGACGCCAGGAATAGTGCTACAGTCACGTTAGGTGGAGCTATGTTGCGTTTGGTTATGTTTTGTATGGCTATGTTCGGTAAGGATAGCTATTACTCTTGCGCTACAGACTGCTATTCGAACTATCTCAGCGTCCTACATTGCTCTCCTATACTCTGATTAGCTCTCGTGAAGCCAGCAATGGCGTCCGTGGCACGACGGTTTGGGTCACGTTACGTCCGCCTATGTAATGTTTGGTTTGGTTAGGATAGGATAGCTTTAACTTTTGTGCTATACGCTGGTATTCGGCGGATTCCTGCCCTCCACTTTGCTCTACTCTAATGTGCTTGACCCAGTGGAGGCCAGAAATAGTGGTCGCCGCACGTTAGGTTTAGTTAGGCTGCGTTTGGGCATATGTCGATGGGTCAGGTTAGGAGAGGATAGCTTTGACCTTTGCGCTATACGTTCTTGCTCGCTGGATTTCTGCGCTCCACTGTGTTGTATCACACCCTGCTTTTGTCTGTGGACGCCAGGAATTGTGGTCGCGGCACGTTAGGTTGAGATATGTTACGTTAGGTTAGGATAGCTTCGATTCTTATGCTATACGCTGCTACTCTGTGGATTTCTGCGCTCTACACTGCGATAATGTTCACTGACTATCTCTGGGGATGGCAGCAATGGAAGTCTCGACACGTTATGCTGAGTTAGGCTTCGTTTGGTTAGGTTAGCGAAGGGCAGGCTAGGTTAGGTTGTCTTCGACTTTTGCGCTATAAACTGCCAGTCCATGGACTTCTACGCCCAACTATACTCTAATACGTTCTGCTTGGCGATGGGGAGGCCAGCAGCATAATTCCTGGCACGATAGTTTGCGTTATCTCACGTTTGGCTAGGTTAGGTTAGGCCAGGTTAGTTTAGGATAGACTTGACTTTTGTGCTTTACACTTCAATGGCGAGGATTTCTGCGCTCTACTGTGCTCTAGCTTATTCTTCTGGTCACCGGAGAAGCCAGTAATAGTGGTCTAGGCACGTTAGGTAGATTTATGTTACGTTTGGTTATGTTACGCTTGGTTAGGTTGTGTAGGATGGTTTGGTTAGGTTAGCTTTGTATTGCGTGCTGTACACTGCTGCTCGGACGACTACAGAGTTATATACTGCTCCAATGTACTCTGCTTATCTCTGGCGAGACCAGCAATGGCGATCGCGGCACTTAGTTTGCGTTACGTTACATCTGCATATAGTAAGCTTGGTTACGTTTGGGCAGGGTAGCTTTGACTTTTGTGCTATACACTGCTATTCTGTGGATTTCTGCGCTCTACTGCGATCTAATATTCCCCGCTCTGCTCTAGGAATTCCAGAAATAATGGCCGCGGCGCGTTAGACTTTGTTAGGCTACGTTTGGTTAAGTTAGGTTTCTTTGGGTTAGGTTAGGACGTTTTTGACTTCCGTGTCATACACTGCCATTCTATGGACCTCTGCGCACTACTCTCCCTTAATATGCCCTACTTGTCCGTGGCGAGTCCTGCAACAGTTTGCTAGGCACGTCAGATTGGACTTCGTTCAGTTCTGCTATGTCAGGTTAGGTCATGTTTGGTAAGGATTTATCCTACTTTTCTGCTTTACACTGCAATCCAGCGAGTTCTGCCCCCTACTTCATTCTAGTATATTCTGCTTGGCTCTGAGGCGGTCAGCAATAGTGATGTAGGCACGTTAGTATTAGTTAGGTTACGCTTGGGTAGGTTAGGACAGGGTGGCTCCTGCTTTTGTGCAATACTCTGCCATACTATGGATTTCGGCGCTCTACTGTCCTCTAATATTCTCCGCTTGGATTTGCGGAGGCCAGCAATAGTGGTCCCGGCACGTCATGATGAGTCTGCTATGTTAGGTTAGTTTATGATAGCTTGTGTTGGGTTTGGGTATCTTTGACTTGTCTGCTGTGCACTGCAATTCTGTGTATTTCTGCGCTTTATTCTCCTCTATTATCCTCTGCTAGGCTCTGTGGCGGCCAGCAATAGTTGTGACGGCTCGTTGGGTAGTGCTGGAATACGTTTGGCGATGTTACGATTGGTTAGGTTAGGACAGAATAGCTACCTCCTTTGCGCTATAGACTGCTATTCTGTGGACTTCGCGGCTCTACTGTGATCTAATATTCCCTGCTTTGCTCTGGGGAGGCCAGCAATGTTGGCCTCGGCTGGTTAGGTTGAGTTAGTCTTCGGTCGGCTGGGAAAGGTTATATCAGGTATGGTCAGGGTATATCTGACTTTAGAATTTTGCACTTCAGTGCGGCGGGTTACTGCGCTCTCCTGTGCTCCAGTATAACCTGCATTGCTCCGGGGATGTCGGCAATAGTGGTCCAGGCCCGTTAGTTTGAGGCAGGTTACGTTTGGCTCTACTATGGTTGACTATGTTAGAGTGGGATACGTATGACTTTCGTGCTGTACAAATGCTATTCGGCGGATTTCTGCACTCTACTGCGATCTAATGGTTGTTGCTTTGCTCTGGGAATTTCCAAAGTAGTCCCCGCCGCTCGTTACGTTGGGTTAGGTTACGTTCGGCTGATTTGTGTTTGTTTGGGTTAGGTTAGGATATCTTTGACTTTCATGCTATAAACAGCCATTCCGTGGAACTTTGCGCTGCATTCTCCCTCAATAAGCCCTGCTTGGCGATGGGGAGTCAAGCAATAGTTGGCTAGGCTCGTTAGATTTGTCTTCCTTACGTTCGGTTGTGTCAGGTTAGGTCATGTTAGGCAAGGATCTATCTTACTTTTCTGCTTCACATTTCAATGCGGCGAGTTTTTGCGATCTACTTCGTTCTAGTATATTCCGCTTGGCTCTGAGGAGGTCAGCAATAGTCGTGTAGGCACTTTAATTTCAGTTATGTTACGTTTTGTTGGTTTGGGAAAGGATAGCTCCGGCTTTTGTGCAATATTCTGCCATACTGTGGATTTCTGCGCTCTATCGTACTCCAATATTCTCCGCTTGGATCTGCGGAGTCCACCAATAGTGGTCCCGGCACGCTAGTTCCTGCTATGTCACGCTTGGCTTGGCTAGGTTCGGATTGGTTTGGCTAGCGAAGCTTTGACTTTTAAGCTATACACTGCCATTCTGTGGATTCCTGCGCTCCACTGTGCTCTAATATCTTCTGCTTGTCTCTGAGGAGGGCAGCAATAGTGATCTCGGCACTTTAGGAATAGTTGCGCTTCGTCCGGTCACGTCACGTTTGGTTCGGTTGGGATAGGTTAGCTTTGACTTTTGTACTATACACTGCTGTTCGGTGGATTTATGCTCTCTACTGTGCTCTAATATGCTCTGCTTGGCGCTGGGGTGCCCACCAATATAGGTCTCGGCACGTTTGGATGAGATAGGCTGCGTTCGGTTAGGTTACGTTTGTTTAAGTTGGGATAGGATAGCTTTGACTTCTGGGCTATACACAGCAGTTTGGTGGATTCCCGCACTTTACTTCTCTCTAATATGCTCTGCTTGGCGCTGCGGATACCAGCAATGCTGGTCTCGGCACGGTAGGTTGGGATAGGCTTCGCTTGGCTAGGTTAGACTGTGTCAGGTTAGGACAGGGTGTGTCCAACTTTTGTACTTTGCACTACAGTGCCGCTGGTTTCAGTGCCCTGCTCGTGCCGGGAGCACTATTGCTGCCTACCCCATTGCCAAGCAGAACGTATTAGAGGAGAGTATAGCGCAGACATCCATACAATCGCAGTGCACAGCACAAGAGCCCAAGCTACCCAATCCTAACATTTCGGAACGTGACATAGCCGAACGTAGCTTACCTCAATCTAACGTGCCGAGAGGACAATTGCTGGCATCCCCAGAGCCAGGCAGAGCATATGAGACCAAAGTAAAGCGCCGAAGTCCAACAGAATGCGGTGTAGACGGAGATACCCTAGCTTAACCAAACCAAACATAATATGTACTTACGTTACATAGCTTATCTTAGCGTGCGCAGACCATAGTTGCTGACATCGCCAGAACGAAACGCAATGTACTACAGCTCAGTAAAGCGCAGAAATCCGCCGCATTGAAGTGCAAAGCGCAAATGTCAAGGATATCCGTACCTAACATGTTGAAGCCGAAACGAGCCAAACGTAGCATACCTCAACTTAACGAGCCGAGACAACCATTGCTAGCAGCAACAGCGCCACGCAGAGCATATTAGAGCACAGTCGAGCGCAGAAATCCTCCGAGTAGCAGTGTACAGCACAAGAGACAAACATGTCCTATCCTAACCTAACCAAACTTAGCGTAAGCGAACGTAACCAAACTCAGCCTAACGTGACGTGACCTGTATTACTGCCCTCACAAGAGCTAAGCAGAACACATTAGAAGAGAGTAGATTCCAGCAGTCCTTAGAATCGCAGGGTAATGCACAAAAGTCCAAGCTACCTTACAAAACGTAACACAAACTAATGAAACCTAGCTTAGCCTAACGTGCCGAGAGCACCATTTCACGCCTCCTCAGAGGCAGGCAGAATGTACGAAGGCACAGTAGAGCGCAGAAATCCACCGCATTGCAGTGTATATCTCAAAAGTCGAAGATACCCTAGCATAACCTGACCCAACCTAACATAACCTAACGTAACTTTACTCAGCCCAACGTGCCAATGACACAGATGCTCAGCTCCCTAGGGCTTACATGAATGTGCGAGAGCATGATAGAGCGCAGAAATCCACCGCATTGCAGTGTATAGCTCAAAAGTCGAAGATACCCTGTCCTAACCAAACCAAACGTAACATAACCAAACATAGCACAACTCAACGTAGCGTGACGAGACTGTCACTGCTGTCCTCCCCAGATACAAGCAGTGTATGCTAGCGCAATGTAGATCGCTGATATCCCACGAACAGCATTGTACAGCATAAAAGTCGAAGCTATCCTGTCGTAATTTAACCAAGCGTGACACAGCCAAACGTAGTCTAACTGAACCAAACATGCGGCAACCGTTACTGCTGGCCTCCCGAGAGGCGAGCAGTGTATGGTAGAGCAATGCAGATCGCAAAAATCTTCCGAATTGCAGTGTGCAGCGCAAAAGTCACAGCTACCCTGTCCTAACGTAGCCAAACGTATCATAATCAAACGCAACATGAATCAGACTAACGTGGCGAGGCTGGTACTGCTGGCATCCCCATAGCCTCGCAGAATACGCTAGTGCACAAGAGTGAGCCGAAATCCACCGAATACCAGTGTACGGCACAAAAGTCAAAGACACCCTGACCAAACTCGACCAAACATAACATAACCGAACATAACATAGCTCATCCAAACCTGCCACGACCGATATTGCTGGCCTCCCAAGAGACAGGCAGATGCTAGTAGAGCAATGCAGTGGACAGGCATCGACCGAATAGTAGTGCACAGCACAAAGTTCAAAGCTATACTGACCAAACTTATCCGAACCTAGCCAAGCCGTGCGTAACATAACTCAATCTTGCGTGCCGAAGCCACCATTGCTGGCCTCCGCAGAGCATAGCAGAACATAATGGAGCACAGTATAGCGCAGAAATTCAACGTATAGCAGTGTATAGCAAAAAGTCGGAGCTATCTTACCCTAACCTAGCCAAACGTAGTATAACCGAACGTTGCTGAACTCAACCTAACCTGCCGAGGCCACTATTGCTTGCATCCCCAAAGACGAACAGCAGAATATACGTGAGCACAGTAGAGCACAGAAATCCGCCTCACTGAAGTGCAAAGTTCTACACTGCTCTACTCTACTCTGCTTGAATCTCGGGAGGGCAGGTGCAATGGTCGCCGCAAGTTAGGTTGAGATAGATTATGTTTGGATATATTGGGTTACGTTGAGTTGGGTTAGGATAGCTGTGGCTTTTGTGCTCCGCACTTTTATACTATGGACTACTGCACTCATATTTGCGCTATCGCTGCCTGCTTGTCTCTGCGAACGCCAGGAATAGTGCTCACGGAGCTTTAGGTTAAGTTATGTTACGTTTGGCCAGGTCATGTTTGGATACGTTCAGTTAGGATGGCTTCGGCTCTTGAGCCATACACTGCTATTCGGAAAATTACATTTTCCTATATTGCTCTGGTATAATCTGCTTAGCTCCCGTGAGGCCAGCAGCAGCGGTCGTGGCACGTCAGGTTCGGTTAAGATACGTCCGCTTATGTTACGTCTGGTTAGGTTAGGATATGTTTGCTCTGACATTTGTGCTGTACGCTGCTATTCGGTGAACTCCCGTGATCTACACTGCAATAGTATTCCCTGCTTGGCGCTGTGGTATCCAGCAATAGTGGTATCGTCAAGGTAGGTTGAGTTAAGGTGCGATCGGTTAGTTTACGCTTGGTTAGGTTAGGACAGGATAGCTGCTACTTTTGCGCTATACACTACTATTCGGTGTATTTCTGCGTTCCACATTGCTCTACTAATCTCTGCACGCCTCTGGGGTGGCCAGAAATGGCGTTCGTGACAGGATATGTTGAGTTAGGTTGCGTTCGGTTATGCTATGTTAGCATGGGCTAGGTTAGGATAGCTTTGACCATTCAAATATACCCTGCAGTCCTGTTGTCCGCTGCGCTCCACTTTCCCATAATAAGGGCTGCTTGGCTCTGGGGATGCCAGCAATAGAGGTCTCGGCACGTTCGGCTTAGAAATTCTACGACCGGTTGGGTTAGGTTAGGTTATTTTTGACTGCTATGCTATACATTGCTATTTGGCGGCATTCTTCGCTCTACTGTTCTCTACTGTACTCCGCTCGACCCTGCGGATTCCAGTAATGGCATTCGCGGCACGTATGGATTAGTCAGGCTACGTTTGGTTAGGTTACGTTAGTTTGAGTTAGGTTTGGATCGCTCTAACTCTCGTGGTGTAGACTGTTGTTCGGCGGATGCCTGAGCTCTGCTGCGCTCTAGTATGTTTTTCTCGGTTCTGGGAAGGACAGCAATAGTGGTCTCTGCTCGTTAGTTTGAGCTAGATAACGTTTGGTTATATTATGTTTTGTAGTTTGGGATAAGATATCTTTGACTTTTATGCTATACACAGCTATTCTGTAGATTTATGCGCTCTACTGGGTTCTAATATATTTTGCTTGGCTCTGGCGAGACCAGCAGCAGTGGTCGCCGAACGTTATGTTGAGTTGGGTTACTTTCTGTTATGTTACGTAAGGATACGTTTGGTAAGGGTAGCATTGACTTTCGTGCTATACGCTGCCATACGGTGGTTTCCTGCCCTCTTTTCTGCTATACTCTAATCTGCTAGACCCTGGGGAGCCCGGAAATACTGTTCGCAGCACGTTACGTTGAGTTTGACTACGTTAGGTTTGGTTATGTTAGTTTGGGTTAGGTTCGGATATCTTTGACTCTTCTGCTGTACACTGCATTTCTATAGATCTCTGCTCCCTACTCGCCTCCAATATGTTTTTCTTGGCTCTCGGGAGGCCAGCAATGGTGGTGGCGGCACGTCTGGTTGAGTTTGGTTACGTATGGTTAGGTTACGATTGGTCAGGTTAGGACAAAATAGTTATGACTTTTGAGATACAGACTGTTATCAGGTGGATTTATACGATCTATCCTGCTTTGGTATACTCTTCACGCCCCTGGAGGGGCCAGTTGTAGTGGTCCCGGCGCGTTAGGGTGAGTTAGTCTGCGGTAGGTTTGGTTATGTTTGCTTTGATATGTTAGGATAGATATGGCTTTTGCTGTATACACTTTTTTCGGTGTATTTCGGCGCTCTACTGTGCTCTACTATACTCTGCTAGACTCTGTGCAGGCCAGCAATAGTTTTCGCGGCACGTTATGTTCAGTCTGTCTACGCTTTATTAGGTTGGGTATGTTCGGTTAGCTTAGGTTACCTTTGACTTTCTTGCGATGCGCTGCATTTTGGTGACTTCCTGCGCTCTACTGTACTCTAGTGTATTGTGCTTGTCTCTGGGGAGGTACGTAACGGCAGTGTAGGCACGTTAGGTTGAGATATGTTCATTTGGACATGCTACGTTAGATCAGATTGGGATAGAATAACTCTGAATCTTGAGCTATACGCTCCTATTCGGTGGATTTCAGCGCTCTTCGTTGCTCTACTATACACTACTCGACTCACGGGCGGCCAGCAATGGCTGCAGTGGCAAGATAGGTTGAGGTATTTACCGTTTGGTTATGATAGGTTAGGCTCGGTTCGGTCAGGATGCCTCCGACTTTTGTGCTATACACAAATATTCAGTGAATTTCTCCGCTCTGACTTGCTCTAATATATTCCGCCTGGCTCTGGGCAAGCCAGCAATTGAGGCCTCGTCTCGTTAGGTTCAGTTATTCTACGTTCGGTTAGATTAGGATATGTCTGGCTTGGTTATGATATCTTTGACTTTGGTGATGCACACCGCTACTTCGTGGCTTTCAGCGTTCTGCTGTCATCTATTATATTCTGCATGGCTCTGGAGTCTCCAGCAATAGTGATCTCGGTACGCTATGCTAAGTGTATTTGCGTCTGGTTATGTTACGTTCGGTTAGGTTAGGAGAGGATAGTTTTGACTTTTGTGCTATACACCGCAATACGGTGGATTGTTGCGCTCTACACTGCTCTGCTACACTTTGCTCGGCACTCGGGGGCCAGCAGTTGTGGTCGCCGCACGTTAGGTTGTGTTACATTGCGTTTGGCTAGATTAGGTAACGTTGAGTTAGTTTAGGGTATCTTTGACTTTTGTGCAGCACACTGTTATTCTATGGGCTTCTGCTGTCTTCTGTCCGCTATCACACCCTGCTTGCCTCTGTGGACGAAAGGAATAGTTCTCTCGGCACGTTAGGTTGAGTTATGTTACACTTGGATGGGTGAGGCTTGGTTACGTTTGGTTAGGATAGCTTCGATTTCTGTGCTGCACGCTGCTATTCAGTGGATTTCCGCTCTCTACTCTCCCCAAATATGTTCTGCCAGCTCCGGGAGCTCTGCGTGCTCGCCCGGCGCCAGTACACTCGGGCGCGTCGTCGACGACGCGCGGTGTCCGCCGAGGAAATCGCGCGTCTCTATCGCGGGTACCGGTCGGCGGTGGGTGATCTCCGGAGGGAGATTCGCAGAGCCAAATCACGGCAATGGGACGAACTACCCTCGACGCTCGAAAGCGATCCCTGGGGTCGCCCCTATAAATTAGTATTGGGGAAGTTAAGGGCATGGGCGCCCCCCGTGACCGAGCGTATGGACCCCGAGCTCCTGCGGCGGGTGATCGATACCCTCTTCCCTGTGGTGGCGGCGGATCGGGTGCATCCCGCTGCAGTGCGGTCGGAACTGGTCGGGTGGTCCGACGAGCTGGGGGTCTCGCGCGAGGAGTTGTGCCGTGCGGTCGTCAGGATGGGGGCGAGGAGCACCGCCCCCGGACCGGACGGCATCCCAGGCCGAGCATTTGCACTGGCTCTGGAAGCGTGGGGCGACCGTGTGCGACGGCTGTTCGACAGCTGCCTCAGGACCGGTCGCTTCCCGGCATGTTGGAAGAGAGCGAGGGTCGTGCTGATCCCGAAACTAGGGAAGCCCCCGAACTCTCCGAAGGCATATCGGCCGATATGCCTGCTCGACGAGGCGGGCAAGCTCTTCGAGCGCGTTCTAGCTGCCCGCCTCCGAGAGCATTTAACGAACGTGGGTCCCGATCTCAGCGTCAGCCAGTTCGGATTCCGGCATGGTCGGTCGACGATCGACGCGATCAAGCGCGTTCGTACCCTGTCGGAGGCTGCCGTCGACCGTGGCGGAGTGGTGCTGGCGGTCGGTGTGGATATCGCCAACGCCTTCAACACCCTGCCCTGGGCCGCCATCCGGTGTGCCCTGTTGTACCACAGGGTTCCCCAATACATGATGGCGGTGATCGGCGACTATTTGGCGGAGCGCTCGATCGAGTATCCCGGACGATACTCGACCGTCGTGCGTGCGACGAACTGCGGGGTTCCACAGGGATCGGTACTCGGACCGATCCTCTGGGACCTCGCGTACGACGCCGTGTTGCGCACTCCCCTCCCCCGCGGCCTGAGCCTGACGTGTTACGCGGACGACACGCTGGTGATGGCCGCCGGGTCGAGTTGGGAGGAGGCCACGCTGCGCGCGGAAAGCGGCGTGGCCCTCGTCGCGAATAGCATCCAGCGGCTAGGGCTGTGCATCTCCCCCGAGAAGACCGAGGCAATGTGGTTTTGCCATCGGCACCACGGGAAGCCGCCCAAGTCCCTGATGCGCGTGGGGAACGTCGTGGTCGAGGTACGGGACCGGATGAAATACCTCGGTCTCCTCCTCGATAGCCACTGGAAATTCGACGAACATTTTCTCGCGCTGGAACCACGCCTGGAAGGTAATGCGGGGGCGCTATGTCGCCTGCTACCCAACCTGGGAGGGCCAGACGGGAGGGTGCGCCGCCTCTACACAGGAGTCGTTCGCTCGGTGGCACTTTACGGGGCTCCGATCTGGGCGAACGACCTGGTCGCCAGTCCGCGCAGTCTGGCGATTCTCCGGCGAGTCGCTCGCAGGATGGCGATCAGGGTCGTGCGCGGTTACCGCACGATATCCCACGAGGCGGCGATGGTCCTGGCAGGTGTCCCGCCATTCGAACTGCAAGCGGTGGGGGAGGCCCGTATCTACGGTCTCCTACACGCTGGCGGCGGCGGTGCTCCTGAAGAGGGGTCCGTTTCGTTGAGGCGAAGGGTTCGAGAGTCTTTGATGACCGCCTGGCGAGCTCGGCTGAGGAAGCCGAGTAGCCGGCGGCACCGGGTGATCGAGGCTGTGCTCCCCGTGTTGGATGCATGGGGGCGCAGCGGCAGCCGGCACACATTCCGCCTGACACAGGTGCTAACCGGGCACGGGTGCTTCGGGGAGTACCTGTGTCGTATCGGGCGGGAACGTGACACGCGGTGTCATCACTGCGGGGAAGGGCGGGACACGGCGCAGCACACGCTGGAGGAATGTCCGGCGTGGGCTCGCGAGCGCCGGGTACTGTGTCGCGCGGTGGGTAGGGACCTTTCGCTCTCAGTCGTCGTGGCGCGGATGACGGAGGGCTTAGGTGCGTGGCGTGCGGTGGCCTCCTTCTGCGAGGCGGTTATGCTACAGAAGGAGGCCGCGGAGAGAGCCCGCGAGCGTAGCGCGTGCTCCTCGCGCGTAGGGCGGCGGAGGCTGCAAGCGCGGCGCCGGAGGGCGGCGCGCGCACTGCCGGATTTGTTAACGCGTTAGACCTCCGCCTTCGCGAGCGACCATGTACCTACGGCCGGGGAGACCGTCTCTCACTCTCGTTTTATCCTAGGTCAGGGTTTGTGTCGTATCGGGCGGGAACGTGACACGCGGTGTCATCACTGCGGGGAAGGGCGGGACACGGCCCAGCACACGCTGGAGGAATGCCCGGCGTGGGCTCGCGAGCGCCGTGTACTGTGTCCCGCGGTCGGTAGGGACCTTTCGCTCTCAGTCGTCGTGGCGCGGATGACGAAGGGCTTAGGTGCGTGGCGTGCGGTGGCCTCCTTCTGCGAGGCGGTTATGCTACAGAAGGAGGCCGCGGAGAGAGCCCGCGAGCGTAGCGCGTGCTCCTCGCGCGTAGGGCGGCGGAGGCTGCAAGCGCGGCGCCGGAGGGCGGCGCGCGCACTGCCGGATGTGTTAACGCGTTAGACCTCCGCCTTCGCGAGCGACCATGTACCTACGGCCGGGGAGACCGTCTCTCTCTCCCGTTGTAACCTAGGTCAGGGTGACCACGAGCTGACGTGTGGGGGCCCGTCAGTTCGAGAGACCGTGGTCTGGGCGCGCGGCGTCGCGTGATGGTCGCGCGGCGTCCGCAGGGTATGCGTGCGTTGCGGTGTGGTGGTATGCGTGTTGTGTTCGTGTGAGTGTGTGTGTGTGTTTGTGTGCCTGTAAACGACCCGTCTCGCGCGAATTGACATGATCGTTTCGGGTGCGATTACTCGTCGCGCCGGGAGGGAACTGCGGTTGCGTCGCGGGGACGTCCTGGCAATTGCGTCGCCGCGAAATCCAGGGCGAACCGAAATGCGAAGTGCTGGCCATCGTGGGGGTTTTAGTGGTTAAAAATCCCACATAACCCCGCCCCCTCCCCTAAGGGGGCCGGGTATCTTTGGAAGATTTCCCCCACGTGAAAAAAAAGGATACCTACGGCTTTTGTGCTGTTCACTGCGATGGAGTGGATCTCTGCGATCAACTGTTCTCTAATACTTTCTGCTTGGACCTATGGAGGCCAGCAATGGTATTCTCGGCGCGTTAGTTTAAGTCAGCTTTCGTTCGTTCAAGTTACGTTTGGCTAGGTTAGGATAGGCTACGTCGACTTTCGTGCTTTACACCGCTTTTCGGTGGGTTTCTCCTCTCTCATGCGCCATCATATGCTCTGATTGTCTCCGGGGTGGCCAGCAATGGTTGTTTCGGCACGTTAGGTTCAGTATGGTTAACTTTCGTCAGGTTAGGCTAGGATGGCTCGGTAAGGATTTCTTTGGCTCTTGTGCTATAAACTGCTGTTCGGTGGCCGTCTGCGGTCTAATGAGCTCTAATATGGTCCGCTTCGCGCTGTGAGGCCAGCAGTATTGTTCCGGTCACGATATTTTGAGTTACACTTGGATTAGTTAGGTTATGAATGGTTAGGTGGGATATGTTTGACTTCGTTGATCTGCACTGCAATGCGGTGGACTTCTGCGCTCTGCTGTGATCTAGTATATTCTGCTTGGCTCTGGGGAGGCCAGCAATAGCGGTCTCGTAGCATTGGTTTGAGCTATGCCACATTTGGTTTCGTTGCGTTTGGTGAAGTTAGAATTGGATAGTATAGACATCTCTGCTATACACTGCTATACGCCGATTTCTGCGCTCTACTGTCCTCTAATACTTTCTGCTTGGCTCTGTGTGGGCCAGCAGTAGTGGTCTCGGCGCGTTATGCTTTCTTAAGCTACGTTTGCATATGACAAGCTTGGTTATGTTAGGATAGAGTAGCTTAGACTTTTGCACCATTCAATGCTGTTCGGTGGAATCCTGCGCCCTGCTGGGCTACAATACGATCTGCTTGGCTTTACGAAGAACATCAATAGCGGTCGCTGCAGGTTACGTTGAGTTGTGCTGCGTTTTTTTGGATTGGTTATGCCAGGATGGGATAGTATATCCCCGACTTTTGTGCTGTACACTGATATTGGGTGGATTTCTAAGCTCTACATTGCTCTCAAGGCTCTGCTCGACTCTGGGGAGGCGAGCATAAGCGGCCGCGGCACGACAGGTTGAGTTAGGACACGTTTGGTTAGGTTGGGTTAGGTAAAGCTCGGTCAGGTTAACTTAGACTTTCGTGCTGTTCATTGCTGTTCGGAGCAGTTCTGCGCTGTACAGTGCTGCATTATATTATGCTTAGCCCTGCGAATTCCGGCAATATTGGACTCGGCGCGTTAGGAGGAGCTAGGTTACGCTTTGTTAGCTTAGGTTGGGTTAATTTCGGTAATGGTACATTGGACTCTCGTGTTGTACACTGTTTTTCGGTGGATGTATGCGCCCGACTGCGCTCTACTGCATTCTGCTTGGCTCTGGGGAGCACAGAAGTAGCGGGCACGGCACGTTACGTTGGGGTAGGCTACGTTGGGGTAGGTTAGTTTAGCTTGGGTTACGTCTGGATATATACGTCTTTTGTGCAATACACTCTGTTTCTATGGACTTATGCGCCCTACTGTCCTCTAGTATGTTCTGCGCGACTCTGTGGAGGCCAGCTATAGTGGTCGGGGAACGTTAGGTTGAGCTATGTTACTCTTGAATATGCTGTGATTTGAGATATTAGGATAGGTTAGCTCTCAAATTTGTGTCATGCACTACTACTTGGTGGACACCTGCACACCAGTGTGCTGTAATATGACCTGCTTGACTCTGGGGTGGCCAACAATAGTGGTCTCGGCTCGTTAGGCTGAGCTACGAAACGTCCGGGAATGTTACGTTTTGTGGGGTTAGGACATGATTTTTCAGACTTGCTTGCTATACTCTGCTATTCGGAGGATTTCTACCCTCGACTGTGCTATACAATATTATGCTTGGCTCTGGGCTGGACAGCAATAATGGATGCGGCACGTTGCGTTGGGTTAGGCAACGTTGGATTAGGTTGTATTAGGTGACGCTTGGTCAGGATTGCTTCGACTTTCGTGCTATACACTACTATTCGGAGGGTTCCTGTGATCCACTGTGCTCCACTATATTCTGCTTGGCACTGGTGAGTCCCGCAACAGTGGTCGCGGCACGGTCTGTTGAGTTACGCTTCGTTTATTTAGGATAGGTTGTGTCTGGTTAGGTTAGGCTATCTACGGGCTTTGTGCCATTCACTGCAGTGCGGTGGATATCTGCGCTCCATTGTGCTCTTGTACATTTTGCTTGTCCCTCTCGATGCCAGCAACAGCGGTCTTGTGGTTTTTGGTTGGGTTAGACTACTCTTTGATATGTCACGTCTGGCTAGGTTTGGACAGGCTGCTCTGACTTTTGTGCTATACGCTACTATTCGGTGGATTTCCGCGCCCTAGTGCGCTCCAATATGCTCTGCTCGGCCCTAGGGTGCTGCAATATAGGTCTCGTCACACTATGCTGAATTACACTACGTTAAGGTGTGGCCAAGTTCTGTCAGGATATGTTCCACTTTTGTGCTATACACTGCAATGCGGTGGACTTCTGCGCTATGCTGTGCCCTAGTATTTTCTGCTTTGCTCTGGGGTGGCCGGCAATGGTGGTCTCGAAACGTTAGGTTGAGATATGCTACGCTCCGCTACGTTACGTTTGCGAGGTTAGGATAGGATAGTTTACACCTTTGTGCTATACACTCCTATCAGCGGGTTTCTGCGCTCTACTGTGTTCTTATACCCTCTGCTTTGGTCTGAGGAGGACGGCAATGGTAGTCTGGGCACGTTAGCCTGAGATGGTTTACGTTCGGTTAGGATAGGTTAGGTTAAGCACTGCCAAGTAAGTTAGACTTTCGTGCTGTACACTGCTATCCGGAGTATCTCTGCGCTGTACCGTGCTCTGCTGAATTAGACTTAGCCCCCGGAATGCCAGCAATATTGGCCTCGGCGCGGTAAGTTCAGTTATGTTACGTTTGGTTAGGTTAGGTTGGACTAAGTTTGGTTAGGATTGCTTTGACTTTCGTACTATTCACTGTTATTCGGTGGATTTCTGTCTCCTACTGTGCGCTACTGTATTCTGCTTGACTCAGTGGATGCCAGCAGCAGTGGTCTCGGCACGATATTTTTAGGTATGCTACGTTCAGCTAGTTTAGATTAGGCCTGGTTAGGTAAGGATACCCATGACTTTGTAACGTACACAGCTATTCGGTGGATTTCTGCGCTCCACATTGCTCTACTGTACTATGCACGGCCCTTTGGAGGCGAGAGATGGTGGTCGCGGCCTGTTAGTTTGGGTTTCGTTAGGTTTGGTTAGGTTAGGATAGGTTAAGTTTGGTTAGGATAACTTTGACTTTCGTGTTACAAACAGTTGATCGGTGTACTCCTGCGATCTACTGCGTCCTACTACATTCTGCTTGGCTATGGCAAGGATTGTAGTTGTGGTCACAGCACGCTGTGTTGAGCAATGATACGTTTGGTTCGATTAGGTTTGGTCAGGTTAGGCAAAGGTGTCTACGGATTTTGTGCTATTCACTGCAATTCGGTGGATTTCAGAGTTATACTGTGCTTTGGAGCATTCTTCTTGTCTCTGTCGGGGCGAGCTACGGTGGTCTCATCATGTTAGGTGGACTCATGTTACGCTCAGGCGTGTCACGTTTTGCTGGGTTAGGATAGGCTACATTGACTTCTGCGATTTACACTGCTATTCAGTGGATTTCTGTGACCTACTGTACACTGATTCCTTCTGCTTTGCTCCGCGGAGGCCAGGAGCAGTGGCCGCGGCACGTCATGTTGGGTTATGCCGCGTTTGGTTAGGTAAAATTATGGCAGGTTAGGTTAGGATATCTACGCCTATTGTGCTATTAACTGCAGTGCGATGGATTTCTGCGATATACTGTGCTCTTGCGCATTATGCTTCTCTCTGTCTAGACCAGCAATATCGGTCTCGTCACGTTATGTTGGTTAGGCTGTGTTTGTATAGGTCAGGTGACGTCAAGTTATTTCAGGGTATGTTTGCCTTTTGTGCTATACACTGCAATGCGGTGGATTTCTGCTATCTGCTGTGCTCTAGTATATTCTCCTTCGGCCTGGGAGGCCAGCGATGGTGATCTTGGCTCGATAGGTTGAGCTGTGCTACGTTTGTATGCGTTACGTCTGGTGAGGTAGGGATACGATAGTCTTGGATTTTGCACTATGCATGGCTATACGCAGATTTCTGCGCTCTATTGTGCTCTAGCAGATTCAGCTTGGCTCTGAGAAGGCCAGCAGTAGTGGTACCAGCATGTTAGGTTGAGTTTAGCTACGTTTGCTTACGTCACGATTTGTTAGGTTAGGAACGGCTACTTTTACTCTTGTGCTGTACACTGCTCCTACACGGATCTTTGCGAACTAATGTGCTCTCTAATGCTCTGCTTGGCTCTGGTGTGACCAGTGATAGTGGTCTCGGCACGTTAGTTTGAGTAGTGTTACGTTCCGTTCGGAATGGTTATGAAGGTTCGGTTATGTTATCATTGACTTTTGTGCTGCAGTCTGCTATTCGGTGGATATCTGCGCTCGACATTGCTCTACCATTATCTGCTCGACTATGGGGAGGCGAGCAATAGTGGTCGTGGCACGTCAGGTTCTGTTATGTTATGTTTGGATAACTAAGTCTAGGCTATGTTTGATTAGTATACCTTTGACTTTCGTGCAATACACTGCTATCAGGTGGATTTCTGTGATCTACTGTGCTCTACTACCTTATACTTGCCTCTAGGAAGGCCAGGAGTAGTGGTCGCGGCACATAGCGTTGAGCTATGCTACACTATGTTAGGTCAGGTTAGGTCGGATTAGGTTATGATATCCTTGACTTTTGTGCTATGCACTGCAATGCGGTGGATTTCTGCGCTCTGCTGTGCTCTAGTATATTCCGCTTGGTTCTGGGGAGGCCAGATATGGTGGTCTCGGCGTGTTAGGTTGGGCTATGCCTCGTTCGGTTGTGTTAGGTTTGGGAGGTTAGGATATGGTGGTTTACACTTTTGACTACATACTGCTATCCGCGGATTGCTGCGCTCTACTGTGTTCTAATACCTTCTGCTTGGGTCTTCGGAGGCCAGCAATAGTGGTCGTGGCATGTTAGCTTGAGGTAGGCAACGCTAGGAAAGGTCAGTATGGGTTAAGCTCGGTCACGTTAACTAAGACTTTCGTGCTGCACACTGCTATTCGGACTATTTCTGCGCTGCACTGTGCTCTGCTGTATTATGCTTAGCCCTGTGCATGCCGGCAATATTGGCCTCGTCGCGTTAGGTTCGGTTTGGTTATTTGTGCTATACACTGCAATGCGGTGGATTACTGCTATCTGCTGTGCTCTAGTATATTGTCCTTCGGCCTGGGAGGCCAGCGATGGTGATCTTGGCTCGATAGGTTGAGCTGTGCTACGTTTGTATGTGTTACGTCTGGTGAGGTAGGGATACGATAGTCTTGGATTTTGCACTACGCATGGCTATACGCAGATTTCTGCGCTCTATTGTGCTCTAGCAGATTCAGCTTGGCTCTGAGAAGGCCAGCAGTAGTGGTACCAGCATGTTAGGTTGAGTTTAGCTACGTTTGCTTACGTCACGATTTGTTAGGTTAGGAACGGCTACTTTTACTCTTGTGCTGTACACTGCTCCTACACGGATCTTTGCGAACTAATGTGCTCTCTAATGCTCTGCTTGGCTCTGGTGTGACCAGTGATAGTGGTCTCGGCACGTTAGTTTGAGTAGTGTTACGTTCCGTTCGGAATGGTTATGAAGGTTCGGTTATGTTATCATTGACTTTTGTGCTGCAGTCTGCTATTCGGTGGATATCTGCGCTCGACATTGCTCTACCATTATCTGCTCGACTATGGGGAGGCGAGCAATAGTGGTCGTGGCACGTCAGGTTCTGTTATGTTATGTTTGGATAACTAAGTCTAGGCTATGTTTGATTAGTATACCTTTGACTTTCGTGCAATACACTGCTATCAGGTGGATTTCTGTGATCTACTGTGCTCTACTACCTTATACTTGCCTCTAGGAAGGCCAGGAGTAGTGGTCGCGGCACATAGCGTTGAGCTATGCTACACTATGTTAGGTCAGGTTAGGTCGGATTAGGTTATGATATCCTTGACTTTTGTGCTATGCACTGCAATGCGGTGGATTTCTGCGCTCTGCTGTGCTCTAGTATATTCCGCTTGGTTCTGGGGAGGCCAGATATGGTGGTCTCGGCGTGTTAGGTTGGGCTATGCCTCGTTCGGTTGTGTTAGGTTTGGGAGGTTAGGATATGGTGGTTTACACTTTTGACTACATACTGCTATCCGCGGATTGCTGCGCTCTACTGTGTTCTAATACCTTCTGCTTGGGTCTTCGGAGGCCAGCAATAGTGGTCGTGGCATGTTAGCTTGAGGTAGGCAACGCTAGGAAAGGTCAGTATGGGTTAAGCTCGGTCACGTTAACTAAGACTTTCGTGCTGCACACTGCTATTCGGACTATTTCTGCGCTGCACTGTGCTCTGCTGTATTATGCTTAGCCCTGTGCATGCCGGCAATATTGGCCTCGTCGCGTTAGGTTCGGTTTGGTTACGTTTGGTTAGTTTAGGTTGGGACAAGTTCGGTAGGTGTACCTCTGACTTTCGTGTTGTACACTGTTGTTCGGTGAATATCTGCGCCCGGCTGCGCTGTACTGCATTCCTCTTGGCTCTGGGGCGGCTAGAAGTAGTGGCCGCGGCACGTTATGTTCGGGTAGGCTACGCTTGGTTAGGTTATGTTAGACTGGGTTAGGTCTGGATTGATATGGAATTTGTGCTATACGTTGCGACTCCCTGGACTTCTGCGCCCTAACGTCCTCTAGTAAGTTCTGCTCGACCCTGTGGAGGCCAGCAATGGTGGTCGTGGTACGTTAGGCTGTGTTGTGTTAATGTGGGTTATATTAGGATAGGGTCGCTTGGACTTTCGTAATATACACTGTTATTCGGTGGGCTTCTGCGCTCCAGTGTGCTCTAGTATGTTCTGATTGGCTCTGGAGTTGCCTGTAATAGTGGCCTTGGCACGTTAGGTTGAGTAATGTTACGTATCGTTAGGCTCGGTTAGGAAGGCTCGGTTGGGATTTCTTTGACTCTTGTGCTATACACTGCTATTCGGAGGATTCCTGAGCTCTACATTGCTGTACTATACTCTGCACAAACGTGGGAAGGCGAGCGATAATTGCCGCGGCACGTTAGATTGAGTTACGTTACAATTGGTTCGGTTTGGTTAGGCTAGGTTTGGTTAGTGTAGCTCCTACTTTCGTGCTATAAACAGTTATTCGGAGGATTTCAGCACTCGACTGCGTTCTACTACACTCTGCTCGGCCCTGGGGACGACAGCAATGGTCGCGGTACCTTACGTTGTGTTAGACTACGCTTGAATAGGCCATACTATTTTATTATTGGCTAGGATGTCTTCGACTTTCGATCTATACACTATTATCGGGCGAGTTCCTGTGATCTACTGTACTCTACCGCATTCTGCTTGGCTTTCTGGATTCCGGAAGCAGTAGTCGCGGCACGCCCTGTTGAGCTACGCTATGTTTGGTAAGGTTTGGTTAGGTCAGACTGTGTTAGGGTATCTTCGATTTTTGTTCTATTCTCTGCAATGCGGAGGTATTCTGCGAACTACTGTACTCTAGTACACTCTACTTGTCTCCGTGGATATCAGCAACGGCTGTCTCGTTATGTCAGGTTGAGTCCGGTTACGTTTGGGTATGTTACGTTTGGCCAGGTTAGGATTGGCTACTTTGTCTTTTGTGCTTTACGCAGCTTGTCCTCGGGTTTCTGTGATCTACTGTGCTCTACTGCTTCCTTCTTGGCCCTGGGGAGGTCAGGAGCAGTGGTCTTGGCGCTTCATCTTGTGTTATGCTTCGTTCGGTTTGGTTAGGTAATGTCAGGTTAGGGTACGATATTTACGGCCTTTGTGCTATTCACTGCAATGCGGAGCATTTCAGCGCTATACTCTTCTGTGCTGTACTCTTCTCGACTCTGGGGATACGAGCAATAGGTTTCGCAGCGAGATAGGTTGAGATTGGCTACCTTTGGGTTTGTCGCGTTTGGCTAGGTTAGGGTGGGCTACATTGTTTTTCGTGCTTTGTACTGCTTTTCGGACGATTTCATTGATCTCCTGTACCCTACTGTATTCTGCCTTGCTCTCGGGAGCACAGGAGCAGTGGCCGCGGCACGCAACTTTGAGCAATGGTACGTTCAGTTAAGTTAGGCTAGGACATCTTAGACCTTTGTGCTATTCACTTCAATGCGGTGGGTTCCTGCGCACCGTTGTGCTCTAGTACATTCTGATTTCTTTCGCGGATACCAGCAATAGTGTTCTCGTCGTGTTAGGTTGAGTAAAGTTGCGCTTGGTTATGTTACGTTTGGCTAGGTTAGGATATTCTTCTTTGCCTTTTGTGCTATAAGCCGCTATTCGGTGGGCTTCTGTGATCTACTGTATTCTGCTACACTCTTCTTGGATCAAGGGAGGCCAGGAGCAGTGATAGCGGCGCGCCATATGCGGATATGCGACGCTTTGCTACGTTAGTTTAGGCCACGTTAGGTTACGATGTTTACGCCTTTTGTGCTATTCACTGCAATTCGATGGATTTCTGCGGGTTACTATGCTCTAGTATATTCTGCTCGTTCCTGTGGGGCCAGCAATAGTGTCCTTGTCATGTCAGATTGTGTTAGGTTACGATTGTATATGTTATCTTATGCTAGGTTAGGATATGTTACCCGGTCTTTTGTGCTATTCACTGCTATTCGGTGGCTATCTGCGCTCTAATGTGCTCTAAAATGCTCTGCTTGGCTCCAACAGGCCAGCAATATTGGTCTCGTCGCTTTATGTTGGGATACACTACGTTTGGATTGGTTGGGTTAGGTCTAGCTATGTCAGGATATGTTTGACTTTTGTGCTATACACTGCAATGCGGTGGACTACTGCGCTCTGCTGAGCTCTAATATTTTCTGGTTGGCTCTGAGAAGGCCAGTAATATTGTTCTAGGCACGTTAGGTTGAGCTATGCTCCATTCGGTCTTGTCACGTTAGGGATGTCAGGATAGGATAGTTTGTACTTTTGTGCTGTACACCCCTATCCGCGGATTTCTGCGCTCTACTGTGTTCTAATATCTTCAGCTTGGGTCTGTGGAGGCCAGCAGTGTTAGGCTGGGCATATTAGCATGGGTTACGTTTCGTTTTGTTAGGTTAGGTAAGGTTCATCCCGGTCAGGTTAACATAGACTTTCGTGCTATACACTGCTGTTTGGAGTATTCCTGCTCTGTACTGTGCTCTACTATATTAAGCTTACCCATGGGAATGCCAGCTATATTGGTCACGGCGCGTTACGTTGTGTTAGGTTACGTTTGGTTAGTCTAGTTTGGGCTAAGTTCTGTAAGGGTAGCATTGACTTTCGCGCCATAAACTGAATTTCGGAGGATTTCTGCGCTTGACTGCGCTCCACCTCATTCTGCTTGCCTCTGAGATGGCCAGCAATAGTGGCCGCGACACGTTACGTTGAGAGATGCTACGTTTGATAGGTTAGGTTAGCCTGTGATACCTTCGAACTTCGTCCTATTCACTACAATGCGGTGGATTTCTGCGCACAACTTCTCCCTAGTACACCCGGCTTGTCTCTGTGGAAGCCAGTAATATCGGTCTCGTCCTGTTAGGTTGAGTTACGTTACGTTTGGTTGTGCCACGTTTGGCTATGTTAAGATATGCTACTTTGACCTTTGTGATATAAATTGCCATTCGGTGCATTTCTGCGCTCTACAATGCTCTACTATACTCTGCTCGACTATGCTGAGGCCAGCAATTGTTGTCTCGGCACGCTATGTTGAGTTATGCTCTGTTTGGTTAGGTTACGTTTGTATGTATTAAGTTTGGATGGCTTTGACTCTTCTGCCAGGCACTTCGATTCCATGGATTTTTGCGTCCTTCTCTCCTGTACAATGTTCTGCTCGGCTCTGTGAGGCCACAATATTGTTCGCAACTGGTTAGGATATGTTATGTTACTCATGGTCACCTTACGATTTGTTACGTTTGGAAAGAGTAGCTTTGACTATTTTGTTACACACTGATGCTCCGTGTATTTCTGCGCTCCGCTGTGCTCTTGAATGTTCTGCTTGAATCTGGGGAGGCCAGCAGTAGTGGTCTCGGCATGCTACGTTGAGTTTGCTACGTTTCGCTAGGCCAGGTTGGGACAGGTTGTGTTAGGATATCTTCGGCTTTTGTGCTATAGACTGCAATGCGGGGGATTTCTGCGCTCTGCTGTGCTCCAATATTATCTGGTTGTCTTTGGAGATGTCAGCAATGGTGGTGTCGGCACGTTAGGATGATTTCGGGTACGTTTGTTAATGTTAGGTCTTGTCAATTTCGGCCAGGATAACTTTGACTTCTGTGCTCTACACTGTTATTCGGTGGATTCCATAGCTCTACTGTGCTCTACTATATCCTGCTTGACACTGCGGAGGACAGAAATGGTGGTGGCTGCACGTTATATTGAGGCAGGTTACGATTAGTTAGGTTACATTCGTTTGGGTTAGGTTCGAATGCCTTCGACTTTTCTGCCATGAACAGCGATTTTCTGGATTTCTGTGCTCTACACTCCTATAATATTTTCTGCGCGGCTCTCGGGAGGCCGGTAATAGTTGACGCGGCACGTTAGATTAGGTTACGTGCGGTATTCATACGACTGGTGAGGTTAGGATAGGATATCTTCGACTTTTGTGCCCTACACTGCTATTCTTTGGATTTCTGAGCTCTATATTGCCCTAAAATGCTCTGCTTGGCCCTAGGCAGCCAGCAATCGTGGTCGCGGATAGTTAACTGGAGTTAGGTTACGTTTGGTTATGTTAACATCGGTTACGTTGGAATAGGAGATTTTTGACATTGTTCTATACATTCCTATTCAGAGTATTCCTGCTATCCACTGTGCTGTAGTATATTCTGCTTGGCTCTGGAGAGGACAGCAGTAGTGTCGTCAACATGTTAGGTTGAGCTCGGTTACGTACAGTTATGCTAGGCTAGGTTATTTCGGTAAGTATAGTCGCCACCTTCCTGCTGTAAACTGGTTTCGGTGTGTTTCTGTGCTCTACTGTGCTCTACTACATTCTGCATTCTCCTCGGGAGGCCAGCAGCAGTTGTCTCTCCACGCTGGGATGAGTTATGTTACGTTTGGTTATGGTCCGATTCGTTACACTATGAGAGGATAGCTTGACACTTTTGCTACTAGCTGCTATTCTATGTACTTCTGCGCTCTACTGAGCTCTAGTATTTTCTGCTGTGGCCTGGGGAAGCAAGGAGTAGTGGTATCCGCACGTTACGTTGAGTTAGGTTACGTTTTGTTCCGTTGAGATTCGCTTGATTAGAATAGGATATTTTTGACATTGTTCTATACACTGTTATTCGGTGTACATTTGCGCTCTACTGCGCTCTAGTGTGTGCTGCTAGGTTCTTTGGAAGCTAGCAGTAGTGTTTTCGGCACGATGGTTTGAGCTACGTTACGTTTGATTATGTGTGGGTTGGTTTTGTTAGGGTAGGGTAGCTTTGACTTTTGTGCTGTACACTGATATTCGGTGGATTGCTGCTCTCTACTATGCTATGATCGACTGTGGGAAAGCCAGCAATGGCAGTCGCGGCTCCTTAGATTTTGTTATGATACGGTTGGTTATGTTACGATTGGTAGGTTTTGGAGAGGGTAGCATTGACTTTTGTGCTATACGCAGATATTCGGTGGATTTCTACCCTCTACTGTTCTCTAAAATGATCTGGTTGGCTCTGGGGATGTCAGAAATGGTGGACTCGGCAACGCTGGGTTGAGTTACGTTACGCTCGGTTTAGCTTGGTTGTGGTAGGTTTGGTTTTGGTAGCTTTGACATTTGTGATATAGACTGCTATTCCGTCGTTCCTGTGCACTGCGTTGATCCACTAGCATCTGCTTTTCTGTGGGAATGCCAGCAATACTGGTCTCGGCCCGTTAAGGTGTGTTAGGCTACGTTTGGTTAGGTTATATTAGTTACGGTTTGGTCCGGATTGCATCGACTTTCGTGGTATAAACTGTTGTCCGGTGGACTTCTGCGCTCTACTGTGCTCTGCTATACTCTGCTCGGCCGTGGGGAGTCCAGCAATAGAGGCCGCGGCTCGCTACGTTGAGTTTGGCTTCCCTTGCTTAGGTTACATTTGTTTCTGTTTGGTTAGACTAGCTTTGACTTTCCTGCCTTACACTGCGGTTCTATGGATTTCTGCGCTCTACTGTGCTCTAGTATATTCCGGTGGGCCATGGGTGGCCAGCATTATTGGGCTAGACACCTCAGTCTGGTTTATTTTGCGTTCAATTATATTACGTTTGGTCAGTTTAGGATAGCAGAGCTTCAACTTTTATGCTCTACACTGCTATTCGTTGGATTTCTGAGCTCAACATTGCTCTTCTATACTATGCTCCACTATCGCGTGGCAAGCAATAGCTGTCGCCACACGTTAGGTTAAGTTAGGTTACGTTCGGTAAGGTTACCTTACGTTGTGTTAGGTTACGATAGCTTTGACTTCTGTGCTACACGCAGCTATTCGATGGAATTCTGCGATCTTCTGCGCGCTATCACATTGTGCTTGTCCGTGTGGACACCTGGAATAGTGCTGTCGGTAGGTTACGTTGAGTTATGTTACGTTTGTTTAGGTTTGGCTCGGTTAGCTTTGACTTGTGTGCTGAACACCGCTATTCGGATGATTTCTGATCTATACGCTGCTCTACAATGCTCTACCGAACTCTCATGAGGCCAGCAATAGTGGTCGTGGCACGTAAGTTTGGGTTACGTATCGTCCGCTTATGTTAAATTTAGTCAGGTTCGGATAGTATAGCTTTGAGTTTTGCGCTATACACTGCAATTCAGTGGATTTCTGCTATCTTCGTAGCTCTACTGCACCCTACTCTACTCTGGAGATGCCAGCAGTGGCGGTCCTGGCACGACAGGTTTTGCTTGGTTACGTTACGTTTGGTTAGGTTAGAAGAGGTTCGGTCAGGTTGGCTTTGACTTTTGTGTACTACATTGCTACTTGGTGGATTTCTGCGCTCTACTGTGCTCTTCTATACTCTGCTCGCCTCTGGGGAAGCCAGCAATCGTGGTCGCGGCACGTTACGTTTTGTTAGGTCACGTTTGTTTGTGTTGCGATCGGCTATGTTACGAGGTGATAGCAATGATATTTGTGCTATACACTGATCTTCGGCAGATTCCAGAGACCTACAACGCTCTAGTTTTTTCAGCTTTGCACTTTGAATGCCTGCTGTAGTGGTCCCGGCACGTTATATTGAGTTACGTTACGTTCGGTTTGGACAGATTTGGCTACGTTTGGTTAGGATAGCTCTCACGTCTGTGCTGTGCGCTGCTATTCGGTGGATTTCTGCGACCTACTGGGCACCACTATACTCTGCTAGGCTTTGAGCAGGCCTGCACTAGTGGTCATGGCACGATAGGTTCCGTTATGATACGTTTGGCGGTGCTACGTTTGGTTAGGTCATGATGGAATAGCTTTGGCTTTGTGCACTATACTGCTATTCGGTGGCATTGACTTTTGTGTAATACACTCCTCTCCGGAGGTTTCTGCGCTCCACTGTTCACCAATATGTTCTGCTTGGCTCTGGGGGTCCTGCAATAGAGGCCTCTGCTCGTAAGGTTTAGTCATTCTACTCTCGTTCAGGTTAGGTCATGTTATGTTAGGTTAGGATATCTTTGACCCTTGTGCTACACACTGTTATTCGGCGGATTTCTACTCACTTCGTTGCTCTACTATGCTCTGCTGGGCTCTGGGATGCCATCAATTATGATCTAGGCACGCTAGGTTTAGTTAGGCTACGTTTGGCTTGGTTATGTTAGTCTGGGTTAGGCTTGGAGATCTTTGACGTACGTGGTATACACTGCTGTTCGGTGGGTCTCTGCGCTCTACTGTGTGCTAGTATGTTCTGCTTGGATCCCGGGAGGCCAGCAATAGTGTTCTCGGCACGCTAGTATGAGCCAGAATACGCATGTTTATGTTAGGTTCGGCTTGGTTAGGACAGGATAGCTTTGACCTTTGTTCTATGTACAGCTATTCGGTAGACTTCCTCGCCCTACATTGCTCTAATGTGCCCTGATTGGCTGTGGGGAGGCCAGCAATTGTAGTCTCGTCACCTTATTTTGAGGTATGCCACGTAGGGTTGGGTTCAGTTAGGACAGGTTAGGTAACGATGTCTTCCATTCTGTGCCACACTCTGCCCTTCGGCGAATTTCTGTGCTCTGCATTGCTCTACTGTACTCTGTTCGACTATGGGAATGCCAGTAGGGCTGGTCTCGGCAAGTCAGTTTGAGTTAGGTTGCGTTTGGTTAGGTTACGTTAGTTTGGGTTAGGTTGGGATAGCTTTGCCTCTCGTGGTGTACACTGATGTTAGGTGTATTTCTACGTTATACTGTGCTCTACTATATTAAGCTTGTCCTAGCAACAGTGGTCGCAGCACGTTACGTTTAGTTAGGCTCCGTAAGGTTTGGCTCATTTGGCTTGTGTTATTCTTGGGTAGCTCAGACTTTTCTAATGTACACTGCGATTCTATGGATTTCTGCGTCCTACTATCCAATATAAGGCCTGCATGGCCCTGGGAGGCCAGCAATCGTGGCCGTGGCACGTTATGTTGAACAATGTTACTTTCGTTTAGGACGGTTATGCTATATTTGGTTAGGGTAGCTTTCACCTTTGTGCTGTGCACAGACATTCGGCGGATTTCAGCGCTCTACTGTGCTCTAGTATGTTCTGCTTGTCTCTGGGGAGTGCAACAATAGTAGCTTCAGCACGTTATTTTGGGTTAGGCTTCTATCGGTTATGTTACGTTTGGGCAGGCTAGGATAGGTTAGCGTTAACTCTTGTGCTATACAATGATATTCGGCGGATTACTGCGCTTTGCGTTGCTTTACGGCACTCTGTTCGTCTAGGTGGAGGCCAGTAGTAGTGGTATCTGCACGTTATCTTGAGTTAGGATGCGTTCGGTTAGGTTAGATTATGACAGATTAGGCAAGGGTACCCTCCATTTTGTGCTGTACATAGCAATGCAGTGTATTACTGCGCTCTGCTCTGCTCTAGTATATTCTGCTTGGCTCTGTGGGGCAAGCAAAAGCGGTTTTGGCGCGTTAGCGTAAGTTAAGCTACGTTCGGTTTTGTTACGTATGGTTAAGTTAGGACACGGCAGCTTCAACTCTTGTTCTATTCACAGCAATTCCATGCGTTTGTGCGCTTTACTGTCACCTAATGTACTCTGCTTGGCTCTGGGGAGGGCAGAAATTGTGGTCACGGGGCGACAGGATGAGTTATGTTACATTCGATTGCGATAGGTTTGGTTAGGATAGGACAGGATAGTATTGACTAGTGTGCTATACTTGGATATGTGGAAACCAGGAACTGTGGTGTCGCCTCGTTATGTTGAGCTACGCTACGTTTGGTTACCTTAGGATGGTTCATGTAAGGATTGAATACCTTTGACTCTCTTGCTATTCACAGCATTGCGGCGGGTTTCTGCGGTCTACCGTTCCGTAGTATGTTCTGCTTGTTTCAAGGGAGGCCAGCAGTAGTGTCCTCGGCATGTTAGTTTTTGTTCGGTTACATTCGATTGTGTTACGTTTTGATAGGTTAGGATGCGGTAGCTTTGACTTTTGTGCTATACGCTACTAATCTATATATCTCTGAGTAGACACACATACGCAGCTCAACATATCGTGCCACCACCACTATTGCTGGTCGCCCAAAGCCAAGCAGTGCATATTAGAGCAATGAAAGGCGCAGAAATCCACCGAATGGTAGTGTATAGCACAAAAGTCAAAGCCCTCCTATTCTAACCTTACCAAACGTAAGATAACCATACGTAATCTATTTCATCCTAACGCGCCGAGACCACAATTTCTGTCCTTTCCAGCGCCAAGAAGAGCATATTAGGGCACAGTCGAGCGTAGGAATTCTCCGCATAGCTGTGTAAAGCGCAGAAGTCAAAGCTTTCCCATCCTATCCCGACCAAACGTAACTTAACCAAGCGAAATATATCTCATCCTGACATACCGAGACTACTATTTCTGACGTCCACAGAGACAAGCGCAGCATATTACAGAACAGTAGAGAGCAGAAATCCACCGGACAGATGTATGTACCACAAAGGTCAAGGCTTTGCTATCCTAACTCAGCCAACCGTGACGTAACCTAACGTAGCTCAGCCCAACATAACGTGCCGCGACAACTATTGCTGGACTCCCAACGACCAAGCAGAATATAGTAGAGCACAGTAGAGCGTAGAGATTCACCGAATATCAGTGCGTACCACCAAAGTCATATCTGTCCAAACCTAACCCAAACAAACATAACGTAGCGAAACGTAGCCTAATTCAACGTAGCGGACCGAGACCACTGGTGGTGGCCTCCCCAGACTCGAGCAGAGTCTAGTAGATCGACGTAGGATGTAGAAATCCATGCAGTACCAGTGAATAGCACAAAGGTCGAAGCTGTACTCTCCTAACCTAGTCAAGCGTAATATATCCAAACACAACCTAACTTAACTCAACGTCCCGATGCCTCTACCGCTGGCCTTCACAGAGCCAAGCAGAATATACCAGAGCACAGTATAGCGTAGGAGGCCGCCAAATATCACTGTATAGCACAAAAGTCACAGATATCTTAACCTAACCGGGACCATTCTAACCTAACCAAACATACACTAACTAAACCTAACGAGCCGTGACCACTGTGGAGGTGTGGACGCCACGAATAGTGGTCTCGGTGCGTTAGATTGAGTTAGGCCACGTTTGGATAGGTTATGTTTGTCTGGGATAGGTTAGGACATCTTCGACTTACGTGCAGTACACAGCTGTTCGGTGGACTTCTACAGTGTTCTAGTCGGTGCTGCATGGCTCTGGAGAGGCCAGCAGTAGCGCTCTCGGTACGCGAGGATGAGACAGATTAGCCATGTTCATGTTTCGTTTGGTTATGTTAGGATAGTGCAGCTCTGACTTTTGTGCCATACACCGACATACGGTGGATTTCTGCGCTCTGTACCGCTCTAATATTCTCTGCTTGGCTCTCTGGTTGCCAGGAATACAAATCTCGGCACCTCACTTCGAGTTACGTTACGTTCGGTCAGGTTACGCTAGGACAGGTTGAGTTACGATATCTCCTTCTTTTGCGCTATACACTCCAGTGCGGTGGATTTCTGCGCTCTACTCTCCTCTCATATGTTCTGCTTGGCACCGAGTAGGACAGCAATAGAGGTCTCTGCACGTTAGGATGTGTTAGGTTACGTTTGCTAACTTTACGCTTTGCTAGCTTAGGATAGGAAAGTGTTGACTCTTGTGCTATACACTGCTGTACGGTGGATTTCTGCGTTCTACATTGCAATAATATGTCCTGCTTGGCTCTGTGGAGGCCAGCGATTCCGGTCGCGGCACGCTAGGTTGAGTTAGATTACGTTTGGTTGGGTTAGGTTGCTTTGGGTTTGGTTAGGGCAGCTTTGCCTTATGTGCTCAATATTGATATTATATGGACTTCCATGCTCTGCTGTACTCTGTCATATTCTGCATGTCTCTTAGGAAGCGAGCAGTAGTTGTCGCGGCACGTTAGGTTCAGGTGGGTTGTGTTCGGTTATACTAAGCTTCGGTAGATTAGGATATATCATCTATGAGTTTTGTGTCATACTCTGCTATTGTGTGGATTTCTACAATCTACGTTGCTCTACAATAATCTGCCCGACTATGGGGAGACCAGTAATAGTAGTCTGTGCCCGTTAGTTTCAGTTAGGCTACGTTTGGTTTAGTTACGTTCGTTTGGGTTAGGTATGTGTATGTTCCACTTTCCTGGTATAAGCTGCTATTCGGAGGATTTCTATGCTCTACTGTGCTATAGTAAAATCTGCTTGGCTCTGAGGAGGCAAGCAATAGTGGTCTCGGTATGTTAGTTTGAGACAAGCTACGTTCGGTTACGTTGCGCTTCGTTATGTTAGGATATGGCAGCTTCGACGGTTGTGCTGTGCACGGCGATTCTATGGATATCTGGTATCTACTCTCCACAAATACGTTCTGCTTGGCTCCGGCGACGCCAGCAATAGTGTTCTCGACACGTTAGGTTAAGATATGCTGTGTTCGGTTATTTCACGTTTAGATAGGTTACGATAGGATAGCTTTGACTTTAGTGCTATACACTGATATTCCGTAGATTTCTGTGCTCTACATTGTGCTACTATACTATGCTCGACTCTTGGGATCCGAGAAATAGTAGTATGGCACGATACGTTGGGTTAGGTTACGTACGGATATGTTAGGTTGGGTAATGATTAGTTAGGGTAGCTTTGACTTTCGTGCCATATACAGATATTCGGTGGATTCCTGAAATCCACTTTGCTCTTATCTAATCTGCTTGACCCTGGGGAGGCCGCAAATAGTGGTCGCTGCACGTTTCGTTGCGACTGGCTGCGTTGGGTTAGGTTATGTTAGTTTGGGATGGGTGTGGTTGTCATTGACTTTTGCTACTGCTCACTGCGATTCTATGGATTTCGGCGCCCTGCCCTCCTCTAATATGTTCTGCTTGGCACTGGGCAGGCTGCCAATAGTGCCATCGGCACGGTAGGTTGAGTTATGTTACGTTTGGTTAGGTTCCGCTTGGTTGAGTCAGGATACGGTAACTTTGACTTTTTTACTGTACACTGCTATTCGGTGGATTCCTGTGTTATTCATTGCTATACGTTACTCTGCTCGACTTAGGGGAGACCAGCAATAGCGGTCGCGGCACGATGGGTTGTGTTAGGTAACTTTTGGTTAGGTTACGTTTGTTTGGGTTAGGTATAGATTTCTTTGACTTTCGCGGCATAAACTGCTCTTCGGTGGACTTCTCCGATCTACTTTGCTCCAACATGCCCCGCTTGACGCTGGGGAGTCCAGCATTTGTGGTTCCGGCACGTTAGAGTGAGTTAGCTGCGTTTGGTTATGTCTCGCATGGTTAGGTTAGGATAGGTTAGCTTTGACTTTTATGGTGTACACTGCTATCCGGTTGATTTCTGCGCTGTACTGTGCTGTAATACCCCCCGGCTTGCTCTGGGAATTCCAGAAATAGTGGTCGCGGCGCGGTGTGAAGTGTTAGGCTACCTCTGGTCATATCAGGTTTGATGGTTGTGGTTGGGATGTCATTGACTTTCGTCCTATACACTTCCGTTCTATTTACACCTGCGCTCTGCTCTCCTCTAATATGCTGCTTGGCGATGGGGATGCCAGCATCAGTTGGCTAGTCCCGTCAGGTTGGGATTGGTTACGTTTGGTTGGGTTAGGTTAGGCCGTGTTAGGACAGGGAATCCTCTACTTTTCTGCTTTACACTCCAATGCGGCGGATTTCTGCGCTCTATAGAGCTCTAGTATGTTCTGCTTGTCTGTGGGGAAGTCATAAATTGTGGTGTAGCGCCTTAGGTTGTGTTAAGTTACGTTCTGTTATGCTACGTTAGTCTGTGTTCGGTTTGGATAGATTTCACTTTCGCGGTATACGCTGCAATTCGGTAGATTTCAAAGCTCTACTGTGCTCTAATCGGTCTGCTTGGCTACCGGGAAGCCATTAATAGTGGTACCGGCACGACAAGTTGAGATAGGATACGTTTGATTAGATTATGCTTACTCTGGTTAGGTTTGGACTGCATTGTCTTTTCCGCTATACACTGCGTTTCTATGGATTTCTCCACTCTACTCTCATGTATTGTGTGCAGCTTGAATCTGTGGAGGCCAGCAATACTGGACGTGGCGTTTGACTCTGTGGAGGCCAGCAATACTGGACGTGGCGCGTTAGGTTGGGATTGGTTACGTTTGGTTTGGTTAGCTTTGGTTGGGTTATGTTAGGAAAGCTTTGACTTTTGTGCTGTATACTGCTACTTGGTGGCTCTCTGCGCTCCACTGTGCTCTAGTATACTCTGACTGTCTCGCTGGGTGGCCAGTAATAGTGGCCTCTGCATGGTAGGTTGAGCTATGTCACGATTGGCCACGTTAGGCTTGTTTGGGTTTGGTAAGGATAACTTTGACTTTTCTGCTATACACTGACGTTAGGTTGATTTCTGCGCTCCACTGTCCTCTAATATGATCTGCCAGGCCCTGCGGCTGCCAGCAATAGTGGCCGCTTCATGTTAGGCTGAGATAGGTTACGTTCGGTTGAGTTACGTTATTTTTTGGGTTGTGTTAGGTTACCATCTGTTATGTAAGGTTAACATGGGCTTAGCTGGGGTGGCTTTAACTTCAGTGCTATGCACTGCTATTCGGTGGACTTCTGCGCTCTACATTTCTCTACTATTATCTGCTCGACAATTGGGAGGCCAGCATTAGTGGTCGTGGAACGTTGGTTTCTGTTATGTTACGTTCGTGTACGTTACCCTTCGTCGGGTTAGGACAGAATAGCATAGACTTTTGTGCACTACACTGCTTCCCGGTGTATATCTCGGCTCTAGTGTGCTCTAGTATGCTCTGTTTACCTCTGCGGGGGGGGGGCGCAGCAATCGTGTTCTCGGCACGTTATTTTGAGCATGTCCTCTGCTCGGCTCTCGGATGGCCAGCAATTTTTGTCTCTGCATCGTGTGCGTTCGGTTTGGTTAGGTTAGGAAAGGTTGGGCTAGGTTGTCCTCCGCTATTGAGCCATACACTGCAATGCTGCGGATAACTGCGCTCTAGTGTGCTCTTGTATAATCTGCGACACAATGGGGGCCAGCAGTATTGCCCTCGGCACGTAAGACTTAGTTATGTTGCATTCCGTTATGTTACGTTTGGTTAGGTTAGGAGGGGATAGCTTTGACTTTTGTGCTATACACTGCTTTTCGGTTGATTTCTGTGCGCCGCTGGGCTCTAATATTCTCTCCTTGGCTCTGTGTACGCAGGCAATAGTGGTCTCGGCACTATTGGTTGGGTCATGTTACGTTTGGTTAAGTCATGTTCGCCTGGGTTCGGTATGGATAGCTCCGCCTTTCGTGTTATAAACTGTTACTCGGTGGAATTCTGTACTCCACTGTGCTCTGCTATACTCGGCTCGAATCTGGGGATACCAGCAACAGCGGTCGTTGCATGTTCTTTTGAGTCAGGTAGCTCTTGGTTTGGTTAAGATAGGATAAATTTGTTTAGAGTGACTCTAACCTTTCTGCTGTGCACTGCTATTCGTTCAGTATCTGCGCTCTGCATTGCTCTACTAGCATCTGCATGTCTATGGGGAGTCCAGCAATTGTTCTCGTGGCACGATTGGTTTAGTTACGATACGCTTTATTAGGATAGGTTTGGTTAGGCCGGCTTTGACGTTTGTGCTATACCATGCTATTAGGTGCATTTCTGCGCTCTGCTGTGCTGTAGTATATACTGCTTGCCTATGGGGAGGCCGACATTATTGGCCTTGGAACGTCAGTATGAGCTAGGTTGCGTTTGACTTTGTTACGTTTGGCTAGGATAGGAGAGGATAGCTTAGACTTATGTGCTGCACGCCGCTGTTCGGTGTATATCTGCGCTCTAGATTGCTCTGCTATGCTCTGCTCGACTCTCCGGAGGTCACCGATAGTATTCGGGGCACGTTAGGTTGAGGTAAATTACGTTTGGTTAGACTTGGTTACGTTGTGTTAGGTTAGGATAGCTTTGACCCTTGTGCTACACACTGCCACTCTATGGACCTCTGGGCTCTTCTGTGTGCTATCACTCTCTGCTTTTCTCTGTGGACGCCAGGAATAGTGCTCTCGGCACGTTAGGTACTCTTACGTTACGTTTGGTTTGGTTCGGCTTGGACACGCTTGGTTAGGATAGCATTGACTTTTGTGCTGTACACCGCGATTCGGACGACTTCAGCGTTCAGCACTGCTCTGCTATACGATGCTTAGCTCTCGTGAAGCCAGCAATAGCTGTCGTGGCACCGGTGTTTGGGCTACGTTACGTCTGCTTTTGTCACGTTTGTCAAGATTAGGACAGGGTAGCTTTGACTTTCGCGCTATACACTGCAATTCGGTGGATTTCTGCGCTCTACTATGCGCTTATATACTCTGCTTGGCGGTGAGGATGCCTGCGATAGTGGTCTCGTGTCGTTAGGTTGCGGTATTCTTCGTTCGGGTAGGTTAGATTCTGCCAGGTTATGTTAGGATATCTTCTACTTTTCCGATTTACGCTTCAATGCGGCGGATTCCTGCGATCTACTCCGCTCCAGTATATTCTGCTTGGCTCTGTGTGTATCCGCAATAGTTTTGCGGGCACGTTAGTTCGAGTTATGTTACGCTTGGTTATGTTACGTTTGGTTAAGTGCGTAAAGGATGACTTTGGCTTTTGCGCTATACACTGATATTCGGAGGATTTCTGCGATCTTCGTTGCCCTAGTATAGTCTGCTCGACCCTGGGGAGGCCAGCAATAGCGGTCCCGGCACGTTAGGTTGAATTATACTACCTTCGGATATTCTACGTCTGGCTAAGTTTGGCTAGGGTGGCTTCGAATGTTGTGCTGAGCTCTGCGATTCTATGGAATTCTGCGCGCAACTCCCCACTAATATTTACTGCTTGGCTCTGGGGAAGCCGGCAGTAGTGATCTCGGCACGTCGGGTTGAGTTAGTCTGCGTTTGGTTATATAAGGTTTGGAAGGGTTAGGGCAGGACAGCTTTGACTTTTGTGCCATACACTGCTATTCGGTGGATTTCTACGCTCTACGTTGCTCTACAATAATCTGCCCGACTATTGGGAGCCCAGCAATAGTAGTCTGGGCCTGTTAGCTTGAGTCAGGTTATGCTTGGTTGCATCACGTTCGTTTGGGTTATGCTTGGTTGTATTCGACTTTCCTGGTGTACGCTGCTATTCGGAAGACTTCAACGCTGTACTGGGCTATAGTATATTCTGATTGGCTGTGGGGAAACAAGCAATAGTCTTCTCGGCAGGTTAGTTTGCGATAAGCTACGTTCGGTTACGTTACGCTTCGTTGCGTTTGGATATGGTAGCTTCAACTATTGTGCTGTGCACTGTGATTCTATGGATATCTGCACTCTACTCTAATCTAATATGATCTGCTTGGCTCTGGGGATGGCAGCAGTAGTTGCCTCGGCTCGTTAGGACGAGGTTGGCTACGTTCGGTTATGTTACGTTTGGTCAGGTTAGGATATGGCAGCTTTCACTTTTGCGCTGTACACTGCTATACAGCGGACCTCTCCACTCTACATTGCAATAATATGTTCTGCTTGGCTCTGTGGAGGCCAGCGATTGTGGTCTCGGCACGCTAGGTTTAGTTAGGTTACGCTTCGCTTGGCTAGGTTGCGCTTGGGTTGGTTAGGATTGCTTTGACTTTTTTGCTATACACTGTTATTCGGTCGAATTCAGCGCCACACATTACTGTGTTATACTATGCTTGCCTCTGGCGGTGCCGGCAATGGTGGTCTCAGCACGTTGGATTGTGTTAGTCGACGTTTGGTTAGGCTATCGTAGCTCGGGTTGGGCTTGGATAGCTTTGTCCTTCGTGTTATACACTGCTATTCTGTGGCTTCTGCGCTCTTCTGCGCCCTATCACAATTTGTTTGTCTCTGTGGGCGCCAGGAATGGTGCTCCCGGTAATACAGTCGGAGTTACGTCACGTTCAGTTATGCCAGGTTTGGTTATGTTTTGTTAAGACATCTCCAACTTTTGTGCTATACACTCCTATTCGGACGATTTGAGTGCTCTACATTGCTCTGCTATGCTCTGCCTAGTTCACGTGAAGCCAGGAATAGCGGTCGTTGTACGTCACGCTGTCTTCCGTTTCGTCTGCTAATGTTACGTTTGGTTGGGTTAGAACAGGATAGCTTCGCGTTTTGTGCAGTATCCTGCTATCCGGTGTATTTCAGCTCTCTACAGCGCTCTAGTATGTTCAGCTTGCCACTGGGAATGCCAGCAATAAAGGTCTCAGCACGTTTGGTTGAGGTATATTACGTTCGGTTGAGTTACGTTTGGTAAGGGTAGGATAGGATATCTTCGACATTTATGCTATACACTGCTTTTCGATGGACTTTTGCGGTCCACGTTGCTCTAATATGCTCTGCTTGGCTCTGTGGAGCCCAGAAAGAGTAATCTCGGTACGTTATGTTGAGTTGGGCTACGTCTGTATTTGTTGCGTTCAGTTAGGTTAGGATAGCAAAGATTTGACTTTTATGATATACACTGCTATTCGGTGGATTTCTGCGCTCTACTGCGTTGCAGTATATTCTGCTTGTATCTGTGGTGGCCAGCAATGGTGGCCTCGACACGTTACGTTGAGATATGTTACGTTCGTTCTTGTCAGGTTTCGCGGGGATAGCTTTCGTTTCTGTGCTATACACAGTTATACGGAGAATACCTGCGCCCTACATTGTTCAAATAGCCTCTCCTTGGCTCTTGGGACGCCAGTAGTAATGGTCGCGGCACGTTAGGTTGATTTGGATTACGCTTGCCTATGCTACGTTTGTTTCGGTTAGGTATGGATGGCTTTGACTTTTGCGCTATACGCTGCAAATTGGTGACCATCTGGGCTTTACTGCGCTGTAATATGTTCTGCATGACCCTGTGAGGCCAGCGATATATGTCTCGGCACGTAAGGTCTGTTTGGATTACGCTTCGTTATGCTACGCTTTGTTACGACATGTTTGCATGGCTTTGACTTTTGCGATATACGCTGGCATTCGGTGGATTTCAGCGCTCCACTCTCCTCTTATATGTTCAGCTTCGCTGTACGGTCGCCAGCAATGGTGGTCGCGGCAAGTTTGGTTGCGTAGGTGACGTTTGGTTATGCTACAAATGGTTAGGTTACGAGAGGTTAGCTTTGACGTTTGTGCTATACACTGCTCTTCTGTGGATTCCTGCGCTCTACTGTGCTCCAATACGTTCAGTCTGCCTCGGGGAAAACCAGGAATGGTCGTCCGGCCACGCCACGTTGAGCTAGGCTACGTTTGGTTAGGTTAGATTAGGTCAAGTTAGTTTAAGATATCTCCAACTCCTTTGCTATACACTGCAGTGCGGTGGATTTCGGCGCATTAATGTACCCTAGTATGCTCTGCCTGGCTCTGGGGAGGCCAGCGATAATGGTATCGTCTCACTACGCCTGTGTAGGTTAGTTAAGGTCAGGTTAGGTCAGGGTATGTATGACTTTTGTGGTATACACTGCAATGCGGTGTATTTCTGCGCTTCTCTGTGCTCTAGTATACACTGCGTGGCCCTGTGGTGGACAGCTATACTTGTCCCGGCACGTAGGTTTTGTTATGACACGTATAGTTGTGTTACGTTTTGTGAGGTTAGGATAGGGTACTTTATGCTTCTGTGCTATACGCTACTATCCTCGCATTTCTTCGCCTGCTGTGTTCTTTTATATTCTGCTTGGCTCCGGGCAGGATAACTGTAGCGGCCCTGGCACGATATGGTTAGCTTGGCTATGTTTGGTTGTGTTACGTTCCGTGAGTATAAGATGGTATAGTTTTGACTTTTGCGCAATACACTGGTACCCGCAGATTTCAGGGATCTGCTGCGTACTAATATCTTCTGCTTGGCTATGGGGGGCCAGTCATAGTGGTCTCGTCAGTGTAGGTTGGGTTGGGCAAAGTTTGGTTAGGTTACGTTCGTACTCGTTAGGCTTGGATAGCATTGACTTCGTGTTATAGACAGCTATTAGGTGGACTTCTGCGCTCTGCTGGTCTCTACTGTATTCTGGCAGGACCTGGGGAGATCAGCAATGGTGGTCGCGGCACGCTATGTTCAGTTAGGCTGCGATTGGTCATGTTACGTTGTCTTGTGTTACGTTTGGGTAGCTTTGACTTTTCTGCTGCACACAGCAATTCCATGGGTTTCTGCACTCTACTCTCATCTAATATGTACTGCTTCGCTGTGTAGAGGCTAGCAATAGTGGTCGCATCACGATAGGTTGTGCTGGGTAACGTTAGGTTAGATTAGGTTGGGTTAGGTTTGGCAAGGATGGTTTTGACTCCTGCGCTATACACAGATATTCGGTGTATTTGCACGATCCACATTGCTCTACTATACCTTGGTCGGCTCTGGGGAGGCAAGAAACAGTGGTCTCGGCAAGTAAGTTTCAGTTAGGCTATGTTTGGTTAGGATACGGTAGCCGTTGTTAGGTTCGAATTGCTTAGACCATCGTCTTATACACTATTATCCGGTGGTTTCCTGTCATCTCCTGCGCTCTACTAGATTCTGCCTGGCTCTAGGGATGCCTGGAGCAGTGGTCGCGACACGTTATTTTGAGATAGACCACGTTAGGTTGGGTTAGGATGGGTCAGGTTAGGTCATGCTGTCTTTGACTTTTGTGCTGTACACCGCAATGCGGCGGACCTCTGCGCTCTACTGTGCTCTAGTACATTCTGCTTGGCTCTGGGGAGGCCAGTAATAGTGTCCATGGCAGGTTAGGTTGAGTTGCGTTACGTACGGCTATGATACGTTTGGTTATGTTAGGAGTGGATAGCTTTGACTCCTGTTATATACACGGGTATTCGGCGGACTTCGGCGCTCTGTTCTCTTCTAATATGTCCTGCAAGTCCCTGGGGAGTTCAGAAATGGAGCTTTGGGCACGTTAGGTTGATATATGTCACGTTTGGTTATGTTTGTTTAGTTCAGCTTTGACTTCTGCGCTTTACACTGCAATGAGGGTGATTCCTGCGATCCACTGTGCTCTAGTACGTTCTGCTTGTCTCTGTGGAGACCAGCAATAGTGGCCTCGTCCTGTTAGGTGGATTTAGGTTACGTTCGGTTATGCTAGGTTTGGACGGGTTAGGAGAGAGTAAATTTGATTTTAGTGTCACACACTGCTGTTCGGTAGATTTCTGCGCTTTACTGTGCTCTAATATGCTCTGCTTTGAGCTGGGGAGGTCAGCAATTGTGGTCTGGGCGCATTAGGTTGTGCTATGCCGTGTTTGGTTTTGTTAGGTTTGGCGAAATTAGGACAGGATAGTGCAGACGTCTTCGCTATAAGCTGCTATACCCTGATTTCGGAACTCTACTGTGTTCTAGTATTTTGTGCTTGTGTCTTTGGGGGCCAGCAATAGTGACCTCTGCACGTTGGGTTGAGTTATGTTACGTTCGGTTAGGTTAGGTTATGCCTGGTTTTCTTAGGATGTCCTCGATCTTTGTACTATTCACTGCAATGCGGTGGGATTCAGCGCACTACAGTGCCCTAGTACAATCTGCGTGTCTGTGTGGAGGCCGCAATAGTGGTCTCGCCATGTTTGATTGAGATTGATTACGTTTCGTTGTGTTACGTTTGGCATCGTTAGGATAGACTACACCGGCTTCTGCACTTTACACAGCTATTCGTTGGGTTCCTGCGATTTAATGTGTTCCAATATGCTCTGCTTGTCTCAGGGGTGGCCAGTGATAGTGCCCTCGGCACGTTAGGTTGTGTAATGTTGTGTTCAATTAGGTTAGGTTAGGAAGGCTCTGTTAGAGTTTGTACGATTTTTGCGCTGTGAGCTGCTATTCGGTGGATTCCTGCGCTCTACATTGCTCTACTAAGCTCTGCTCGACCCTGGGTAGGCGAGCAATGGTGGTCGTAGCACGTTAGGTTTAGTTTGGTTACGTTTGGTGTGGTTAGGTTAGCCTAAGTTTGGTTAGTATAACTTTGCCCTTCGTGCTATACACCCCGATTCGGTGGATTTCAGCGGTATGCCGTGCTCTGCAACACCCTGCCTGGCTCATGGGAGGCCAGGAGCCGTGACCGCGGAAAGTTAATTTGAGATATGCTACGTACGGCTATGTTAGGCTATGTCAGGTTAGGATAGGTTATTTTCGACTTCTTATTTTCGACAGGCTACTTTGACTTTTGTGCTTTTCACTGATATTCCGTTGGTTCCTGTGATGTACAGGGCTCTACCATATTCTGCTTGGCTCCGCGGATGCCAGCAGCAGATGTCGCGCCACGCTGCGTTGTGAAACGCTACGTTTGGTTTTGTTTGGCTTGGTGACGTTTGGCTGGGATATCTTAGACTTTTGTGCCATTCACTGCAATGCGGCGGATTTCTGCGCTCTACTGTGCTCTAGTACACTCTGCCTGTCTCTGTGGTGGCCAGGAATATTGGTCTGGTCATGTTAGGTTGAGCTCCTATAATTTTGGGTATGTTACGCTTGTCTAGGTTAGGACAGGCAACCCTGACTTGTGCGCTATTCACTGCTATTCGGAGGATTTCGGAGCTCTATGTGCTCTAATGTGCTTTGCCTGGATCTGGGGATGTCAGCAACAGCGGTCGCTGCTTCACGTTCAGTAATGCTACGTATGCTTATGTTCGGTTAGGCGAGGTTTGGTTAGGGTATCCTCGAATTTTGTAACTGAAACTGCTCTTCGGTGCGTTTCTGCGCTCTGCATCGCTCTACTATGCTCTGCTCGAAACCGGGGTGGCGGCCAATAGAGATCGCGGCACGTTAGGTTGTGTTAGGTTACGTTTGGTTGTGTTGGGTTAGGATAGGTTTTGTTAATATAGCTTTGCCTTTCGTGCTATACACTGCTATTCGGTGGATCTGTGCTCTACTACATTGCGCTTGGCTATGTGGGGGCCAGGAGCAGTGGTCGCTGCACGTTATGTTGAGTTATGCTACGTTTGGTTACATTAGACTACGACAGGTTATTATAGGATATGTACGCCTTTTGAGCTATTCACTGTTATGCGGTGGAATTCTGTGCCCTACTGTCCTCTAGTACTTACCGCTTGCCTGCGTGGAGGTCAGCAAAACAGGTCTTGGCACGTCAGGCTGAGTAAGGCTACGTCACGTCAGGTTAGGTTGGGCAAGGTTGGGCTAGGATATCCTCGACTTTTGTAACATACACTGCTGTTCGAATGATTTCTGCGCTCTGCTGTGACCCATTGTGCTGTGATTGGCTCTGGGAAGCCAGAAACAGTGGCCTCAGCGCGTTATGTTCATTTATGCTACGTTTGCTTATGTCACGTTTTGTTAGGTTAGGATGGGAAAGCTTTGACTTTTGCCCCATGCGCTACAATTCGGTGGATTTTGGCGCTCTACATTGCTCTGCGGTACCCTCCTTGGCTCTCATGAGGCCAGCAATGGTGGCTGTGGCACACGATTTTTGACTACGTTACGTTTGGTTATGTTACGCTTGGTCAGGTTTGGTAATGGTACGCTTGGTCAGGGTTGCTTTGACTTTTGTGCCATACACCGCCATTCGGTGGATTTATGCCCTCAATGCTGCTCTAGTATGCTATCCTTGGCTCTGGGGATGCTATCAATACAAGTCGCGACACCTTATGCTGAGATATGCTACGTCCTGTTCGGTTAGGTTAGGACAGGTTGGGTTTGGATGTCTTCCACTTTTGTGCCATACACTGTAATGCGGCTGATTACTGCGATCTACTGTGCTGTAGTATATTCCGCTTGGCTGCGGGGAGGCCAGCGGCGGAGCTCTCCTCTAGTTAGGCTGAGTTACGTTGCGTTCGTTATATTACATATAGCTTCGACTAGTTAGGATGAGGTAGCTTCGACATTTGCGCTGTACGTTGCCCTTCGGTTGATTTCTGCGCTCTACATTGATCTACTATACTCTCCTCGATTCCCTGGCGGCCGCCAGTAGTGGTCGCGGCACGTTACGTTTAGTTAAACTACGTTAGGTTGGTTTGGGTTAGGACAGGTTAGGTAATGCTATCCCTGACTTTTGTGCGATAAACTGCAATCTGGTGGCGTTCTGCGCTCTACTGTGCTCTAGTATACCCTGCTCGTCTCTGAATATGCCGTCAGTAGTGGTCTCGGCACACTGCGTTACGCTATATTACCTTTTGTTGTATTGCGTTTGCATAGGGTAGGAGAGGGTATATTTGACTTATGTGCAATACGCTGTTATTCGGTAGGTTTCTGCGCTGTACATTACCCTGCTATACCCTGCTCGTCACTGGGGAGGATAGTAATAGTGGCCTCGGCACATTAGGTTGAGCTATGCAACGTTTGTGTGTGTTGTGTTCTTCTAGGTAAGGTTCGGATGTCTCTGGCTGTCGTGGTATAAACTGTTGTTCGGTCGATTCCTGCGTTCCTCTGCGCTCTAGGATATCCCGCTTGGCTCTTGGGAGGCAAGCAATAGTGGTCCCGGCACGTTAGGTAAAGTTCAGCTACGTTCGGTAATGATACGTCTGGATATGTTAGGATAGTGTAGATTCGGCTATTGTGCTGTGCACTGCGATTCTATGGATTTCTGGGCTCTAAATTGCGCTTCTTTACTCCGTTTCACTCTTAGGAGGCCAGCAATAGTGGTCGCTGCAAGTTAGGTTGAGTTAAGTTACGTTCGGGTAGGCTAGGCTACGTTGATATAGGTTAGGATAGCATTGACTTCTCAGCTACACACTGCTATTCTATACACCTCTGCGCCATTCTGTGCGCTATCACACTCTGCTTGTCTCTGTGGACGCCAGGTATAGTGCTCACGGCACGCTAGGTTGAGTAATGTCATGTTCGGTTTTGTTAGGTTAGGTTAGTTTCGTCCAGGATATCTCTGACATTTGCGCTTTACACGGCAATGGGGTCGACCACTATCCTCTACTTTGCTCTAATATGCTCTGCGTGGCTCTGCAGAGGCGACCAATAGTGGTCTCCGCACGTTAGGTTAAGTTATGTAACGTCCGCTTATATTATATTTTGATAGGTTAAGGTAGGGAAGATGGACTTGTGTGCTATGGACTGCTATTCGGTGGATCTGTACGCTCTACATAGGGCTACTATACTCTGCTCACCTTAGGGGAGACCAGAAATAGCGGTCATGGCACGATAGGCTGAGTAAGGCTACGTTCGGTTAGGATAGGTTAGGTGACGTTTGGTTTGGACGACCTTGACTTTAGTGTTGTACGCTGCAATTCGGTAGACTTCTGCGCTCTACTGTGATATGATATGTCCTGCTTCGGTATAGGCCGGACAGGAATAGAGGAATTGTCTCGTTACGATTACATTTCCTACGTTTCATTAGGGTAGGTTAGGTCTTGTTAGGTTAGGATATCTATGACTTTTGTGAAATACACTGCTATCTTATGGCTTTATGAGCTATACTGTGCTCTACTGCATTCCGCTTGGCCGCGGGGAGACCAGCAAATGTGGTCGCGGCACGTTACACTGATTTAGGCTATGTTTGGTGAGGCTCTGTTTGATTGTGTTTGGCTTGGGTAGCTTAGACTTTTCTGATATACACTGCGATTCAATGGATTTTTGCTTTCTACTGTCATCTAATATGTTCTGTTAGAGCGATGCCAGCAACCGCGGCCGCGGCATGTTTGTTTGCATTAGGTTACGTTTGGTTATATTACGGCCGGCTGTGTTATGAGGCTATATCTCCGACTTTTGCGATATAAACGGCTGTTCGGGGATTTCCGCGCTCTGCAGAGCCATAGTATTAGTAGTATTATTAGTTAGGTTAGGTTAGGACAGGTTAGGTTATGTTTGGTTTGGTAAAGCTAGGTTAGGTTAGGTTAGGTTAAATGGAATAGGTTAGGTTAGGTTATGTGGGTTAGGTTAGGTTAGGATAGGTTAGGCTCGGTTAGGCTTAGTTTGGTTAGTATAACTTTGTCTTTCGTGCTATACACCCTTATTCGGTGGATTTCAGCGGTCTGCCGTGCTCTAGTATGTTCTGCTTGACTCCGGCACGGACAGCGATAGTGGTCTCGGTACGTTAGCTTGAGTTGGATTACGTTTGGCTACGTTACGTTTGGTTAGGTTAGGAGAGGAAGCCTAGACTTAGGCGCCGTACACTGCTGTTGGTTGGGTCCCTGCGTTCTAAATTGCTCTACTATACTCCGCCCCACTCGCGGGAGGCCAGCAGTAACGGTCGTGGCTCGTTGGGTTCAGCTGTTTACACTTAGTTATATAAGGATAAGCTATGCTTGGTTAGCATAGCTATGGCTTACGAGATATACAATGTTAGTCGTCTGAATCCGGCGCTCTACCCTCCTCTAAAATATACTACTTGGCTCCGTTGTAGCCAGCAATAGCTGCTGCGGTAAGTTAGCTTGGGTTATGTTGCGTATCGTTTGGTCACGTTTGGCTTGTTTGGGACAGGGTTGCTTTGGCTTTCGTGCTGTAGTCAGCTGTTCGGTGGAATTCTCCGCTCTACTGTGCTCTACTACGCTATGCATTGCTCTATGGAGGCCAGAAATGGTGGCCGCGGCACGTTACGATGAGTTATTGTACGTTTGGTTACTTTATGCTCGGTTAGGTTACGATAGGATAGCTCTTACTTTCATGCTATTCACGGGTATCCCGTGGATTACTGCTCTGTGCTGTCCTCCAATATGCTCTGCTTGGCTCTGGGAAGCCAGCAACATGGTATCCCGTGGATTACTGCTCTGTGCTGTCCTCAAATATGCTCTGCTTGGCTCTGGGAAGCCAACAACCCTGTTCGCGGTGCGTTTGGTTGTGTTAGATTGCGTTTGCTTCGGATAGGTTTCGTTGCGTTAGGTAAGGGTGGCAATAGCCGTCTCGGCATGTTATTTTGATATAAGCCACGATTGGTTAGATTGGGTCAGTGCAGGTCTGGTTTGTATATATTCGACTTTTGTGCTGTACACTCCAATGCGGCGGGTGCCTGCGCTCTTCTGTTCTCCAGTGGCTACCGATCAGCTTTTGGTAGCACAGCAATAGCGGTCTCAGCACGACAGGCTGGCTTATGTTTCGTTTGGTTAGCTTAGGTTAGGTGCAATTCGTTTAGGATATCTTTGTCTTTCGCGCTGCACACAGTTATTCGGCAGAATGCAGCGCTCTACCGTGTTCTACTATATTCTGGTTAACCCTAGCGTGACCAGAAAATTGTTCGCGGCACATTACGTTGAGTCATGCTACGTTCGGTTAGAATACGTTGGTATGCGTTAGGTACGGGTCGGTTTGGCTTTTCCGCTATACACTGCAATTCAATGGATTTCTGAGCACTACTCTCCTCTGCGATGTGCTGCTCGGCTCTTGGCACGCCAGCAATAGTTATTGCGGCCCGCTGGATTGTGTCAGGTCACGTTCGGTTATGTTAGGAGTGGATAGCTTTGACTTTTCCGCTTCATACTGCTATTCGGTGCATTTTTGCGCTCTACTGTGCCCTAGGAAGCTCTGCTTCGCTCTGGGGAAGCCAGGAGTGGTGCTCTCCGCATGAAACGTTTAGCTAGGCTACGTTTGCGTAGGTTACAATTGTTCGGGTTAAGTTCGGATGGATTTGGCTTTTCCGTCATACATTGCGATACTTCGGAATTCGATGTTCTACCCTCCTCTAATATTTAATGCTCCGGTCAGGGGACGACAGCAATTGTGGTTGCGGCACGTTAGTTTGAGTAAGGTTACGTTTGGTTATGTTACAGTTTGCTAGCTTAGGATAGGGTATCTTTGACTTATGTGCCTTAGACTGTGGTCCGGTGGACTTTTTCGCACTGATGCTCTCTAATGTTTTCAGCTTGGCCCTGGGGATGCCAGCAACAGCGTTCAGGGCATGTTGGACGGGGATATGTTACGTTTGGTTAGGTTAGGTTAGGTTTTGCTGGGTAAGGATAGCTTTGGCTTTCGTGCCATTCTATGCTCTTCTGTGGACTTCTGCGCCCTACCGTGCTGTAGTAAATGATGCTTGGCCCTGTGGATGCCATCATTAGTGGTCGCGTCTCGCTATGCTGAGCTACGATACGTTTTGCAAGGTTTTATATGTTTCCGTTAGGTTCGGATAGCTTTGACTTTTCTGCTATACACTGTGATTCTATGGATTTCTGAGCCATACTCTACTCTAATGTGTTCTGCACTGCTCTGGGGAGGCCAGCAATGGTCGTCGCGTCACGTTAGATTCAGTTACTTTATGTTTCGTTAAATTAAGTTCCGTTAAGTTACGTTTCCTTTGGTTAGGGCTGTCAAGCTTCGACTTTCGTGCTATACACTGCTATTCGGTGGATTCCTGCGCTCTGCTGTGCTCTAATATTTTCTCCTTGGCTTTGGGGTGGCCAGCAAACCTGGTCTCGGTACACTAGGTTGAGCTGGGTTAGGTTACGCTAGTTTCGGTTAGGACAGCTTTGCCTTTCGTACTGTTTGCTGTCGCTCAGCGGATTTTTGCCCTCTACTGTGCTCTACTATATTATGCTGGACTCTGGCGGGGCCTGCAATAGTGGTCGCGGCACGTTAGATTTAGTTAGCTTACGTTTGGTTGTGTTACGGTTGGTGAGGTTAGGATAGGATAGCTTTGACTCTTGTGCTATACATTGCCGTTCCATGGATTTCTGCACTCCACAATTCTCTAGTATGTTCCGCTCGGCTCTGTGGAGGCCAGCAATAGTGATCGCGGTTACTTGGGTTGTGTTAGGTTTCTTTTGTCTATATTATGGTCTGCTATGTTAGGAAAGGGTAGCTACGACCTTTTTGCTACCCATTGCTATTCGGCGGAATTCTGCGCCGTACTGTGCGCTACTGTATTCTGCTAGCCGATGCGATGGCCAGCGGCAGCTGCCTCGGCACGTCATGTCGGGTAATGCTACGTTTGGTTTTGTTAGGTTAGGCTTAGTTCGGTTAGGGTAGCTTTGACTTTTGTGCTGTACACTGGTATTCTATGCATTTCTGCCATCTACTATCCTCCAACATTTTCTGCTTCCCTCCGTGGAGGCCGGCAACAATGGTCTCTACATATTAGGTTGTATTACGTTACGTTCGGCTCTGCTACGTTTGGTTAGGTTATGATATGTTAACTCGGCTTCTATGCTGTACACTGCTCTTCGGTTGGTTTCTGCACCCTAATGCGCTCTGATGTGTTCTGCTTGGCTCTGGGGAGGCCAGCAATAGTGGTGTCGGCACGTTACGTTGTGCTAGGGCACACTCCGTGTGTTTAGGTTATTTCAGCTAAGGTTTGGATACATTTGTCCTGTGTGCTGTTCACTGCAATGTGACGGATTCCTGCGCTGTACTGTTCTTTAGTATATCCTGCTTGGCTCTATAGAGGGCAGCAATAGGCATCTCGTCACGTCAGGTTGAGCAAGGTTACGTTCGTCGATGTCAGGTTATGATAACTTCGGTTAGGATACCTTCGACTTTCGCACTACACACTTGTATTGGGTGGATTCCATAGCTCTACTGTGCTCTACTGTTTTCTGCTTGTCTCTGTCGACGCCAGGAATAGTACTCCCGGCACGTTAGGTTGAGATAGGCTACCTTCGGTTGTATTAAGTTTGTGTTTGTTAGGACAGAGTAACGTTGGCTTTTGTGCTATACACTGCTTTTGGGTGGATCTCTGCGCGCTACTGTTATCTAGTATGCTCTGCTTGACTCTGTGGAGGCCAGCAATTCTGGTCGCGGCGATTTAAGTTAGGCTAAATTACGCTTGGTTTGGTTTGATTAGGTTGGCTCAGGTTAGGATACCTTTGACTTTTGTGCTTTATACTGCTGTGTGGCGGACTTCTGTGCTCCCCTGTACTCTGGTACGTTCTAGTTGACTCTGTGGATGACAGCAATATTTGCCTCGGGTTGTTAGGTTGAGTTACATTACGTTTGGTTCTGTTACGTTTGGTTACGTTAGGATAGGATAGCTTTGACTTTTATGCTTTGCTTTGCTCTGCTCTTCTGTTGATTTCTGCGCTATACACTGATGTAATATTCTCTGCTTGACTCTTTGGAGACCAGCAATGGCAGCCTCTGCACGTTATGTTGAGTTATGCTACGTTTGGTTAGGTTAGCTTAGGGCAGACTAGGTTCGGGTATCTTTGATTTTTGTGCTATACACTGCCTTCCTATTGACTTCTGCGCGCTTCTCTGCTCTAGTATATTCTGCTTGGAGGTGTGTAGACCAGCAACACTCGTCCAGGGAGGTTAGTGTGTGGCATCTCACGTTTGGCATCTCGCGTTTGGCATAGTCAGGTTAGGTGAGGTTCTGACATGATAGACATGACTTTTGTGCCAAACACTTCAATTCGGGGGATTTCTGCCCTCTACTGTGCGCTAGCTTACTCTGCTTCGCACTGAAGAGGTCAGCAGTAGTGGTCTATGTACGTTAGGTTGAGTTATGTTACGTATTGCTATCTTGCGTTTGGTTAGATTTGTATAGCATAACCTACAATTTTGGGCTATACTCTGCTATTCGGTGGATCCCTGCGCGCTGCGTTGCTCTACTATAAACTGCTCGTCTTTGGGGAGGCCAGCAATAGAGGACGTGGCGCGATATGTTGTGTCAGGTTTCGCATGGCTATGTCAGGCTTGTCTACGTAGGTTATGTTGGTTGTGGCTTTTGCGTTGAAGAGAGCTTTTCGGTAGATTTCTGCGTTTCACTGTGCTCTAAAATGGTCTGCCCGGCCCTGCGTGGCGAGCGATAGTGGTCTCGTCACGTTAGGTTGAGTTATGCTACTTTTGGGTATGTTACGATTGGTTATGTTTGTAAAGGGCCGCTTCGACTTTCGTGTTATACACTGTTATTATGCGGACTTCTGCGCGCTACTGTGCCCTACTGTTTTCTGCTTGGCCCTGGGGCGTCCAGCAATTGTGGTCACGGCTCGTGAAAATGAGTTATGATTCGTTCGGTTATGTTAAGTTTCTCTAGTTTAAGTGTGTATGGCTTTGTCTTTTCCGCTATACACTGTGATTATATGGATTTCTGCTCTCTACTGTCCTCTAATATGATCTGCTTGTCGATGGGGAGGCCAGCAATAGTGGTCTAGGCACGTTAGGTTGGACTTGGTTGCGTACGTTTGTGATGCGCTTGGTTAGGTTAGGCAGCGTATCTTTGACTTTTGCGCCATACACTGAAACTCTGTGAATTTCTGCGCAGTACAGTGATCAAGTATGCTCTGCATTGCCCTGGGGAGGTCAGAGATAGTGGCCACGGCACGTTAGGTTGAGCTTGGTTACATTCGGTTAAGTTATGTTTGTTAGGGTTAGGTGCGTTTGGCATTGACTTTCTCGGCGAAGACTGTTATTCGGCGGATTTCTACGCTCTACTCTGCTCTACTAACATCTGCTCGCATCTGGGGAGGCTGGCAATACTGGTATCTGCGCGTTAGTTTGTGTTAGGTTACGCTCGGTTATGTCACGGTTGGTTAGGTTAGGATAGGGTAGCTTTGACTTTTGCGCTATGCACTGCGACCCTATGGATTTCTGCGCTCTACCCTCCTCTATTATGCTCTGAGTTACCGTGTGGAGGCCAGCGATACTAGTCGCGGATGGTCAGGTAGCGGTGTACTACGTTCGGTTGTGTTAGGTCAGGTTAGGTTAGGCTTGGGTACATTTGACTTATGTGCTCAGCTTCAACGTTTAACGGACATATGTTCCCTACTGAGCTCTATCGTAATCCGACTGTATCTGGGGACGCCAGCAGTAGTGGTCTCGCCATGTTAGGTTGAATTGGGCTACGCTTGCATATGTTATCTTTTGGATAGGATAGGATAGGCTACTTTGACTTTTGTGCCTTACACTGATATACCGTGGATTTCTGTGATGTACTGTTCTCTGCAAAATTCTGTTTGGCTCTGAAGAGGTCATGAGCAGTGGTCGTTGCACGTTATGTTGAGCTACACTACGTTTGGCTATGTTAGGATAGGCTACGTTCGGTCAGGATGGCTCTCACTTCAGTGCCATACACGGCTATTCGCTGAAATTCTGCGCTCTGCTGTGCTCTAATACCTTCAGCTTGGCTGGGCGGAGGCCAGCAATGGAAGTCTCGGCTCGTTACGTTTAGTTATACTACGCTTGGCTAGGTCGAGTTATGTCTGGTTTGTTTAAGATGGCTATGACTTTTGTGTCACACACTGCTATTCGGTGGATCTCTGCGCACTACTGTGATGTAATATTCTTTGCCTGGCGATGAGGTGGCCAGAAGTAGTGGTCTAGGCACGTTAAGTTTTGTTAAGATACGTTTGATTAGATTAGGACAGGGTAACTTTGACCATTGTGCTATACGCTGATGTTCGCTGGTCTACTGTGCTCTGTTCGCCTCTGATGATGCCAGCCGTAATGGCCGTGGCACGTTATGCTGGGTTAGGTTACGTTTGGTAAGGTTAGATTAAGTTACGTTTGGCTTGCATGGCTTTGACTTTTGCGTTATGTATGCCTATTCGGCGGATTTCTGCGCTCTACTGTGCTCTAGCATATTCAGTTTGGCTCTGTGGAGGCCAGCAGTAGTGGTCTCGGCACTTTAGGTTTAGTTATTCTATGTTCGGTTAGGTTAGGTTCGAATATGTTTGGCTAATGTAGCTTGTACATTTCTACTGTACACTAGTTTTCGGCCGATACCTGTACACTGAATTGCTCCACGAGAATATGCTAGTCTCTGGGAGGACATCGATAGCGGTCGTGGCAGGTTTGGTTCTGTTATGCTACGTTTGGTTAGGTTAGGCTTGGATAAGATTGCAGAGGATGGCTTTGACTTCTGTACTATACACTGCTGTTCGGTGGTCTCCTGCGCCCTACATATCTCTACTTTCCTCTGTTCGATTCTCGGTATGCCAACAGCGGTGTTCCCTGCATTTTGGGTTGAGTTAGGTCACGTTTGGCTGGGTTACGTTAGTTTGGGTTAGGTAGGGATTGCTTTGACCTTCGTGGTATAAACTTTTTTTTCGGTGGACTTCTGCTATCTACTCTCCTCTAATATGATCTGTTCGGCTCTGAGGAGGGCAGCAATAGAGGTATCGGCACGTTAGGAGAAGTTAGGTTACTTTTGGTTACGTTACGTTTGGTTATGTTAGGATGTGGTAGCTTTGACATTTGTGCTGTACACTGCTAAACGATGAATTTCTGAGCTCTACTGTGCTCTAGGATATTCTGCTTGACACTGGAGAGGCCAGAAACGGTAGTCTCGGCTCTTTATGTTGGGTTATGTTACGTTTGGTTGGACTGTGTTTGTTTTGGTTTGGTTTGGATAGCTTGAACTTTCTTGGCAGAGACTGTTATCAGGTTCATCTCTGCGCTCTAATGTGCTCTACTATACCCGCCTTGACTCTGGGGATGCCAGCATCAGAGGTCGCTGCACGTTAGGTTGAGTTAGGTTACGTTTGGGTATGCTAAGTTTGGTCAGGTTGGGGAAGGACTGCTTTGACTTTTGTGCTACACACTGCTATTCGGTGGATTTCTGCGCTCTACTATTCACCAGTATGCCCTGCTTTGCTCTGGGGTGGCCAGAAACGGTGACCGCCGCGCGTTAAGTAGAGTGAAGTTACGTTTGGATAGGTTATGTTTGTTTGGTTAGGTTTGGCTCTTCTCGGTTAGGTTAGGATACCTTTGACTTTTGAGATATACACAGAGTGCGGTGGATTGCTGCGCTCTACTGTGCTCTAGTACGTGCTGCTTGGCTCTGGACATGCCAGTAATTGTCGTCTCGGCACGTTATGTTGAGGTATGCTACGTTTGTCTTTACTACGTTTGGACATGTTAGGACAGAGTAGCTTCGAATTTTGAGCTGTTGACAGCTACTCGCTGGATTTCTACGCTGTACATTGCTCTACTAAACTCTGGCTTCTACTAAAATCTGGGGAGGCAAGTCATTTTGGTTGCTGCACGTTAGGTTGAGTTAGGTTACGTCTGGTCAGGTTAGGTTATGTTGGGTTAGGGGAAGGCGGCTATGTCATTTGCGCGATACACTGCTTTTCGGTGGATTTCTTCGATCTACTCCGCTGAAATATATTCTGCTTGGCTCTGGGGATGCCAGGAGCAGTGGTCGCGGCACGTTATGTTATGTTAGACTGCGTTTGTTTGTGTTAGGGTGTGTCAGGTTAGGTCAGGCTATCCTTGACTTTTGTGCTGTACACCTAACAGCGGCATATTTCTGCGCTCTACTGTGCTCTAGCTCACTTTGCTTGGCTCTAGGGTGGCCAGTAATAGTGGCCGTGGCAAGTTATTTTGAGTTGGGTTACGTACGGTTCTGCTACGTATGGTTATCATAGGAGAGGACAGCTTTGACTCCTGTGCTATACACGGCTATTCGGTGGCCCTCTGCTCTCTAGTCTCCACTAATACGTCCTGCTTGGTCCTGGAGAGTTCAGTAATAGATTTCCCGGTACGTTAGGTTGTGTTATGTTACGTTTGGTTATGCTAGGATCGGTTAGGTTAGGATTAGACAGCCCCTGACCTTTGTGCTATAGGCTGCTACTCGGTGAACTCCTGCGCTATACTTTGCTCTGCTATGCCCTGCTCGGCTCTGCGAATGTCAGCAATTGTGGTCGTGGCACGTTACTTTGGGTTAGGTTACGCTTGGTTAGGTTAGGTTTGGTCTTGAAATGTTTTGTTATCCTTGACTTTTGTGCTATACACTGCATTGCGGCGGATTCCTGCGCTCCACTGTGCTCTAGTATACACCGCTTGGCACTGGTTACGACTGCAATAGTGGTGTCGTCGCGTTAGGTTGTGCTATGATACATATGGCTGCGTTATGTTTGGTTAGGTTAGGATAGGGTTGCGTCGGCATTTGCTTCATACACTGCCCGCTATGCAGCGGAATTCAGCTCTCCATTTTAATCCAATATGTTCTGCTACGCCCTGCGGTGGCCGGTAATCCTGGTCGCGGCACGATATGTTGAGATATGTTACGTTTGGCTTAGGTACGGTTGGATAGGTTAGAATACGGCAGCCTTGACTTCAGCGCCATACACATATTCGGTGGATTTCTGCCCTCCGCGGTGCTCTAGTATACTCTGCTTGCCTCTCGGGGGGGGGGGGGGGGGGGCAGCGATAGTGGTCTCGGCACGTCAGGTTAAGTTATGTTACGTTCGTTAATATTTCGCCTGGACAGGTTATGAGAGGTTAGAGTTGCCTTTCGTGCTATACACTGCTCTTCGGTAGATTTCCACGATCTACGCCGCTCTAAAATGATCTGCTTGGCCCTGGGTCGCCAGCAATGGTAGTCTCGGCACGTTATTTTGACTTATGCCACGTTCAGTTAAGTTCGTTTCGGGCTGGCTAGGTTAGGGTATCTTTGATATTTATGTAATACTCGGCCGGTCTATGCGCTCCTGCTGGCTGCTCTCCTCTAATATGTTGTGCTTCGCGATGTGGAGGGCAGCAATACTGCTCCAGGCACGTTCGGTTGGACTTGGTTCGCGATTGGTTATGTTACGTTCGGTTAGGTTAAGTTTGTTTGGGTTAGGTTTGGATAGCTTTGACTTTCCAAGCATAGACTGCTATTCTATGGATCACTGTGGGCTACTCTCCTCTGATATGTTCTGCTCGACCCCGGGAGACCAGCAGTTGTGGGCGCTGCATGTGAGTTGTTCTCATGTTACGTTTGGTTATTTCACGGTTGGTTAGGTTAGGACTGTATAGCTTTGACTTTTGTGCTAGACACTGCTAATCGGAGGATTTCTTCACTCGACTGCGCTCTAATCTTTTCTGCTTGCATGTAGGGAGGCCAGCAAGCGTGGTCTCTCCGCGTAAGATTGAGTTCTGTTACGTTTGTTTATGCTACGTTTGATCAGGTTAGGATAGTGCAGCTTAGTCTTTTGTAATATACACTGCGATTCTATGGATTTCTGAAGGCTCCTCCCCAATACTATTTTCTGCTCGACTATGGGGATGCCAGCAATTGTGGTCAAGGCACGTCAGGTTGAGATAAGCTACGTTTTGCTACCTTAAGCTTGGCAATGTTATAATAGGGAAGCTTGGACTTTCGTGCTGTTCATTGCTGTTCGGTGGATTTCAACTCTCTACTGCGCGCTAATATTTTCTAATTGGAACTGGGCAGGCCAACAAGGGCGGTCTTGGCACGTACGGTTGAGTAATGTTACGTTTGGTTAGGTCATGTCTGGCTAAGTTCGGTATGGATATCTTCGACATTCGTGCTATACACTCTTATTCGGTGGCTCTTTGTGCTCTACTGCGCTCTGCTATAATCTGATTGGCCGTCGGGAGGACGGCTTTAGTCCCATCGGCACATTAGGTTAATTTATATTTCGTTTTGTTAGGTTAGGTTAGGTACATTTCGGCGTGGATAGCTGCGACTTTCGTGCTATACACTGCCATTCCCAGGATTTCTGCGCTCTACTGTGCTCTACTTTATTCTGCTTGGCCATGCGGTGGTCAGCAATGGTGGCCGCGGCACGATAAATTGTGGTAGACTACGTTTGGTGAGGCTACGTTTGTTTGGATTATGTCTGGATAGCTTTGACTTTTCTGCTAAGCACTGCGTATATATGGATTTTTGGCGCTTGATTCTCCTCTCGTATATTTTGCTTGGCTATGGGGAGGGTAGCAATGGTGGTCCCGGCACGTTGGATAGCGTTACGTTACGTTTGGTCTTGTAACGATTGCTTATGTTAGGAGAGGATAGCTACCTCTTTTGTGCTGCATACCGCTATTCGGCACATTTCTGCCCTCTACTGCGCGCTAATATTTTCTGCCTTGCTCTGGGGAGGGTAGCAACAGTGGTCTCGGCATGACAGGCTGTGCTTGGTTACGTTTCGTTAGGTTAGGTTAGGTTATGTTAGGTTGGGACAGTTTTGACTTTCGTGTTGTACACTCTTATCCGGTGCACTCGTGAGTTCTACTCTGCTCTAATACATTCTGAATGGCCATGGGGATGCCAGCAATATTGGTCGCGGTAAGTTATGTTGAGATAAGCTTCGTTAGGTTAGGATACGTGTGTCTGTGTTATGTCCTGGTAGCTCCGTCGTGTCTGCTATACACTTCAATTTCGAGAATTGCTGAGCTCTACTTTACTTTAACATTTTATGCTTTGCTCTGGTTAGGCCAGCAATAGTGGTCTCTGCACTTTGGGCTGAGCTATGTTACGTTTGGTTATGTGACGTTTGGTTATGTCAGGATAGAGCAGCTTTCGAATCCACTCAGTTGATTTTTGCGTTCTACTGTGCTCTAATTTATTCTCGTTGCGCTAGGTGGTGTTACGTTACGCTTGGTTAGGTTAGGTTGCGTTAGGTTGGGTTAGGACAGCTTTTACTTTCGTACTATACACTGCAATCCGGTGGATTTCTGCGCATTAGTGTGCTCTGCTATATTCCGCATAGCCCCGGGTAGGATAGCAACTTTCGCGTCCCGTTATGTTGAGTTAGGCTATGTTTGGTTAGGTCATGTTTGGTTATATTAGGCTATGGCGGCTACGACTTCCGTGCTGTGCACATTTTTCCGGCGGGTTCCAGTGATCTAATGTGCTCCACTGTATTCTGCTTGGCTCTGTGAAGACCGGCAGCAGTGGTTGCTGCACACTCCTTTGAGCTACCCTACGTTCGGTTAGGTTAGGCTAGATCAGGTTATGTTGGGATATCTTGGACTATTGTGCTCTTCGCTGCAATGCGGAGGATTTCTGCGATGTACTGTGCTCTAGAATTATCTATATGTCTCTGTGGACGTCAGCAATATCTGCCACGTCATGTTGGGTTGAGCTAGGCTCGGTTATGCTACTTTGACTTTTGTGCTATACACTGTTATTCGGCGGAATTCTGTGAACTACTGTGATCTAGTATGTTCTGCTTGGCTCTGGGGAGGCTGGTAACGGTGGTGGTGGCACGAAAGGTTTTGCTAGGCTTCGCTTGGTAGTGCCACGGTTGGATAGGTTAGGAGAGAATAGTTGTGACTTATGTCCAATACATCGCTATTCGGTGGCTTCCTGCTCTCAACTGTGTTCCAGTATATTCTACTTTGCCCTGGGAATATCACAAATGGTGGCCTCGAAGCGTTAGGTTGTGGTGGTTAGGGTTTCTTTGACATTGGCGCAATACACTGCCATTCTGAAGGCTCCTGCCCTCTACTGTGCCCTAATATGCCCTGCTTTGCGACCGGGAGACTAGCAATATTTGGCTAGGCATTTTAGGTTTAGTAATCTTACGTTCGGTTATGCTGCGATTTGTTTGGTTATGCTAGGACATCCTTGACTCTTGTGCCGTACAATGCAATGCAGCGGACTACTGCACTCTACTGTGCTATAGTATATCCTGCGGGTCGCTGGGGAGGCCAGCAATAGTGGTCCCGGCACGATAGGTTCAGTTATGTTACGTTTGGCTATATTATGTTTGGTTACGTTAGGATAGGACAGCTTTGACTTTTCCGCTATAAACGTCTACTCGGCGGATTACTGCGCTCCAGCGTGCTCTAATAAGCTCTGCTTTGCTCCGGAGAGTCCAGAAATAGTGTCCGCGGCACGTCAGGTTGTGTTAGGTTACGGTTGATTAGGTTGCCGTAGATGGGGTTATATTTGTATTTCTCTTCCTCCTCTGCTAAACACTGCAATTCTATGGATTTCTGCGCTCTACTCTCCTGTAATATTTTCTCCTTGCCTCTGGGGAGTTCAGCAATGGATGTCTCGGCACGTTAGGTTGAGATAAGTTAGGTTCTGCTATGTTACGTTTGATTAGGTTAGGATTGGACGCCTTTGACTTTTGTTCTGTACACCGCGATTCTATGGATTTCTGCCACCTGATTTCCTCTAATATGCTCTGCTTGTCTCTGGGGAATGTAGCAATAGCGGCCTCGGCTCGTTAGGTCCACATTTGATACGTTTGATTAAGTTAGGACAGGATAGCTTTGACTCTTGCGCTATGCACAGCGATCCTATGGAGTTCAGCGCCCTACTGCGCCCTAACATGCTCCGCTTTCCACTGGTCAGTTCAGCAGTATATGTCTCGGCACGTTAGGTTGAGGACGGTCACGCTTGGCTACGTTGCGTTTGGTTAGGTTAGAAAGGTATAGCTCTGACTTTGCGCCATACACTGCTACTCGGTGGATTTCTGCGCTCTTCTTTGTCCTACTATAATCTGCTCGACTCTGTGGATTTCAGCAATAGTGGCCGTTCCACGATGGGTTCAGTTACGTTACGTTCGGTTAGGTTAGGTTAGGCTAAGCTTGGTTGGGATGACTTTAACTTTCGTGCTACACACAGTTATTAGGTGGACTTCTGCGATCTACTGTGTCCTACTATATACTGCCTGCCTCTAGGAAGGCCAGAAGCCGTGGCCGCGGCACGATATGTTGAAATAGGCTACGTTCTGCTACGTTAGGTTGTGTTAAGTTCGGTTAGGATAGCTTTGACTTTCGTGCTGTACACTGATATTCTGTGACTTTCTGCGAGCCACTGTGCTCTAATATATACTGCTTGGCTTAGGGGAGGACAGCAACAGTGGTCGCGTCACATTACGTTGTGTTATGCTGCATTTGTATATGTTACGATCGTTTGGGTAAGGTTCGGTTAGCTTTGACTTTTCTGCTGTACACTGCGATTCCATGGACCTCTGTGCTCTACTCTCGTATAATACACTCTGCTTGGCTCCGTGGAGGCCAGCAATAGTGATAGCGGCACGTTAGGTTCTGTATGGGTACGTTTGGCTATGTTACGTTTGGTTTCGATAGGGTAGGGTAGATTTGTATTTTGTGCTATAGGCTGATATTCTCGTAGGGCTTCTGCGCTCCACTGTGACCTGGTATGCTCTTCTCGAGCCTTTGGAAGCCAGCAAAATTGGTCTCGGCACGTTAGCTAGAGCTATGTTACGTTTCGTTTGGTTAGGTTTGGTTGGGCTTGGTTTGATTGCTCTTACTTTGGTGCTCTACACTATCTCTCAGTGGATATTCGCGATCAACTGTGCTCTAATATGTTTTGCTCTGCGAAGTGTGGCCTGCAGCTGTGGTCGCGGCACGTTATGTTGTGTTACGATGCGTTTGGTTAGGTTACGGCGGGTGAGGTTAAGTTGGCGTATCTTTGACTACTATGATATACACCGCAATGCGGCGGACTTTTGCGCCCAACTGTACTCCAGTATATTTTTTTCGTCTCTTCGGAGGCCAGCCATAGTGATCTCTACCCGTTCGCTTGAGTTAGAGTACGTTCGGTTATGTAACGTTTGGAAAAGTTAGGACAGGATAGCTTTGACTTTTGTGCTGTACGGTGCGATTCTATCAATTTTTGCACCCCACTCCCCTGTAATATGTCCTGTTTCGGTGTGGTGAGTGTAGCAATATTGGTCTCGGTACATTTTGTTGAGCAACGTTACGTTTGGCTATGTTTCGTTTGGTTGTATTAGGACATGATAACATTGACTTTTGTGCTACACACTGCTTTTCGGTGAATTTCTGCACTCTACATTGCTCTTCTACATCCTACTCGACTCTGCGGAGGCCAGTAACGCAGGTCGCGGCACGCTAATTTCAGGTACGATACGTTCGGAAAAGTTAGGTAAGGTTAAGTTTCGTTTAGATGCCTTTGACATTTGTGCTATACTCTGCAATTCGGTGGGTGTTGGCGCCCTAGTGTTCTCTAATATGTTTTGTTTGACTCTGGGGAGGCCAGAAATGTTCGTCTCGGCACGATAGGTTGAGTTGTGTTACGTTTGGTTAGATTAGGTTACGTTGAGTTGCGTTAGGGGATCTTTGGCTTTTGTATTACACACTGCTGCTCTGTCGATTGCAGTGTCCTACATTTCTCTCCTATGCTCTGCCTGGCTCTCGTTAGGCCAGCAATGGCGGTCGTGGCACCCCAGGGTGCGATACGTTACGGTTGGATGTGTTACATTTGGTCAGGTTAGGAGGGGATAGCTACGACTTTTGCTCAATACGCTGATATTCAGAGGATTTCTCCGCTCTACTGTGCTTTAATACGCTCTGCTTTGCTCTGGGCAGGCCAGTAATAGTGGCCGTGGGTCGTTAGGTTGCGTTAGGTTACGTTTGACTAGGTTACGTTAGCATGTGTCACGCTTGGATAGCTTTGACCTTTCTGCTATACACTGCCATTCTATTGACTGCAGCGCTCCACTCCCCTCTAATAAGTGCTGCTTGGCGATGGGGAGGCCAGCAATGATGGTGTAAGCACGTTAGGTTTTGCTATGTTACGTTCAGTTATGTTACGATCTGTTAGGTTATGACAGCATAGTTTAGACTTTTGAGCTTTACTCTGCTATTCGACGGGCTTCTGCGCTCTACATTGCTCCACTATACTCTCGTCGTCTCCCGGGAGGCCAGACATAATGGTCGCCGCGCGTTAGGTCTGGTTAGATTACGCTTGGTTATTCTAGGCTGCGTTGTGACAGGCTAGGATAGCTTCGATGTTTGTGCTAAACACTGCTACTCAAAGGGCTTCTGCGCTCTTGTGTGCGCTATCACACTCTGTTTGTCTCTGTGGACGCCAGGAATAGTGCGCGCGGCGCGATAGGTTTAGTTATGTAACGTTTGGTTTCGTCAGGTTTGGACAGGTTTGGTTAAGACAGACTTGCCTTTTGTGCTATACACTGCTATTTGGAAGATTTCAGCGTCCTACATTTCTCTGCTTTACTCTGCACCGCTCTCGTGAGCCCAGCAATTGCGGTTTCGGCTCATTATTTTGACGTGTGCTACGTTTGGTTGGGTTATGTTAGTGTGTATTTGGCCTGGATAGCTTTCACTTTCGTGGTATACATTGCAACTCGGTGGATTTCCGCTCCCTACAGTTCTCTGCTACACCCTGTTCGGGTGTCGGGAGGTGAGTAATAGTGGTCGCGGCCGGTTACATTGTGATAGGCTACGTTGGTCAGGTTAGTTTAGGCCACGTAAGGTTTGGATGCCTTTGACTTTTGTGCTATAAACGTCATTGCGGTGGATTTCTGAACTCTGATGTGCTCTAGTGCATTCAACTTGCCTCTGTGTAGGCCAGCAATGGTGGTCTCGGCACGTTAGGTTGACATATGCAACGTTTGGTTATGTTAGGATAGGTTAGCTTCGACTACTGTGCTGTGCACAGCGATTCTATGGATTTCGTCACTCTACTCACCTCTAGTATGTTCTGCTTGGATCTTGGAGGGCAGAAATGTGTGTCTCGGAACGCTAGGTGGGCTTTGTTACGTTTGGTTATGTTAAGCTTGATTGCGAAATGTTGGGATGTCTTTGACTTTCGTGCTATACGCTGCCATTCCATGGGCATCAGCGCTTTACTTTCCTCTAATATGCCCCGCTTGGTGACATTGATGCCAGCAATAGTGGGCTAGGCACGTTAGGTTGGGATTGGTTACGCTTGGTTACGATAGGTTAGGTCTGGTTAGAATGTGTATCTTCGACTTTTGTGCCATTCAGTGTAATGCGGTGGATTTCTGCGCTCTACTATGGTCTAGTACATTCAGCTTGTCTCTGTCGAGGCGAGCAATAGTGGTCTCGTAATGTCAGGTTGAGTGAGACTGAGTCTGGATGTACCAAGTTTGGCAAGGCTAGGATACGCTAATTCGTCTTTTGTGCCGTACACCGCTATTCGGTGAGTTTCTGCGACCTAACGTGCTCTGATATGCCCCGCTTGGCTCTGGGGTAGCCGGTGTAAGTGTTCCAGGTAGGTTAGTTTGGAAAAGATTACGTATCGTTAGGTTGGGATAGGAAGGCTCGGTTAGGATTTCTTTGAATTTTGTGCTATAAACTGCTATTCGGTGGATTCCTGCGCTCTACATTGCTGCAATATAATCTGCTCCAATCTGCGTATGCGGGCAATAGTGGCCGCGGCACGTTATGTTGAGCCATGTTACGTTTTGATAGGATAGGTTAGGCTACGTTTGGTTACTGTAGCTACAGCTCTCGTGCTGTACACTGTTGTTCGGTATATTCCTGTGATGTACTGTGCTCTACTGCATTCCATGTGACTCTGGTGTGGCCAGGAGCAGTGGTCGCTGCACGTTGCGTTGAGCTGTGCTATGCTTGGTTAGGTTACGTTAGGCCTGGTTAGGTTAGGGTATCTTCGGCTTTAAGGCCACTCACTGCCATGCAGTGGATGTCTGCACACTACAGCGCTCTAGTACATACGGGTTGCCTCTACGGTGGCCTGCAATAGTGGTCTCGTCATATTAGGTTGAGCTAGGCTACGTTTGGTTGTGTCGCGTTTGGCTAGGTTAAGATATGCTACTTCGACTTTCGTAATTTTCACTGCTATTCGGTGGATTTCTGCTCTCTAATGCGCACTAACATGCTCTGCTTGGCCCTGGGGAACAGCAATATTGCTGTCGTCACGTCATGTTGAGTTACACTACGTTTGGATGGGTTAGGTTTGGGATTGTTTCGTCAGGATACGTTTGACTTTTGTGCTATACGCTGCAATGCGGTGAATTTCTGCGCCCTGCTCTGCTCTAATATTCTCTGCCTGGGTCTATGGAGTCCAGCAGTAGTAGCCTTGACACGCTAGGTTGAATTATGTTGCGTTTGGTTGAGTTAGGTTAGGCCTAGGTCGGTCATGTTAACTTAGACTTTCGTGGTATACACTGCTCTTCGGACTATTTCAACGCTGTACTGTGCTCTACTATATTATAATCAGTCCCGGGAATGCCAGCAATATTGGCCTCGGCACGTAAGGTTGATTTATGTTTCGTTTGGTTGGGTTATGTTAGGCCAGATTAGGGTAGGATATCTTTGACTTTCGTGCCATAAACTGCTATTCGGTGCATTTCTGTGACGTCCAGCGCTCTACTATATTCTGCTTGGTTCAGTGGATGCCGGAAGCAGCGGTCTCGGCACGTTAGGTTGAGCTATGCTACGTTCGTGTATGTAACGTTTGGTGCGGATAGGTTATTATAGTCCAGTCTTTTTTGCTGTACACTGCAATTCGCGAACTTCTGCGCTCTACTGTGTTCTAATGTCATCTGCTTGGCTTTGTGGAGGCCAGTAGCTGTCGTCAGGGCACGTTGAGTTAAGCTATGCTACGCTAGAAGGTGGTAGGTTAGGTCAGGTTAGGTTAGGATATCCTCGACTTTTTTGCGGTTCAGTGCAATACGGTGGATTTCTGCGCTCCGCTGTGCACTAGTATATTCCGCTTGTGTCCGTGGAGGCCAGGAGCAGTATGCGCGGAACGCTATTAGAGTTGTGCTACGTTCTTTGTGTTTATGTTGGGTTAGGATAATATAGGTTATCCTCGACCTCTGTGCTATACCCTGCCTCGTCGCGTTAGATTGAGCTGCGTTACGTTTGGCTATGTTACGTTTGGTGAAGTTAGGAGAGAGTAGTACAGACTTCTGTGCTATAGACAGCTATGCACACATAACTGCGATTTTCTGTGTTTTAATATTTTCTGCTTGGCGTTGGAGAGGCCGGCAACAGTGGCCTCGGCACGTTAGCTTGGGGTAGGTTACGTTTCGTTAGGTTAGTTTGGGAATGTTTGGTTAGGATTGCTTTCAATTTTGTGCTATACGCAGCTGTTCGGTCGATTTGTGCGCTCCATATTGCTATGCGATTCTCTGCTCAACTCTGGGGAGACGAGCAACTGTGGTCGTGACATGATATGTTAAGTTATGTTATGTTCGGTTAGGCTATGTTTGGTTAATTTTTGCGAGGATAGCTTTGACTCTCGTGCTCCACAACGATATACGGAGGATTCCTGCGATCTGCGGTGCTCTACTGTATTCTGTTTGGCTCTGTGGAGGCCGGAAACAGTGGTCGCGGTACGTTATGTTGTGTTATGCTAAGTTTGGTTTGGTTAGCTTATGTGAGGTTAGGTCGTGGTATCTTCGACTTCTGCGTTGTACACTGCAATCCGCTGGATTTCTGCCCTCTAGAGTGCTCTAGAAGATTATGCTTGTCTCTGTGGAGGCCTGCAACGCCGGTCTCGTCTGGTTGGGTCGAGCTAGGCTACATTTGGTTACGCTACGTTTGGCTAGGATTGGCTACTTTGACTATAGTGCTTTACACTGCTATTCGGTGGATTTCTGCGCTCTAATGCGCCCCAATATTTTCTGCTTGATTCTGGGGATGTCGCATTGGTGGCCTCGGCACGATGGGTTGAGTTAGGTTAGGTTTTTCTAGGTTACATTCGTTTGTTCTAGGTCCAGGTAGCTTTGACTTTTCTGCTATACACTGGGATTCTACGAATTTTTGTGCTCTACTCTGCTCTAATATGTACTACTCGCCTCCTGGGAGGCCTAAAATAGTTGTCGCGGCACGTTAGGTGTAGTTACGTTACGTTTGGTTATGTTAGGATTGGTTTGGTTAGGAAAGGATAGCTACGACTTTTGTGCTATGCACTGCCGTACGGTGGATCCCTGTGTTCTACTGCGCTCTAGTATATTCTGCTTGGCCCTGGGGATGCAAGCAACAGTGGTCTCGGCACGTTGGTTTCTGTAACGTTACGTAAAGCAATAGCGACCACTATTGCTGGCGTTCCCAGATACGAGCGGGATTACCAGAGCATATTAGGAAGCAGAAATCCGCTGCACTTCAGTGCAAAGGACAGAAGCCAAAGATATACTACCCTAGCCTGACCTAACCTGACCAATCGGAGCATAGCCTATCTCAACATAGCGTGCCGATGCCACTAATGCTGGCCCTCCCAGAGACTAGCAGAACATACTAGAGCACGGCAGAGCGCAGAAATCCTCCGCACTCAAGTGTACAGCGCAAAAGACAATGACATCCTATCCTAACGCGGAAAATTATAACCTGACCGAACATAACCTAACTCTACCTAACGCGCAGCGGCGACCGTTTCTGGCCTCCTCAGAGCAAACTACAGCATATTAGATCACAGTAGAACGCAGAAATCTACCGAATAGCAGTTTATAGCGCAAAAGTACATTCTATCCATACTTAAGCCAGACAAATGTAGCTTTGCCAAACGTAGCCTAGCTCAACCTCACCTACATAGACAGCGACTGCTGGCCTCCCCAGTGCCAAGCGGAGTATATCGGAGCACCGTAGAGCGCAGGAATCCACCGAAAAGCAGTTAATTGCACAAAAGTCATAACTACACTAACCTAACCCCGCCCACCCTGTCCTAACCAAACGTAATCTAGTACAACCTAGCGTACCGCGGCCAGTATTGTTGACATCCACAGCGCCGATCTGAACATATTAGAGGAGAGAAGAGAGCAGGAATCAATAGTTTCACAATGTATAGCAGAAAAGTCGAAGGTATGCAAACAAAGCGTAAGCTAACATCCAATAGACAAACGTATCCTATCTCAACCTAATGTGCCGAGAATACTATAACTGGCTTCCCCAGAGACAAGTAGAACATACTAGAGTACAGAAGAGCGCAGAAATCCAACCAGGAGCATAGTATAGTCAAAAGTCAAGTCCATCATAAGCAAACATATTCCAATCCCGCCTAACCGAACGTAACCTAACTCAACCTATCTTGTCACGAGCACTATTGCAGGCAACCTCAGAGTCGAGCACAGTATAGTAGAGCAATGTAGAGCGCAGAAATCCACCGAATAGCAGCGTATGGTGCAAAAGTCAAAGTTATCCTGCCCAACCTAACCAAACGTGACATAACCAGACGAATTCAAATGCAACCTACTGTGCCTAGACAACTTTTGCTGGTATCCCCATCGCCAAGCAGAACATATTAGAGCAGGGTAGATCGCAGAAGCCAATATATTGGCAGTGAATAGCAGAAAAGTCGATGCCATAGTAGCCTGACGCAAACAAACCTAACCTAACCGAACGTAACCTAACTTTATCCAACGTGCCGAGACCATTTTAGCCGGCCAACCCAGAGACAAGCAGAGAAAATTTGGACGCGGTAGAGCGCAGAAACCCACCGAGCAGCAGTTTATAGCACAAAAGTCGAAGCTATCCTAGCCTAACCTAACCAAGCATAACATATACAAACGCCACATAACACAACCTAAGTTGCCTAGACCACTATTGCTGACTTCCACCGAGCCAACCAGAATATACTGGAGCACGGGGGGCACAGCAATCCACTGCTTTGCCGTGTAAAGCACAACCGTCAGAGGTATACGTACCTAATCTTGCCTAAACTATCCCAACCGAGCGTACCATAACTCAACGTAACGCGGCTATGCCACAAATACTGGCGCACCCAGATACATGCTTAACATATTAGTGCCCGGTAGAGTGCGGAAATCCGCCGCATAGCAGTGTATAGCGCAAAAGTCGGAGCTAGTCCCTCCTGACATAGCAAATCGTAACGTAACCAGACGTAACCAAACAGAACCTAAGGATCGACGACCACTATTACAAGCTTCCACACAGCCAAGAACACACTAGTCCACAGTAGATAGCAGACGTCCACCGCACTTCAGTGTATAGCGCAAAAGTGAATGCCACCCTAACCTAACCCAAAATAATCTAACCCAACCGAACGTAATCAAACTGAACCTAACGTGCTGTCACCAGCATTTCTGTGCTCCACAGAGACAACCAGAGCATAACAGAGGAGAGTGGAGCGCAGAAAACAATAGGATCGCAGTGTATAGCGGAAAAGTCGAAGCTATTCAAACCAAACCAAAGCCAGCATAGCATAACCGTACGTACCCTAACTCAACTAAACGTGCCTGGACAACTATTGCTGACCTCCACAGAGTCGAGCAGAACATATTACAGGAGAGTAGAGTGCAGGAATCCAACGAATGGCGGAGTGTAGCACAAAAGTCGAAGCTATCCTCTCCTAACCTAACAAACTGTAACATAACCAAACGAAACCTATCTTTACCTAAAGAGCAGAGTCCACCATTGCTGGCCTCCCCAATGTAAAGCAGAGATTATTAGGTCACAGTGGAGCGCAGATATCGACGGAGCAGCAGTGCATAGCACAAAAGTCAAAGCTGCCCTGGCCTAACGTAATCAAACATAGCATAATCAAACGTAACCTAACTCCACCTAACCGCCCTACACCACTATTGCTGCCCTCCCCGGGACCAAGCAGAATATACTACAACACAGTAGATCACACACATCCGCGGCATTTCAGTGTACAGCACAGAAGCCAAAGATATGCCAACCCAACTTGATCCAACTTACCCTAAACGAACGTTGCCAAACCCGGAGTAACGTGCGAAGACAGCTATTGCTGTATTTCCCATAGCCAAGCTGATCATATCGGATGCCATTGGAGCGCCAAAATCCGCCGAGTAGCAGTGTATAGCACAAAAGTCAAAGCTATCCTAAATTGTCCATACGTAATATAACCAAACGCAACTTAACTTGACCTAACCTTCCGATACCGCTATTGCTGAATCCCCAGGGCCAAGTAGAATATACTAGAGCACAGCAGGGCGCAGGGAGCCTCCAAAGGACAGCGAATATCACAAACATCAAGGATATCCTAACGCTACCTAATCCAACCTGACAAAACCAAACGTGGACTAACTAAACCTAACGCGGCGAGACCATTTTTTCTGGTGGCGCCCCGAGTACCAAGCAGAACGTACCAGAGCCCAGTAGATCGCAGAAGTCCTCTGATTAGCTGTGTATACCACGAAGCCCAAAGATGTGCAAACCTAATTCAAACTAACGTAACCTAACCGAATGTAGCATGAATCAACCTAACGTGCCGAGACCACTATTGCTGGCCTCCTCAAATCAGGGCAAAGCACATTGGGGCAGAGTAGACGACAGAAATCCCCCTAGTAGCAGTGTATGGCAAAAAGGTCAAAGGTATCCTCTCCTAACCGAACCAATCGTAACATACACAAATGAAACCTAACACAACCTAACGTGCATCGAATACCATTTCCGGCCTCCCCAGATTGGAGCAGGGTACAGTAGAGCACAGTAGATCGCAGAGGCACATCTAATAACAGTCTATGCGAAGAAAGTCAAAGCTATCCGGAGATAACCATAGCCATAAACGTAACATGGCCAAACGAAGTCCGACTCATCCTTAAGTGCCGGAGCCGCTATTACTAATCTCGTCAGAGCCAAGCAGGGCATAGTAGAGGAGAGGAGAGCGCAGGAATCTATAGAATTGGTGTATATGGCGGAAAAGTCAAAGACATCCTGTCCTAACCTAACCAAAGCTAATATAGACAAACGTAACCTAACTAAGACTGACGTGCCGCGACCACTATCGCAGGCCTACCCAGGGTCGACTAGAGTATATTATAGCACAGTAGAGAGCAGAAATTCACCGAGAAACAGTGCAAACCACGGCAGCCAAAGCTCTCCAAACCTAAACAAAGCTAGCATAGCCTAACGGAACGTAGAATAACACAACCTAACCTGCCGGGGCCACTACTGCTGGCCTTGGCAGACCCAAACAGGGTGTGCTAGACCACAGTGGAGCGTGGAAGTAGGCAGCAATGCAGTGCAGAGCACAAAAGTCGAAGGAATCATGGACAAACCTGTCCTATCCAAACCTAACCAAACGTAACGTAACTCAACCTTACGTGCCGCGACCAGTATTGCTGGCCTCCATAGAGTCCAGCGGAGCATATTAGCCGTGAGTAGTGTGCAGGAATTCATAGAATCGCAGTGTATAGCAGAAAATTCGGAGCAATCCGAACTTAACCAAGGCTAACGTAATATAGACAAACGTATTGTATCTCAACCTAATGTGCAGAGACCACTATTCCTGGCTCCCCAGGGACAAGCAGAACATACTAGAGCACAGTAGTGCGCTGAAATCTATAGAAGAAGTGAGTATAGACAAAAGTCAAGGCCATCGTAGCCAAACCTATCCCAACCGAGCCTAACCGAACGCAACCTAACTCAGCCTATCTTGTCGCGACCACTATTGCAGGCAACCTCATAGTCGAGCACAGTATAGTAGAGCAGTGTAGAGCGCAGAAGTTCACCCAATAGCAGCGTATGGAGCAAAAGTCAAAGTCATCCTATCTAACCTAAACAAACGTGACATAACCAAACGCAACCAAATGCAACCTAATGCGCCTAGACAACTACTGCTGGCCTCCTCAGTGCCAAGAAGAATATACTAGAGCGCAGCATGGCGCAGAAATTCTCCAAGGGGCAGCGAATAGCACAGACGTCGGAGACATCCTAACCTTACATGACCTAATCTATCCTAACCAAGCTTATAGCAACCAAACCAAACGAGACGGCACAATTATTGCTGGCCTCCCCTGTGCCAAGCAGAACATAGCAGAGCACAGTAGAGCGCAGAAATCGACGGAATAGCAGTGTGCACCACGAAAGTCGAAGCTATGATAACCCAACCCAAACTAACGTAACCTTACGCAACCAAATGCAACCTAATGCGCCTAGACAACTACTGCTGGCCTCCTCAGTGCCAAGAAGAATATACTAGAGCGCAGCATGGCGCAGAAAGTCTCCAAGGGGCAGCGAATAGCACAGACGTCGGAGACATCCTAACCTTACATGACCTAATCTATCCTAACCAAGCTTATAGCAACCAAACCAAACGAGACGGCACAATTATTGCTGGCCTCCCCTGTGCCAAGCAGAACATAGCAGAGCACAGTAGAGCGCAGAAATCGACGGAATAGCAGTGTGCACCACGAAAGTCGAAGCTATGATAACCCAACCCAAACTAACGTAACCTATCCAAACGTGGACTAACTAAACCTAACGAGCCGAGACCTTCATTTCTGGCCACCCCAGTGCCGACCAGAATACACTAAAGCACATTAGAGCACAGAAATCAAACGAATATCGGTTTATAGCACAAAAGTCAATGATATCATTACCAAACCTAACCCAACCTAGCATAGCGGAACGTAACCTAGCTCAACCTATCCTATCGCGACCACTATTCCTGGCGTCCCCAGACAAAGGCGGAGTGTGATAGCGCACATTGGGGATCAGAAGCCCATAGAATAACAGTGTGTAGCACAAAGGTCGTAGTTGTCCTTACCAAACGCAACGCCACCAACACAACCAAACGTATTTAGCTCAACCTGACGTGCCGCGACCACAATTGCTGGCCCCCCCCCACCCCCATCCCAGTGAGTCGATCAGAGTATACTAGAACTGTGTAGAGAGCACAAAACCACCGTAGGGCAGCGTATGGCACAAGAGTCACAGCTACCCTATCCCAACCTGACCACACGTAACACAATCAAACGTTATCTATCTCAACCTCACGTGCCGAGACCACTATTGCTGGCCTCCCAAGAACGAAGCAGAACATACTAGGACACAGTAGAGCGTAGAAGCCCACCGAACAACAGCTCACGCCACGAAAGGCAAAGCATTCCCGGCTTAACACGAACTAACGTAACTTATCCAAACGTAGCCTACTAAACCTAACGTGCCGAAGACGCTATTACTGGCCTCCACAAAGACGAGCAGAGGATAGCAGGGCATCGTCAGTCACAGGAATCCTCCGAATAGCAGCGTATAGCAGAAAAGGCAATGCCACCCTAACGAAACTTAACCTAACCTAACGAAACCTAGCGTACCCTAAATGAAACAAACGTGCCACGACCACCATTGCTGTCCTCCACAGAGACAAGGAGATGCCAGTAGAGCAATGCAGAGTGCAGATATCTACCGAATTGCAGTATACAGCACAAAAGTCAAAGCCGTCCAAACCAATTTTATCCTAACCTAACCTAGCCAAATGTAACATAACTCTGCTTAACGCGACGCGACCACTATTGCTGGAATTCCCGGAGGAAGGGAGGGAAAGTTAGATCTCAGTAGAGCGCAGAAATCAACCGAATAGCAGTGTATAGCGCAGATGTCACAACTATCCTATCGTAACCTAGCCGAACGTAGCCTAATTCAACCACACGTGCAACGACCGTTGTTGCGTGCATCCCAAGAGACAGGAAGATTCTAGTAGAGCAATGCAGAGGGCAGATGTCGCCCGAATAGCAGTGTACAGCGCAAAAGTCGAAGAATAGAGTCCATAGAATAGCAGTGTTGAGCACAGGAGTCACAGCTAGCGTTACCTAACCCAAAGGAACCTAACCCAACCAAACCTTAATCAAACTCAACCTAACGTGCCCCGAACAGTATTGCAGGTGACCGTGGAGCCAAGCGGATCATACTAGAGTCGAGTAGAGCGCAGAGATCCATAGAATCGCACTGTATTGCAGAAAAGTCAATGCTACCAAAAAATAACCTGAGCTAACATAACCTAACGCAGCCTATCCCAACCTTACGCCATGCAGCCGCTATTGCTGTCCTCCACTGAGCCAAGCCGAACATATTAGAGGAGTTTAGAGGGCAGAAACCCATGCAATGGCAGTGTATAGCAGAAAAGTGAAAGCTATCCGAAGATAACCCGAGCAAATGTAACCTAACCCACCGAAGCCTAGCCCAACATAAAGAGCCACTGACACTATTGCCGGACGACACTCGGCCAAGCAGAATACAGTAGAGCACAGCAGACTGCAGAAGTCCAGGATATAATAGTGTATATGGCGAAAGTCCAAGCTATCCTAACCTAGCACAAGCGAACATAGTCAAACCTAACCAAACGTAACGTAACACAACATAAAGTGCAGCGACCACTTTTGCTGGACCCCGCAGGGTGGAGCAGGGTATGGTAGAGCTACGTAGAGCATAGAAATCCAGCGTATAGCAGTGTATATCACAAAAGACGGCGCCATCCTATCCTAACCGCTGCAAACGAAATAAAACCGAACGTAACCTAGCTTAGACTAACCTGCCGGGACCGCTATTGCTGGAATCCCCAGAACCAAGCAGAACACAATAGAGCACAGTTGACCGCAGGGAGCCATCAGATAGCAGCGAGTAGCACAAATATCAGAGATACCCTAACCTCACCTGGCCGATCCTATCCCAACCAAGCGTAGAATATCTAAACCTAACAAGCCGAGCCCACAATTGCTGGGCTCCCCAACGCCAAGCAGAGCATGTTATGGGAGAGTAGAGTGCAGGCGTCCAAAGAACTGGAATGCATAGCAGAAGAGAGAATGCTATTCTAACCCATCCCAGACTAACCTAACTTGAACAAAATTAACCTAACTCAGCCTATCGTGCCGAGACCACTATTGCAGGCATCCCAGAGCCAAGGAGAGCATATTATAGCACAGCAGAGCGCAGAAGTCCGCCGCATATCAATGTACAGCACAAAAGTCAGATCTATGCTTTCGTAACCTAACCAAATGTAACATAACCGAATGTTACATAGCTCAGAATATCGTGCTGGAACCACTATTGCTGTCCTCCGTAGAGCCAAGTAGAATATGCTAGAGCACAGTAAAGCGCCGAGCTCTACCGTATAGCAGTGCATAACACAAAAGTCAAAGCTACCCTCTCCGAACCAAAGAAATCTTAACCTAGCCGAACGTACCATAACACAAACTAAGTTGCAGCGACTACCATTACTGGCCTCCCCAGAGTCGAGCAGAGTGTATTCGAGCACTCTAGAGAGCAAAAATCCACCGAAGAGCAATCTATGCCCAGAAGGTCAAAGCTACCTGAACCTAATGCTTTCAATCATAGCCTAACCGATCGTAACGTATCTCAACCTGCCGTGTCGAGAAAACTGCTGCCGTGCTCCCCGGAGACAAGCAGAACACATTAGGGCACAATATAGAGCAGAAGTTCCCCGAATAGCAGTGCATAGCGCAATAGTCGATGTTATCTTATCCTCGCCTAACCAAATGTAACATGACCAAGCGCAACATAATCCTACCTCACGTGCCTAGACTACCTTTGCTGGCCTCCCCAGTGCCAAGTAGAACATCTTAGGGTGGAGTAGAGAGCAGAAATCCATAGAATGGCAGTGTACAGAGGAAAAGTCGAAGCTACCAAAACCTAGCCATAGCTAACACAACATAACCACACGTAACGTACATACACCTAACAGGGCGGGAAAACAATTACAGACCTCCCCAGTGTCAAGCAGAGCATACTACTACACAGTAGACCGCAGAAGCGCACCGGACATGTATGTACAGCGAAAAAGTCAAAGGCATCCTATCCTAAACCAAACAAACCTAACATAACATAACCGAACATAACAATACAGAAAGCGCCGCGGACGCTGCTTCTGTCACGCCCC